>NC_081256.1:16584393-16898143 GCF_030490865.1 Poecile atricapillus
CCAGTTTAGCTGCCTTGTCCCTCTCTCCTGCTATTGCTGCTGCAGAAGGAGCAGGTGAGGAGCCAGCCAAGGTGGGAAGATGGCCCTGGGGCAATGCAGCTGGAATAGCTCCTGCAAAAACTCCCCTTCTCCCCCAAAGGTTAAGGAAGTTTCTCATTACTCACCCACATTGGGTCATTCAGCTCGGTGTCCTGCACCCGCACACAATCCATGCTGATCTCAATTTTGTTTGTGGAGCCATCTTCAGATGGGCCATCGATGAAGTTTAAATCGATTGGCTGAACTGAACATATCGGCCTGGAAAGGACACAGTAATGAAGTTAAAACTGGCCAAGTTCTGTTTTCCACCACCCCACCTTCCTTCCTTTCCCCTGTGCCCAGGACACTGGCATTACAACGAGCCAGTCTCCTGACAAAATAAGGAATTACTGAGGAACAACTACTTCCTCACCACTGTATTACAGCAGCCCCTGAACAGCAGGCCCAGAGGGACATTTTACTTACTCTGAGGCAAGAGCAGAGGAGTCAAACTGAAAGACAACTCATGGAGGATTTATAGCAGTTATTGTTTCAGCATCAGTCATGGCAAGTCAGGAATGGGAACAGAGTCAGTTTTCTTACAGTCAATGGACCTGACAGGGTGAACTCTGCACCAGCTTCACCTCCTCTCCCTCCCTGGCATCAGCAAGGGGAAAACATGCAGCCTGGACACAGAGTGATGAGCCCATTTCCTGAGGGGAAATGCCAACCACGGCTTAGGAACAGCCACCAAGGCTTAGGAAGCAGCCAGCTCAGCCACCAGAGGCTTGGCAGGGAATCAGTGTCACTGCTGATGACCACACTTGGTCTCCACAGCCTGGGTGTAGGACCTCTGGAGAACCCAAGAGCTGTCTGTCACCACAGACTGACACATCCAACCATCACATCCATATCTTATCAACAACAGAAGACTCCAAACTCCCCAGCATCCATCCCCTGAACAGCCTAATTGTAGAGGCATCCTGTACTAAAACACCTTCCGTATATTTCACATAAGGGCTACTTACTGTTCCAGGAAGTCCCAGATATGCTGGATTACCTCTGGGCTGAGGAATTCCCTGGGCTGAGAGCTCTGGGACATGGCTGATCGGTAGTAACTCTCCTTCCAGGAGAAGGGGCTCGGAGTTTCTACAAACCTTAAAAAACAAAGGCAGAAAAAAAACCAAAAAAACAAAAACAAAAAAATAACCAAAATAAAAAGAAAAACACACACAAAGATAAGTTGAATGGATGAGTCCAGCTTGATGAAAACCCATAAATAGAAGCTATTGTGTGAAAAAGGAGACACGCTGAATGCCTGAGACATTCACAGCTGTACAGTACACATTCCACACTGCTACAGATGCTGTATTTAGATGGAAGAGAATTTGGCCATCCTTCCCTGTAAGTTAAATACCTCTCAGAATTCATTGCGATGCTGGTCATAAGAATCCCAGAGTGGGGAAAAAAGCCCCAAACAAACTACTTTCCATTTTCCCCCAAATAATCAGCTTCCTGTATGAAGCAGGTAGTCTTTGCAACAGGTGAAGCAGCTAAGCAATGTGGGATTCCACTGTCCCAGGCTGTTTGCTTGTCTAAATGGCATGTCCTTCAATGATTTAAGTGACTTCTACACCCAGCCACTACAGCTGAGATCTTGAACTAAGTTGGTTTTTTGTTTGTTTTGGGTTTTCTTGGGTTTTTTTTCTTTTATTAATTTGAATAATAATAATACTTTTGTTTTCTTTTTTATGGAAATAAGTTCAATCACATTTGATTTTATCTGCTTGTCTACTGCCTTCCACCAATTTCTGAGCCAGACCAACTGATTTCCACCAGATCTGCTAATTACCTTGGCCATTTTTATCCCCTTAAGCCCCCACAAGCCTCACAGAAATAGGTGGGCCCAAGAGGAGCAGTGACAGAGCTGGAGCACTCATGCCTTCCACAGCTGCACATTCTCATCCCACTGGCCAATTTCTAAATTCAAACACAGCAGCTTTTACACCCATGTCAAAATACTTGACGGCTGTAGGGATGTAAAGAGGAAGGGAGGAATTTCTCCAGTGTATTTGCAGTTGACAAAAACTCTCAGTTCAACTTCAGAGTATGAAGCAGGTGACCACCCTTCCTGCTACAGGGTTGGGGGTGTCCTGCAAAATTTCCATACGAGAGTCATTTCAGCACAATGCAAGTGAACGATCTCATTCTCTGCCAGGGGAATGGCCGTGGCAGCAGCCAAGGTTATAACTGGATTCCAAAGAGAACTGAACTAATATTTCCTTTGGTACATATTGGTCCTGATTTACACAATGGTCGAAACAAATTGCATGGCAGACTGTAATTCAATAAGCTGCCAAAATTAAGAGAGTGCTTCAGAGGGTGGATTACACTATAGTGGTTTTACTCCACTTTTCCTGAAGTATTTACTTCTGGCTGCTGTCAGAGAAGGATCTAGCTCTCTTTACTGAATTTTTATAGCCTCTTTCATTATGAGGATGATTCTGGTCTGCGGAAAGCTGGGTTTTCCTCACCTCTGCTATCCACAGAACTGCATGCTCTTATAAAAGACCAGACTGGTACTCTAAGCTAAAGGAAATCAAAGTGGCTTAAAAGCCTCCTGGAGCATCACTTCAGTTCCTCATCCTTTTTGTGATTAGGAAAAAAAAACTCCAGCACAATTTAGAAGTTCATAAACAGCCAGAAACAAAAATGGAATGCAGAATTTCATGGGTAATAGCTGTGCCCCACAGATGGGAACACATGCCCACACTACATGTGAAAAAATAATCACAAATCCTCTGAGAACAGCAGTTATCCCACAAAGTACCCAAAATTACTCCTTTCATGCTTTCAGTGAGGTAAGACACTTTCAAGAATGCTGTATTGAAACCCAGAAGACCAGATCTGGCCTAAAGCCTGTCACATACACTGCAGGTCAATGCCACCATGAGCCCTGGAGGAGCACAGTGGGAAGCTCTGCAACCTCCTCAGTTCCTACTGAGGAACTGCTCAATACCCTGCACCCAGACCTGGCCACCAGGAATGGCCAGAGAAACCCCACAATGGGTTCTCTAAAGCCATCAAAGTGCTCATTTTTAACGATTGTTTGCCACTTATCACAACTGCTCTTGACTTGCAAACTAAAAATCACTTTTCATTGCTACACAGACAGGAACTAATGTCAATAAAAGAAGAGCTAGAGCCAAACTAGACCTTTCTTTCAAAAAGTCTCAGTGCAACAAGGCTCCAGCATGCCATGGCATGCCCCAGATTTGGTTCACTGATGGACAGTTTTCAGTCTCAAAAAGGCAAGATGTCCCAGTTCAGCCTGCCTGCTTTGGTCCTGGTGGTCCTGTTCAGCTGCAATTCCACAAACCTGCCCCAACCAAGCAGTGCAGGAGCTATCAGCTGCACAGACTGATAAAGCCAGCTTTGTTACTCTACACCTTTGCAGCTAACAAAGCTGTTGGAAAGCACTGCACCAGTTAAGGACACAGCTGGTGCATCCCTCTACTAAACACAACTCTGAATTTCTCCAGAGGAGGACATTTTCCAGCTGCATCATCTTTAACCCTTGTCTGTAGCCAGACAAGCTCCTAGCTTACTGTTTCTAGGAAAAGCATTACCAGATTTTACCTGATGGTCAAAAGGCACTACACCAAGCACAAGGAGTCTCCTGGTTAATGTGTTCACAGAGACTCCTTCAACACTTTCTGCAACACTTTTACTAGCTGTACAAATATTTCTAAAGGAGGCAGCAAGATTAGGCAGTCAGCCTTGGCAAGGCAGCTATGACAAGGCCACAGCATTACAGTACACATTGCTTTTTACTCAGTTTGGTGCACACTGCTCTCAGATGGGAAAAAGCTATCAAAAGGTAAGAAAACCAATTTGAGCTCAGCACAAAGCTGCATGCAAGATAAACTGTCTCCTTCCCTGTGAGCTCAACAGAATCTAAACCTAGTGCTATTTTCCTTAACTAACAGCCTTCAACAAAGAGGAGAAGCCTCTGTCTACTAAACACATACTTAAGTGTCTGAATTTTCACTGGAAAATAACATCTAAAGTCTAAGAAAAATCTGTGTGTAAATATCACTACTTTAGTTAATTGTCTTTTCCCACATCAGCAAATGCTCTACTTTCAGTAAAATATTCACTGAGTGCCTAAAGATAATAAGATTGCATTGCTTAAATTGCTTGCATGAACCAGATGTTTTTTCTATTAACAGACATTTACACAACATCCCCTGTACCTACATCCTGCTCATCCCAAAGGCCATCGCAGGAAATGGCACTACTGAACATAGCCTCTTATATCAAAATACAACAGAACAAGGCATAGCACTAAGTCTTGTCTAGATTGTCTTTGTTTCGAGTCTACAAGGTAAGTCCCTGCACCAACTGCTGCACTATTTGGCAGGATGCTTTTCACAGAGAGCAGTAACTGCACCAGGAACTACAGGGGGATTTACAGCCCCCAGCAAACTACAAGCTGAATAGGACATTACATCCACAAGCCCCTCCTTTAAAAACCACCAGGGGATTATTAATAGCAAGTTAAGTCTTCTCAGAAGCAGCACCTCACCAAGAGCAGCGTTCCTTTGTGTAGTGCTGGGACACTTCAGTGCCAGTGAATCCCAAGACAGGTTTCAGGCAGCTCTGCCTTCTCGCTGAGGTCCTATTTATCTGGCTGAAACAAGAGCAGCCCAGAGTCCAGGTGAAAGCACTTTTCCAAATCCACTAGGTGGGCTGCAGCCTCGGGCACGCTGATTGCTGTGCTGCCTCCTGAGCACTGCCCCAGAAGAGCTGTGGAACAGCCCTGTGAGTGGGGACGTGTCCCAGCTGATCCCCTTTGCCACCCCACTGATGAGTGACATCTCTGCAAAACACAGCAATGGCAGCAACACGTCCCTGTAGCTGTGCCCACACAGCACTCTGTTCCAGAACCTTCCGGGAGGCTCGGAATGTTAAACTTTACCAAAAACCCCCCAGACAAAAACCAACAAAAAAACCCCAACCAACCAACCAACCCAAAAAGCAACTCACCCTTCCAAAAACCAATGAGCAAAGCACTGCTTTTGCCTCTCATAAGCTGTGGCCGCAGCGCTGTTACCTTTCCCCGGAGCCCATCACAGGAGGAAATGGAGGCCTGACTCCCGGGCCCAGCCTGACATGAAAGTGGGGCCCAAGTGGAGAGGAAACAAGAGCGTTCCTGCTCCACTGCTCACTCTAAATGCATCCTTCCAATGTGTGATCTTCACCACATCACCCCCCTTCCTACCTTCGTAACAAAGAGATTGAAGATAAAGAAAAGAAACCCCTCTCCACCCCAGGAAACAATGACAGAAAGCCATTCAACTCAACTACTGCAACACAGCAACACTTCTCACCCAAAATGCCACCTTTCACTGCAAACAATCTTTCTTAGAAAGGGCTTAAACCAAAGCACCCAGGCTGGACTTACCACTGGGGAAAAGCCACGCGCTCCCGAGGAAACCACGAGCCAGCCTTGGTACCGAGCATGCACAGCACAGCCCAGCCCAGCCCAGCCCAGCCCGGCCCGGCGCGGCCCGGCCCCTCCTCGGTAGCTTCGGTCCTTAAAGACAGATGTCACCTCCTTGCACTGAGAGAGGGTCAAGCGTGACACAGGGTGCTGCCCCAGCACTGCTGGCACGTGTGGGAGCCCAGCAGCCTCCTTCCAAAAATAAAGACTGGCACAACCAAGAGGTAGCTGGTTTCCTTTGTTTTTTCGTCCAAAACGGGCTTGGTGCTTCAGCACTCTGAACTGCTCCCACGTTAATAGCATGGTTTATGTAGAAACCAGAAATGGGTAAGGTATTTCAGGGAAGCCGCTGTGTTTGGTTTCAAGAGGTCCAAGCAGCTCCATTTCTCCATAATTTCCCTCAAAAACTGGAGCTCTGGTTTGGTTTATGTTTCTCCTGTAGTGTGCAAGTTCTCAGAAATTATCAGTATGGTTTATAGGTGCAGAACTTTGTGGCTTCATGTTGGTGTAAAGCCACACGGTAAAATTTTCTAACATTAAATCTTTCACATCTTTTACAGCAGGGACAAGCAAAATGATTTGGAGCTTTCTTTCTGCATCTTGACAAAACTACAGGGTGTTGCCTTCTGCTTCTCCCCATGAGATATCTATCAATGGTGTACAATTTTCTATCACTGAGCCTGCAGTTCTCAGTCAGTGGATATGCAGATGGGGCCAGGGAAGTCTTTCTCTAAGCTATAAATTTTGCTCTTTTTTCACAAAAAGTTATAGTCCCCTAAAGAATATGCTAGTGGAGTACTCAGGAAACCTTGATGCAGAGAGAACATCTTATGAAGAAAGCACTTACATTTTAAACCAATGTACCCAACAAATGATTAATAATGTCTAAATAATGATGTCTAATATGCCTCATTTTATTCATAGTTCTCAAAGTGCTCTACAAAGGAAGATAGTATGATTACTCCTATATTACCTGTGAGAAAACTAATGCACCAGGAGAATCACCACATAGAATTATTCACCATTAGTCAGCAAGCCATAAATACAACTTTGGTCACCCGAGTCCCAATCTAGTGCTTGCTCTAAAAGGAACTGGTGATTTTTGGGTATTTAGATGGAGACATTCAGAAAGGCATTTCCCCAGGTAGACTATACACTGTACCTCCTACACTAAGAAATTTCCAAATGAAGAAATTTCCAAAATGCTGATGCCTAGAAATGAAGGGGCTGCAGAAATGCTGTGACCAGCTTTAAGACACACACAGAGTTCAAGGTGGAAGGAGAATTCCAGTCCGGACTAAAACCTAATCTTCCTTCTTGAATTTATACAGCATTTAACCCCTTTAAAATTCCTTAAATCCATGTGCATATTAACATATTGGCCCTCAGCCACCACAGGGTGTGAGCTGGATAGAGATTCAAGAGGAGTCGGCAGCTTCAGCTCCAGCAGTCCCAATCCACGTGCTCGTCCCTGCCTTCTCCAGTTACACCTTGAAGCCCATCAAAAGCAGTGGTAAACAAACGATTTAAAGTCCACGAGCATTACAGCTAAATGCCTGAATCTTGGTGTCAGTTGTATTTTTAGTTTTTGCGTGGGGACGGGGCTCCTTTTCAGATCGCACCGTTAAAGCTGGAGGAACTTGGCAGCCCTCGTCCTGTTGGAATTCCCCCTGCTCCCATTGTAACACTGCCGTGATTTGTAGACATCGGTACCTAATGAAGCTCACTCACAGCTGTGCAGGAGAAGGATGCGGGGTCTGGCAGCACGGGACAAGCGTGCGCCTGGCAGGCGATGTCATCTGGAATTCCCCGACTTGTGGAGCTCACTTGTCCCCCCTGCCTGGAGCAGCCACCCTCAGCCAGCAGAGAACACCCTGGAAGCACCCCTTGTAGGCCTTTTCCGAAGGTTAGAGACCTTTGGAAATCCAACAGGTTCCTTGCTACCCCCTAAGCAGGAGGCAAAATGAAAGCCAAATGGGAGACAGGCTCTCTACCCCCTCAAGAAGATTGCAGTTGAATTTCACCAACCTCTAATGCACCTCTTTCTCTGTCTACTTCATCAACAAGCAGCCTCTCTTCCCAGCATGAATTGCACTGCAGAATGCATTTTTCCTGCTTCTTTCTTTGCCTGATGCCATGTTCCAAGGTCTTAGCTCACACGAGCCCAAAAGAGACTGCCTCGTGGCAGAGGCAGGCTGTGCTGAACTGAGCTCACAAGTGTTTATCCTCCTTTCGATTTTTAAGCTGGGTTTTCAGGTTTAGCATTTTAAAATTTAGACTTCCAGCAAGTTCTTGAAACCCTTCAGATTGCCTTTGCACATAATGCTGCTCCTATGTGCCAGTCCTAGAAAATAACTCTGAAAGAATACTGACAGATGCATGGGATAGGAAGGACAAACGTAAGGAATAACATACACCAACACAGGATTCTTTTGAGACAGAATATAACTTCCACCTACGGTTCAGGTTTTTTTCCCAGTTCCTACATTTGCCAGATGTTTCACAGATCTGGTCTCTCACAAAAAACATGGACAGCAGCACGGGTTACAAGGAGGGGCAGCAGTGAGAAAAGTGGTCGAGTTGTACAGGGATATGCATTAGAAAATGAAAGAAGATGACTGCCAGAAGGGTGAACCGTGATCTCAGAAGTAGCCAACAGCCAAGGAGGTGTGGGGAACACATGAAGGAACAGGGAGTGGCAGCAGCACAGGGCTCTGTGACACTGCTGGTGTCCTACAGCATCTGTCAAGGACACACCAGGGAGGACTGTTAGCTTCTCCTGCTCTCTAGGCAGAGGATGCTTGTCCTGCACACACTGTTTCAGCTGTGAGCTGTATGGTATTTAGAGGAAATCAGTTCTGTCTCACAGGAATATGCTGGGTGTTCAGCTAGGATCTACTCTAACAGTGCATCCTGATCTCCCTTTGACTTAGATTTGTCTTTTGGAAGCATATGTGTGTGAGATGAATGGAAAGGGGTAGGAAGGGACAGTTCAGCTTCCTGGTTGCTCATTACTCCAGTCTTCAGTGCACAGGCAACACTGACCTATATCAAAGAAAGTGAAACTGGCTGTACAGAGTAATCCTCCTAATTCACCTTGCTGCAAAACACAAGGGGGATTTTTCTCCTTTCATCATCTCCTTTCAGTTAGAGTCATCTTGAGTAAGACTGCCTGCAGTGAATACAACATTTGCAGCTTTGTGACAGCCCCTCAAAGGACATTATATCACTGCAGCCCTGTGCCCCACACCAGTGCTCTGCTCCAGTGCTGGCTGCAGAGCTCCTCTGGGAGGAAAAGACTCCTTCTGCATTCCCACTAGGGTTCCCAGAATGAGCACTGCATGGCCTGCTCCCTGCAAACTGCTGGGAATGGCTTCTTGATGCTGAACAATTTCAGTACCTCCACAGCCCACGAACCCACTGTGTCTCCTATCAACAGCTCATCTAATCAGCTATCTACATATCATTATTGTCAGCCTGACAACAGTGACCACTTTTGCATAACAGAGATTTCATCCTCAGCTCAGCACTCCACCAGCACTTGAGACACTCTCCCCTAACTGTAACCCCTAATTTTTTATTTTTTTCCTTCAAGGTTTCCTTCAGCATCTTGTGAACTTTCACAGACATCTCTTGTCTCCCACTCAGCTTTTGACACCCCCTTCTTACCCATCCCCAGGAGCTCAGCCACGGACATCCCCTCCTTTCTGCTCAGCCCTGACACCCACTCCCTTTCTCAGCCCTGACCAAGGTGAAGCACTGCCACCGCAATTCCTCCACCTGCCCACTGCAATTGGTGCTTCCTAGTCTGGGGTACAAACTCCTCATAACCTGCAGAAGACCATCCAACCTGTGTGGAGAAGCCCAGAGTTAGAATGCAGACCTGGAGTTCAGGACACCCAAGCTCAACCCCCAGCCCCGGGGGGACCTGTCCAGCTTTGTTCTTCCATTCCTCAGGTGTAACAGTGTCCCCACACTGGTAAAGCACTGACACTAGTATTAAGGACATTTAGTCCCAAGGACAGTAACACACTCTGACAAGAGTGGAGCTTTTAAACTTGCTGAGATTTGAGCTTTTTTGACATGTGAAGGAGATGGATCGTGCCTCTGCCAGGGTTGCCCCAACAGCTCTTGGGGGTTTTT
Organism: Poecile atricapillus; assembly: GCF_030490865.1. Lineage (NCBI taxonomy): Eukaryota > Metazoa > Chordata > Aves > Passeriformes > Paridae > Poecile > Poecile atricapillus. The sequence continues at coordinate 16,594,061 of NC_081256.1, forward strand.
TGCCCAAGTGCTTGGTGTGCTGCAGCTGCAACCTCCAGGGAGGTGCTGGGCACCCCTGCACACTGAGCAGCAGGTGCTGAGCTGCTGTTGTCCCAGCACATACAGGACAGGCATTTCCCAAATTTGACCACTGTGAGGAGGTGGCAGGGAGAGGACATCCCACATGGCCTATCTCAGCATGGTCCCCTCACCAAGAGGAAGCAAAGCAAGAGAAATCATGCAGCCCACGCTGATTTTCAGCCCTGGGAAACTATGCATTGCAGGGCATTTACTCATATAAATATAGTGAGAGAAGAGAGGGACAGACAGGGAGCATGTGCTTCTTTTTGAGAACAGGAGGGTTTGCCTACTGCAAAAGGCTTTTGTGACATTTTGTGTTGAGCCAGGTAATACATTTGGCTCCCTAAGGTACCTACTCTTACAAAAGCTGGTTCTGTCTTTAGTTACAAAAACTCGTTACGAACTGCTCAGGGGACTTATAAAGTCCTTCTCACAAGCTTTCTCTCAAAGGTTGAATTTTAAAAAAATATCAAATAAATCATCATGATAATACAGAAAGTCCCCAGAACTCTTTAGAAGCAGGAAACTGTAAACAGCAACATCCTGAGTTTCAGTAAATAATTAAAATGCAAAACAGAAACAGCAGCAAAGCAGTTAGGTGCAGATTCCTGTAATATGAATTTGGTTGAAGCTCCCCAAACTTGTTATCCCCTCAGCCGACCTATGAAATCTGGTGTGTTTTGGATCCTAAACATTAACTGCCACTCCTCACCCTTGCCAGCAGTGATACTCCTACAGGAAAAGGAGCTCTTATGCCAAATACCATACAGGCTGCATTTTTAGCATGTAGCAACTCTGTGGAGCTATTCCTAAGCCCAAGGGCAGAGAATCCTTCTCTCAAAAATAAGAGCACTTGCAAAGACCTTTCTGTGTGTCACAAAATAGCTCCAAGACAGGACAGATGAAGGACAAAGAATTAAGAGCAGATTATAGTCCTGGAAGACAGGAACAAATGAACTGTTTGTCAGGAACACTGCTGGTGTGTAAGGGAATGCTACCTGGAGCGCTCACAGGATCTTTGCTTTTGTAACTATGCCGAGTGCTAAGAAATTACAGGGTTGGCTCCCTATAATTTTATCAATACATTGCCACACCTAATGTGATTTATGATTTTTGCTTGTGATAATCTTAAAGCTGTAGCTGCTGTAGTGCTATGAATACATATAGCATCACCCTTCTCATCAAAAACAGCAATGATGTTTCCAACCTGTATATTTTAAGATGAAAATTCACAAATACTAACAACCAAACTTGGAAAACTGTGTAAAAAAAATTATTTTGCATGGAGAGTTTTAACCATGTAATATTTGACCACCTAATGCCCTAACTCTCAGAGCCAGCTGAACTAGTTTCACACCTGTCACTGCCACCTCTTCTACCCCACTGACAGCAATTCCAGCCATCCCACTGTTGTTTCCCCCCAGTTCCTGTTCCCCAGACACTGCTGGCAATACACAGCTGAGCCACTGCTGTTTGCAGCATCCAGCTCACCAGCACAATTCAAGCTTCTTTCCATGCATTTGTTCAGCCTGCAGTGACTTTTGTGCCTATCAGCATTACTAAACCACATAGGCACTGAACCTCCCAGGGCAAGGTTTTGTAAGCAGGCTTATTTTTATGTTGCAAAGAACCTGCTGAAGCCCTGATCACTTACTGCAGGGTTTCCCCCTTCTCACTTGGGGAGATGACTGTTCTCTTTATAGCTCCATGCACTAACTGAATTCCCCTTGCTTTTGTGTACTGGTATTTATCACATCAGACCACCTGTGGCATTTAAACACCTGATTGGAAATTACTCAGCAGCAAAATCCTGTGGGGAGGCAATCTGCTACACAGGAGTGATTGTAAACAGGCACCAAAAACTCCCAAGAACGGCCTAAGAACAGATACATATGTTTTCATGAAGCTATCTGGGTAGATGTTATCTATTATCAGCAGAGCTATTCAAGCCTCAGAAATCTATTATAGCAAAACATTTTCCTTCTGATTATTTCAGTGTTGATCATAGGCTACATAATTTTAAGGTAAAAAGAAGTCAAAATTTGTATGGCAGTATAACCCCTGGCTCGCAACACCATGTCCATGTTCCAGGAAGGTTTTCACGTGACTGCAAAAGTAACTGAGAGCCAGGCACCAAACTGAAAGCCAAGTTTCCTTGATTTCTTCCTCATCAAAGACCCTCCTTCCTCCCCCATACCTTATTACTCTGATTGAAATTTTTTTATAAGGGAGTCTTCAATACTGTTTTGGACAGGTTTTGAACAGCAGAGGGTTTTATTTTTCCCCAAATCAAAGCTGAGCCCTTTTGCTTTGTATCAGGCCAGAAATCCTGGTGTTGAGAGGAGCTTTTGCAAATTAGTTTGTAGCAGAAGGTGCAATATAAATCAGCATGGAATGATAACATGTACCATGACCATGCTAAACACCTCTGAACAGATGAACTGCTAACTTCTTTAATTTCTTCAGGATTTTTGGAAGTTGGGCAAGGCACTATGAATCAGGTATCCTCTCCTCACAGTTCAAAGGATCCCATGAAAGTTTTCACATATTATCCTTGCAGTTCTTTAGGATCTGAGAAAAAAAAAAAAGGCTGGTTTGGTTCCACTTTAATCCTTAGTGCTTTATGCAGCACTAAAAGGACCTCCAAGCAGACATATATTTTCTTGAGAAGACTGTACTGTTTTGAAGAGGAAAAAGTGCTGACCTTGTCAGTGACTTTGGAGTGAAGAGGTCCAGCAGGGACAGAATGGAGGAGGGCAGCAGGGATAAGCAGACTTCAGGGGCTCTGCCAAGAGGAGAGAACTGAAGAGGATTTAATGTGCGACTCTTGAGCACTGTTTCGCAAAGATTCTATCTTTTAAACTCATCTTCTGATGAGATTGCAGTATCAGAACAGGACAGTGGCCAAAGAATAGACCTCAAAGATGAGATAAATGCCCTTCCCTCCTCACCACCAGCTGCACATATCCCTGATGAGGTGCTGGAGGCAGCTGAGAGGTCCCATGCTGGCAGCATCTCCACTGCAGAGCTGCTCTGCAAAGTCCTCCTTCCAAGAAGGATGCTCTGCAAGAGCTGTTTTGGCACATGGAATGCTGTCCTCTCATGTGCATCTGGCTCCAGCTGTGGTCCTTCCCCCATGGAATTTTTACCATCTTAGCTGTGAATGTGACCACAGGAGAGCTCACAAAGGCCAGACAAAAGCACCTTCCCACCTCTCCTTCCTGCATGGAGCCAATTCTGCTCCTTCAGGAGTCACCAGCTGCTCTGAGCACACCACAAGCTGCTCAGAACAATTTTTGGGTCCTCTCTGGATCTCTGGAAAGTACCTACACTATCACTGTCTGTTTCTGCAAATAGATCTATACCAGGTCATGTCTTTCTTTACTTGACTTCAGGTCTTTTTGCCAACACAGCAAATTTGGGCTCCCATTGCCTAGGTGAAGGCAACTGAAATTTGTCCACTGTCATGGCAGGAGTTCAGTTATTCCTCAACAAAGCATAATATGAGGAAAGAGAAAAAATGTTCAGTTGCCCAAATGCAAGGATTCTTCAGAGGCTGCACGTGGGATGAGATGTTCCTGTGGGACTCGACCCTATGACACCTTAAACAAATCTGTCACATTGTCACCCAGCTGGTACCTGAGTGAAAGGGGAGCTGATTACTGTGATTCACTGATTCACAACCATGAGGGACACAGCACCATGCTGCCTGCAGCCAGCATGTTTTGTCTGGAGGTGTTCCCTCCCAGCCCAAGGGAGAGAAGGCTGCTGGCAGTGATGAGCACAGGGTAAAGTGAGTTTCCACCTTCGTGCTGTATTGCAGCACTGACCTTGGCCAGACTCCTATCTGATAATTGCAGTCCGTTCACCAGCCCAGTTTGATACGGGTGGGAACCAGTGAGGGAAGGTGAAGTGACACATGCAGTGCTCCTGATGAAAGATCTCTTTGAACCCAGGAGCTCTGACTGGCTGGAACTAGGCCCTGCTCACCAAAATCCATCCAGATACAGCAACCAATAGATGATGTTTCTATGGCCCAAACACTGCCCTCCTTTCTAAGTAATTTCAAATACCTTCTTTAAGTAATTTCTTACAATTTTCCTCATTGTTTTCTAAAAATTGATTTTTTTTTTCTACATATCTGAGGAGTTTTGTTTGAGTTTTTGGTTTTAGCAACCTCCTCAAAACCCAGGACCATGTCTGAGAAATCAGGCTTCCAGCACAGATGCTGCAGAGACCAGAGGATTTCAGGGTTGTTCCTCTGTTATTACTGAGAATTGGGAGGCTGGACTGTATCACATTGTACTGAGAATACAAAGCAAGAAATGAAAGGAGAAAGAGCAGCTTGTGTGAGAGCCCTTTCATTCAGAAGGGAGGAGAGAGCCACGGTGACCACCTTCAACACAGCAAAGATGTGAAATCTCGAGGCCACCAATTATCCTGGGCATGGGGGGAGGGAGGAGCGGAGCAGGCAGGACTACAGTCCACTGCACCAGCAGGTGCATTCCCAACAGCCCCCAAAGAAGAGGGCTCCTGAGTAAAACACAGCCTAATGACCATTATTTCCAAGAACACAAGTAACTTATCTGTAAACATCACTCCCCCAACCAGGCATTAGCTGAAAAAAAAGCAGCTTTGGGGAGAGACACTAATTACATAGCTCTCAACAGCTGGACTTTGATCATAATTACAGTGCCTTCTTCATCTTACATTAGTGGCTTTCAGCTGCAGCTAGGTGGGCACTTCTTGGAAGGTGGAAATCCCGCCTGTTTCAGATAATCAGCTCTTTTTATGACTCAGAGCTGACCTGGTTTTTGTACAGTACAGGATGGGCTCCCACGGTACCATCCAAGCCAGTAATTCAGGGGGGTCAGTGGCCTGGCACTTCAGTGCAGCACTTCTGTCATTACAGCAGCACTTCCCAGGAGCCAGAGCACTGAGTGTGCATATTCCTGATTTCAAGTATTTCCCTTGACAGGGGAAGCAAAAGGAGAAAGACTTTGAGGTCTGCTCAATTTTAGCATCTCCCGGCTCTTTCTGTTTAAGAAGAAGATGGGTAGACTCAGGATACACCTGTCCAAACAACCTCACTTCAGTCACAAGCTACATTTGCATCCTTCACTTCTGCAAAAGGATGTACATCCCCATCAGTACCCCCTGGTCCTCTGGCCCTCTGTCAGCTGGGCTGCAGCTCCAGCACTGAACTCCAGTACACAGCAATGAGTGTTCTGTGAAGGAGCAGGCTGCTGCCCTGTGACCCAGCTGAGTTCCCTATGAATTTTTTGTGATGCTTTGCTTTGATACCCACGTTTACAAAGAATTTAATAGCCTAAATGGGCTGTTGAGACAGAGGCTGGAGTGGCCTAAACAATCACACATGGCACAGAGTCTGGACACTCAGCTATTTTTCCTCATCTGTGGCACTGAATTACTGTGTTGTTTGGATATATCGTTTCACAGTGGCCTGTGAAATGACAGGCATAAGAGGATGACAAAGGCACATTAGCTAATGCTCCTTGGTGTGCTCTGTGTTCACCTCCTGACAGAGGAAATGTGTTATCTGGCTCCCACATGTCCTGCCTGCTGGACACCCCCAAAATGAAGAGATAAGTAGATGAAACAGCAGAGGGTAAATCAAAGCCACAAATCGTAGAGTTAACTTGGATTTTTAAGTGTTTCCCTTTCCACACTGAACTACAGGGAAATCTGTGTGACATGCAGACCCTACCACCAGTTTAACAGGGTTTAAAACACTTTTCACTATTGGTTTTTTGCCAGCATACGTCAGCTCAACGTTATCAGTTTGCTGGTTAGATAATTACTAGATGTAATTTTAAGGTTGCAAAGAAGCACATTGGTATTAGCTAAATAAAGTATGTTGACCACATCAGAGGAGAAGTGTTTCAAAGTGTGTAAAATAAATGCAATTCTGAAACTATTGAAATTTGTTAAAGCAGTCAGAGAAATGTCACATAACACATCATGAATATGCAACCAATGGATCTTAAAGATGAAGACCATCTATGTCTCAGGCTGAGAAAAGTATCTTTGGGACCAGCTTTGAGTTGATTTTGACCTGTTGCAGAGCACAGTCACTAATAATTGAACAAATGCCACTTTTGGCTCATATAAACAGACATACATAACAGCTGAGACGTGTTGTTACTCTAAGCTACACCTCAAACAGGTTTTATGATTGAGGGGTGTCACAAATTCTATCTGTCCTGAGGCTTCCTGCACTGCAATGGTCACTTAAAAAATCATCATGCTGCTAAGACATGTAGTGAGGAGCAGCATTTCTACTGTGAGGCCTGCCTTGCTGGATGAGGCAGATTTGTAGGGGTGAAAGGCTTATTTAAAAAGTTCTACTAACACAGCCAGTGTATTATTTTTCTCTTTAATTCATGCTCCAGCTGAATTTTTTGCCTGAGCCACGGTACCATTTTTGGAACCTGTTATTTGACATGAGATGAGATACAAACTGGCAGGAGTTCACAGGCTGGGAAGCTGTCCCAGAGCTCAGGTACACTTCCCAGTGCATCTTCATGCTTTCCAGCATCAGAGGTTTTCCCTTTTTTTCCTTTTTCTTCATTTTCAGTTTTGGAATTTGCCTGGCTGGGGCTTCCAGCCATGGAAACATTAATGTGCTAAAGACTCCACTGCTGCCAGCCCAAACCCACCTTGCTGGGAGGGCACTGCTCTTGTGCTGCTTTCTCCTGGCCACAGGCACATCCCTGCTGGGGTCAGCGAGGCTGGCTGGATTTGCAGGAGATCAGAGCGTGGCTGCATGTGCCTGGCCAGCCCTGGGCTCGTGTTGTGGAAGGTCTCCCTGGGGAATCCAATACCCCCGGCTCCGTTCCACCTTCCTGTGCCACGGCAGCGCGGCCAAGGACCGTGCGATATTTCCCAGCCTCTCTCCTTTCCCTCCGCTGGCCCCAAACGTGGCCCCTCCTCGCTGCCAGGTCTCCACTCTCCTCCCCAGGACCTTCACACAGCGGTGGCACCAAACACCCGGATTAAGGGGGGATAAAAGCCCCCACAAACCTTGCTACAAAGCACAACAGTGGGGAAAAAAACCCAGAGATCACAAAACTGCCTGCAATGCCATGGGCTGGGTGATGGTGGCCAAGCCCTTTCTCCAACACGGAGCTGTGCAGCAGGGTAGCCTTCCCCATCACCCTGCAGAGGATGCAGAGTTAATAGTTAACTCCTCCAGGGATTAATGCCTCCATGAGACACCAGCCTGGGCTTTTACAAAACACAGACAGAAACCAGTCTTATAATGGAGCTCATCAAGTGACTGTACCCAGAGGATTTCACCTCTCTGAACTTTACGACTGGAAAAATACCATCTACATGTCATTTGCATGCTTAAATATAGTATCTTCTATTGGGAGAAACAAACAAACCGACAATGTGATACTGTGACACCTCGTGTGGACATGCTCTTTTATCTGCTGGAAAGTTATAAAACTCAGCGTAACAACAAAGCTAAAATAAGAGTGGTTGTCAGGCTGTGACACTGGCTGTTAGACAGAAGGAAAAAATATTCCTGGAAAATTGCTCTCTCTTAGAAGGCAGCTTTTTCTTCTCTGAATCTTTTAAATTAACTATTTATCCTTTCAATTCCAAAATCTCAGGACTTAATAGTTCAGCTCGTATTATTCCCAGGAGTTTTTTCACTTCAACAAACAAGCAAACACACAACTGAAAGCTAAAGCCATTCCTGTACTACCCAAAGCACAGTGTAACCTTCTGCTCCAAAACACCAGTGAAAGATACTATCAGCTTTCGTGTTATTTATCATATATATTTTTTTCCTCTAATGCCGAAGAGGAAAAGGGGATATCTTAAACGGATGTCTATAATTAAACAGTAACCTGTTAGAAAGCCAAAAATAATAATAAGCTCCACTGAGCATGAAGAGAGCGGCACATTTTTTCCGCGTGCAGCCCAGCTGCCACCAGCCGATAGCAGGAAAGTTAACAATTACACAGGAGACTCCGATCAAACCTGCGATAGGAGAGTTACGTCACGCTCAGACTCACCGCTGGATGCAGGGATCAGGGTAGTATGGCAAGGTTGTGAAAGGTGCTGCTTCAAAATTCATTTCCTTCTAGCCCCTCCTTGGGGACAAACCGAAATAAAATAAATAAATAGATATAAAGCCAGCAGGCTAAAAGCAATAAGGTCAAGTGGTACACGAGGTACAACTTTAGAGATTTATTTTACACTTGCGGATGGGTGGGATCTGCCGGCGACTTGGCCAATGGGATTCCTCCAGTTACCCGAGCATCACCACCACTCCCTCCTCGCCAGCTGGGCATCTTCTGCACAGATATTTTCCCCTCCTCTCAACATCCTTAATAAACTTCGGTGTACGCTGGTCACACTTGTTGTTGGGAGCTCATCTGGGGCTTCTCTGAACTTCTGATCTCGCTGGCCATTGGTTGCCTTCCCGCCTGACTTCACAGTTTAATTTTGGCAGCTCTTGCAATTTTACAGGCTGCTGTGGCCGCTGGTCATCCTCGTCTCCAGATGGCCGGAGTTTCCTCTGCTGGGTGCAGAGCCCGTGCTGAATTTCATCGTACTTAAAAAGCTTTCCTTGTCAGCTCTGGGGTTAGTACCTCCTCATAGTTGCCTGGGGAATTTTTCAGTCTCTCTCACACCACAGTTCAAACAGTCTGTTGTGGTCACAGTTTCAAAAGCTGAATGACAAAATATGGGGAAATTCCTCAATTAAAATTAACTCTGAACTTTTGCTCCTCTGCCTCGCCTTCCTGCCCTCCTCCCTGCAAGAAAACTATCAGATATCTTTAATGTTTGCCTGTATAGCTTTTTGCCATTTTTTCCAAAATAATTGAGATGATACAGAAATCTTGCATTGTTCCAGTGTTCTGTAAATAACATATACATTTTCTGCATTAAAAAATCCCCAATATTTTCAATTATCTTGAGAAGAAAGTAAAAGTAAGAAAATAGAAATCACATGTTTTTCAGACACTAAAGCCTAGAGAAACAAGAGTGAAGTCCACCAAAACAAACTACCAAAGATAAAATACAGATCTGATTTTCCTGAAGTAACATAAAAGCAAGAAAAGATGGCTTTAATTCTCTCCCCACCACCTCTTTTTATTTTCTTCTTCTCTCTTTTGAGTCACACAGAAAATCACTCAGGAAAGCAACCTGTTTGGTTCCCCTGTTTTTTTCCCCCCTCCATGATTTATCCAAATAGTACAGGCTGTAAACCTATCCTGGTTTTGTGGGTTTGGAGAATGAATGAAATATGAATCAGGAGCTAAATTAAAATGGATTCCAGCAGGAAAAAAATAGCACCCACATATCTGTGCACCAGAGGGACTGCATCTTCAAGCAGACCTATACGTTTGTGTGGACAAGGAGCAGTGTGAGGGACTGACAGTCCTATAGCTCACCTACAGTGCATATTTTGTGCCAATGTCTGCACTAATTCCAGCCACCCCTGAGAAAAAGTCAGGAGCCCTCCAAGATGGCAGCAATTGCCTCTTACTTTTTCCCTTCTGTGTTTTCCTTGTAGGAAATGTTAGTTCGAAGAATGTCACGTGGAAACATTTTCTTTGCTGCCTGTGCCAGGGTGGCAGGGGAGCTATTTCAGACTTGACATTCTCCACCCACACTCAGCCTGATAGTTCCTAACATCTGTGAATTGTGAATCCTGTAAACTCGCAGGGCTGATCTCCAGCCAAGTCCAAGCAGCTTTCCCTAAGTGGCACTCACCAAGGAAGAGAGGCTGGAAGTGAAGGATGTGTTTATTAACTGGAGTTAAGGGCTCCCTTCTGCTGGACGCTGCTTCCCCTGCCTGGACCATGGGAGAACAGTAATATCAAACACCTTTTCTCTCTTAGGCTGAACCCTGGAGTAAACATCAAACCTTGTAGCTTGTGTTATTGGGGAAGAGGTATGGGAATCTCCAAATCTACTGGGGAGGAGGGAAGTAGATTCACAGCAGGGTTTGCACTCACACAAAGCAGCCCAGAGAGAGCTTCAGAGCGGCTGCATCCTCATCTGCTGAAATCAGGTCTGTGGGCAAATACCTCCAGGGAATGGGCAAGGAGGGCCATGCCAATTCATGTTCCATACTGCCAGCCTGGCTCTGCTCTAGGCCTTGAGCATCCACCCTTAACCAACAACATGGCAAGGAAATGCTCTCCCTGCCCAGACCATTTGAGCAAGAGCTTGGCTTCGTGCTCTTGCTCCAGGACATGGTTTCAATCTGCACCCATGGATGTGGGTAGGGATAATCAACCATGCACACAGGAACCAGGCTGGGCTCTGAGCACACTGCTGAGACCTCGTGCTTGCTCCTGGAGAAACACCAGAAGCTGGGTGGATCTCGTCTACCATGTCCATGGTGGGAATAGCTGTTACCTCCTCAAGCCTGGCTTCATGGAAAAGTGGTCATGCATTGTGTGCTCTCCAAACAGCCTGGAAAACAGCCTCTCTCCTCATAGATTTCAACCTAAAAGGCAAAAGAAATGTCATGAGAAAAGTGCTGTTCTTGTGAAACCCTGCTCTACCTACTTTTTCATGGGAACTGGGGAAGAGTCTGTCCCAGAATGGCCTGGGGGCAATGGCCAGTGCATTGGCAGCAGGGAATAACTCCCACATGGAGACAGACCCTCTTCTCGTTTTGGCCAGTCTGCTCACCTGGCCTATGCCCAGATCACACTTCCCAAGGGCTTTGTGAAGTAAAACTGGCAGCTCCTGTCATTGCTGCTGCTGGGCTGGCCCCTGTCTCTGAGGCTGAACCTGGGCTCTGGTTTTACACTGCCTTAGCTCTGCACAGCCTTGGTACCCCTGGCACAGTAAATACAAGTCTGTTACAGCCCAAACCCCCAGTCCTGTGGCTCCTGTTTGCAGTGCTGAACACATCTTGCAGTGCCACATTTAAGACATGGTAGTCTCCTCCTAGCAATTCACACCAAAAGAATAATTTCTTCTGAAAAAGAAATTAATTTTAAAAAGCAGCAGCACACAATTCTGATAAGAAATAGTGACTTGTACCAGGGTTCTCTTCTCACTCACAAGGCACTAATGAGAGACAGTTCTAGCAAGGACATTTCCACAAAAACTTCAAAAGAGACCACCAACTCCCTAAGACCTGTACCACCTCTCATGCCACTGATTGGGTAAATGCAAATTGCTCGTGGTTTGGTTTGCTTTGGCAGGGGACACAGCAGCTGCCTGTTTTTTCCAGGGAACTGGACATTTTCAGCTTCCCACAGAGATCTGGACATGTTCTGAGGTAGCTCAGAATGTCTATCTTTTGCTTTTCCCATCTGGAAAACAGAGCCATGGAAACCCACTGGCAGTACTGTACAAAAACTCCCTGCAAAAGCCAGCAACTGTCCTGATTTCTCTCCTGCAACCCAAACTTCCTTCCTCCCTCCTGCTCCCAGGCAACACTTAGCTATGGGTTGATCGACCAGGAATTTGGGGAGAGATATTCAGCAGTGCAGCGAGGCTGCATCCAGCTCCTCTCAGCTGCAAGGCATGCTGCATAGCACAGTCAGCAGGGAAACACAAGCGCAGGGTGTGTGCCTGTGTGAGTTGCCAGTGCCCCATGCATAGCTGGGAGGCTCTCGGGGCTCAGTGGTGTTTGGCCAAGTTCATTTGTACTGCCTTAAAGGAAACCTGCTGGGAGATGGACCCTGAGATGTTTGAGAGTTGGGGATTTCAGAGGACGGTCTGAGTGAATACATGAGGACTAGTAAACTTCATTTAGGAAGAAATTCTTTATTTAGGGAGAAATTCTTTACTTTAAGAAGAAATTCTTCGCTGTGAGTGTGGTGAGGCAGTGGAACAGGTTGCCCACAGAAGCTCTGGACAGCCCATCCCTGCAAGTGCTCAAGGCCAGGTAGGATGGAGCTCTCAGCAACCTGTTCTAGTATAAGAACAAGCAAGCAAGGGGCTTGGAATTGGAATGATCTCTAAGGTCCCTTTCAACTCAAACCGGCCCGTGATTCTGTGATCCTGGGAGCACGGGCAGGAAGGGGGAGCTTCTTTCAGCGTCAGACCTCAAGAGGAAAAGGGGCTAGTGACATCCTCAGTGCTCGCTGCCCTTCCCAGGAGCCTTCCCTGCTGGTGACGAGCGAGAGGCTGATCTGGCGGCTCCAGGCACGTGTCCCGCAGGAAGCCGGGGTGTCAGGGATCTGTCTGGACAGCGGATTTACAGCGCAGGAAGCATGTGTGTAGGTGGGCAGGAATGCGGTGCCGCGCTGCGCTCCGCCGCTTCCCGGGCTGCGGGAGACAAGCAGCCTGCAAACAGCTGGGGATGCTCTCCCCTTACCCCTCCGCGCACCCTCCCGCCGCTCAAGCTGTCCCTGAGATGAGCAGGAGATTATCTTTTAGCAGAGGGAAACATTTATATCCCTGGGAGGAGACTGCTGGGGATTTGTAATGGTCTCCGCACCGCCAGCCGAGGTCAGGGCCAGGATGCCTGTGAGCAGCCCCAGTCCTGAAATGGCACAAGGGAGAGACAGCAGCTCTGGCATCTCTGTGCCTCCGGTCCCCTTCCACGGCTCCGGGCACCTCTCAACCACTCGGGGCTGAAGAAGTCAGGAAGGTGCTGGCTTTGCTCTGAGCCACCCTTGCAACTGCTGGCTTCAGGATTTGCCTGAAATCAAACCCACCCTTTATGCCAGGGGATGAAACGTTTTATCCACAGCTCAGGCTTTCCAGGGGAGAGGTTGTGGCCGTTTGTTGGTGGGGTTTTTTTTCTTTTCTTTTAAGTTAAAATTAATTTCTTTTAAGAGCAAGAAGTCTGCGGGGTATTTGGGGTGGTTTTTTTGTTAGGAAAGGTTGAAGAGAAGGACTTATTTCCCTCCTACCAGCAATAAAATGTTTTTAGCTTGGCTATCCAAGGGAACAGAAAGCCACATCAGTATGCCTTTTGAGCACATTTTTCAATTTTAACTAAACATTAGGGATGTTTAAAGCTTTCAAAGGAATTAAGGTTTCAGGAGTTTCATGAACAGAAGTAAGCACAGACAACTTTTCAGTAACTCCAGTGAAGGGAAAGAGGAAACAGGAGTATGATCCTCAGAGGATTTGGAAGATTTAGCCAAATGCTGTGATGGTTGGAGAAGCTTCCTTAAGAATTCAGATTTTGCCTCCAGCTAATGTCTGATCCCACTGCTCCAGAAGTGTCAGATTTCTGGCTTTTGGTTCATCCAAGCTTTCCCCCCTGCACCTTCCATATTGAAGGACAAGGGATGGGAGGAGAGCAAACTTTAAAAAATAAATAAATAAATAAAACCACCACAATTCTACACATGATGCTGCCCATTCCCCTCAGCACCTTTTGTCTCTAGTGCAAACACAAAGTAGTAAAGAGGGGCACTCATAACCCAGGCCCCCCATGCTGGCACTGCCCTGCCTGGGGAGCACAGAGCTGCTGGTGGGGCCTGAGGGACTGAGCCCAGGCAGCAGCTCCCCACATCTGTGCAACATCTGTGCAGGTCATGTTTGGTCACTGATGGTTGGGTGTGGGCCCAGGACTGATGACAATTCAGTGAGCAAGCAGTGCAGCACAACCCTACAGGCACATCTGGAGATGGCAAAGGTGTCTTAATGTACCACTCCCCATATTCTTCTCCAGCTAAACATGAACATCTCAGTGCTAACAAACTGTGGACTTTAAAATATACACCAGCTTCAAACTGCCTTTAAAATACACACCAGCCTCAAACTGCCATCTCTCCATGTGAATACCACTCACCTGGAGCTCTGCACAAGCCTCATGCTGTCCATCAACTGCTTAGGCAGAGTTAGGAGGAAACAAATGACAGGGCACTGTTCCAGCCCTGCTCAACAGGACAATGGGAACTGCTTTCAGAGCTGTCTGGTTGCCTTTGGTGTCTCCTGTGTCACAACTGTAGTGTCAGAGCATCATCCCCTCACAGCAAAGGTCAGTATAGTTTGGCATTTTCCTTTGCAGGGATAACAGTTGTTTTCCTGAGGCACAAACCATTTATTGAGTGTTTGTCCCTGGGATCTTATCTCAGCAGGAACCCAGATGACAGGGACTGGAAGACTGACTGCCTCAGAGGGGAAAAGCTGAAGTCTTTCATGTTCTCATCCCTCACCACCACCTACTTTGTAGTTTTTTCAGGGCATGCCATAGTTCTCTGCTTGAACAACCCTGAAACTTTCAAGTAACCCAGAACAGCTACCACAGGAGTTTCCCACTGCCTCCCTTTCTACTCCAACCCCACAGCTTCCAGAAAAGCACTTTTTACTCTTTTCCTGTTGTCCCACATGCTTATGGAGACTTCCAGCTCCCACAGGGCACTTAGTGGCATCCTTTGTTTGCTCTAGGCTTTCCCATCTTCCAGGTCCCAGGGCAGAGACTGGTTCTAGGAGGAAACCCAGAGCGCCCATCTCAGCAGGTTCACTGAGCTGTGCTCTGGGCTTCCCACAAACTCCTTGTGCTTCCATGGGATCAGGCCAAGCTAAAAAGCTTACCTGAGGCTGGCCTCACTTCTCATCCATCAGCCTCTTTTTCTCACTGACCCCCCCACCAAGATCCTCAGAGCTGTAGCTCCTTATGTCACAGTCTGTTGGTTAAGCCTCACTACAGCTATGGATGTCTCCTCTCCTGGAGACATTCCCACCACTGATGGCCACACTGCACCTTCTTTCTCCAAAAGTGGGGGCAGCAGGAAGATTTGGCCCTTGTTTTTGAGTAGCTGGAAGGAGATGGCATAGGAGCAGGCTTGAAGCTGAACATGTGCTTTGGAAGCTGCAATCTCCATTCTCTCCTCTTTGAGGAGTCATCAAACAAAACTTACTATAAACTAACTATAAAGGTAATACCATCAGCAAAGAGCAGAGATGAGCACTGGAGAGGTTTCTTTCTACTGTTACTAAAAACAGGGCACTTTTCTCTATGAAGAGGGAGCAGAAGGAAGCAGGTCTAAGAGACCAAATTTGGAATATTTCTCCATCTCCCTTGCCAAGCCTTACGGTTATTCAGGTACATGTGAAGAAGGCAAAACACAGAGCAGCAACTATAGTGATGAATCAGAAACAAGGCCAAAAGGAGGCTCTCTCCTCTGGCCCCAGGAGAGCCTGCCCTGTCCTTGAGAGCTGGCAGGCCACTGCACAACTCCCACGGGAAACTCCTGCCACCCGAGGCGGGGAGGGAGGGAATTTCCCTCCCCGACGTCAGCGCAGCTGCGCCACATCTCCAGGCGTTCCCGAGACACAGCGGGGCCACAGCCTGGCCTAAAGTGGGGCTGGAGGCCAGAGCTCCCCAGGACAGGTGGCAACCCCCTGCCATGGGGTCAGGATTGCATATCAAAGGGGTGGCAGAGCTGTGTAGGTGGAAGGCTTGGTCTCCCCATTCAGCTGCCACACGACATGTCTGGCATTCTGGCAAGAACCGTGCCACAAATACACACAGTGTCATCACAGCCTGTAGGGTCAGTCCCAGGTTGGGGACAGGAACCTCGGTGACCACATCCCCTGTGGGTGAAGGTCTGCCCCAGCCCTGCTGTGCAGTGGAGAGGGTGGTGAAGGAGGGCAGGACCGGGAGCTCCCTGCAATTTCCCATCAGTTTTCTAGCACAGGCTCACACTCATCCTCTCACCACAGACCAATCCCAGAGTTTTCTCACGCTCTGCTCATATCTTCCAGGTGTTCACATCAGAAGCCACAGAGGCTGGTTCACAGAATTCCAGGATATCAACTTCTGAAGTGCTGGTGACAGGCAGCAGCACCAGCCCAGCAGCAAATGAAAGAAGAGGCTTCCTCTATGTGAAGCAAAGCAAAAGATTTGCTGAATCAAGTTGTCTGTGTGGAGAGATTGACTCAGAGAGAAAGTTCCTAAGAAGGAGAGCGTTTACTGTCAGCCTTGATGGAAGACACAGAAATGCAGTAAACCGAGTTTATTGCTGCATCACTCATCTTTCACAGCCTCTGACTCTTCCTTGTGAGTCAGAGCTGAGCTGAATTGTAGCAATCTCATGTTCCTCCTATCAACCCTGCTGTTCCTGCACTTTCCCATCTCCTGACTGCTCTGCAAAAGTAGAAACCTCTCTGCACTCTTGGCAGCTTCAGAAAATAAATCCTCAATGCAAAAGCTTTGGTCGCAAAAGAATTTCTCATTTCCAAACAGGATACAACAAAAACTCTGCTTGGCTGGCAGAGCTCTAGTTCCCAGCATTAAGGCTATGTCTCTCCTGCAATCCAAGGTGCAAGCACAGCTCCTGCAGGCATACCTGAACTAATGGGATTAGAGCCAGTTCAAGAACAGTAGCAATTAAAACAAAAATCCCTAAAGCATTAACCACTAGCGATGGAAGCCCTGGTTGCAAACCTGCACATCCTCTGCTAAAGCCTGCACTTCCACACCTCCCCAGCCAGCAGCACCCAGCTCACCATTAAGGTGGGTGTGTTCACATAGGTAGTAATTTCCCTGCTGTCTGTACTGGATATAGAGCCCAGGAATGCCTGCAGTTAGGGGCACAGGTCCTTTTCCAGGCTTACAGTTTGAAAAACACTGGGGATGGGACATGCTTAACTCTGCTAGTTGGCCCATCCTCCTCAGAATGGAGCACAAAATCCACTTAATCAGTGACAGTACAGTACATGGACATAAAACAAAAGTTTGGTGTCAAGTTAATAAAACCTTCTTTCTTGTCTCAGAGCAAAGCTGAGGAAAGCTGAAGAGCCAGTGTTTCATGTCTTTGTGGAGAAGATAACAACTAAAAGAGAGTCTCTTGCATTACCCCCATCCTTGTGCTTTGATGTTAATAACCATACACGCATCCCTGAAAAAAAACAAAGCCTCACATGTGATATGATCAAATCTTTGCACCTCACATTTTCCAAAGTGAAACAATTTCTGCTGTGACTCAGCCTGAGCACGTCACACATTGCACTCTTGAAGTAGGCAAAAGATAACTCCCTGTCCCAAACTCCAACTCAGCCTTCAGCTTTTCAAACCAGGGTAATTTTCCCACGGCCACGGGATGGCAGAAGCCAGTATTGCTCATCCTTGGGAGGTGAAGCTGCCAGAAGTGACAGCATCAGTAACGCAGCTAAAACAAGAGGTACCCAACACACAGGTAATCCTACATTTTAGAAGCCCAGTCCCTCCTTCTGAGGGGATCAAATCTCCTCTAGGCAGACGGAGAACCAATAGTTAGTTTTCAACAATCAGCCCCTTAAAAACCTCGGCTACACTGCCTGTTCTGAGGCACGCCGTGCAGGAAAGCGAGTTACTGCGAGTGCGCGTAACAGTGCCATCTGGTGATCCCTGTCACCTGGGGATCCCTGTCACCTGGGGATCCCTGTCACCTGGGGATCCCTGCCATCTGGTGATCCCTGTCACCTGGGGATCCCTGTCACCTGGGGATCCCTGCCATCTGGTGATCCCTGTCACCTGGGGATCCCTGCCATCTGGTGATCCCTGTCACCTGGGGATCCCTGTCACCTGGGGATCCCTGCCATCTGGGGATCCCTGCCGTCTGGTGATCCCTGTCACCTGGGGATCCCTGTCACCTGGTGATCCCTGTCACCTGGGGATCCCTGTCACCTGGTGATCCCTGTCACCTGGGGATCCCTGTCACCTGGTGATCCCTGTCACCTGGGGATCCCTGTCACCTGGGGATCCCTGCCATCTGGTGATCCCTGTCACCTGGGGATCCCTGTCACCTGGGGATCCCTGCCGTCTGGTGATCCCTGTCACCTGGGGATCCCTGTCACCTGGTGATCCCTGTCACCTGGGGATCCCTGTCATCTGGTGATCCCTGTCACCTGGGGATCCCTGTCACCTGGTGATCCCTGTCACCTGGGGATCCCTGCCATCTGGTGATCCCTGTCACCTGGGGATCCCTGCCATCTGGTGATCCCTGTCACCTGGGGATCCCTGCCATCTGGTGATCCCTGTCACCTGGTGATCCCTGCCATCTGGTGATCCCTGCCATCGGGTGATCCTTGTCACCTGGGGATCCCTGCCACCTGGGGATCCTGTCACCTGGTGATCCCTGCCCATGGCATGATTGGTAGCTGGGTAGTGGCTCCCAAAACTGGTACCAGTGGGACTGGCTCCAAGATGCTCCACAGACCTTTACTGCCAAGTGTCACTGCTGCTATCTTATGGAGTAACAGGTCAAAACACTCCACTTCAGAGCAGGGATAAAGGTGAAGGAGAATGCTTTTTGCTCTCCCTGCATATTGACTTTCCTGAAAAGTCCTGCAACCATGAGTTCTAGTGAAACTGAGCTAGGTCCCTCTATTCCCCATCCTATTGCCATCCATTAAAAGGCTGCATGAGCCAAATCCTGCCTTTCATGGTGGCCATTAACTTTCCATACCTTTTTTCAGGGTCTGCTCCAGATTCACTTAGAGACCATGGTCTGTGTGGGTGTGAAAACAGCCATCAGCTCTGTCTTGCAGGAGTACAATAGCCCTGAAGAGCAAGGGTATTTTAGCCCCTAGGTCCACATTTGAGACAAGTGCAGAGATGGAAGATTTTCCTGCTTTTTTGTTGGTGGTGGTTTTGTTTGATTTTTTTCCCCCAAGTCACCCTTCTTAAGGGTAGGGCTCCAAAGCCTGGCACAAGTTGCTCAAACAGCATCAGTTCAGAAACCTTAAAACCACCTGCCTGCTGCTCAAGGATTCCCAGCATTAACTCCACTAAACGTAGCATCTTTTACAAGTCCTGTGGAGCCCAGAGAGGAGACACATAACTCCTGCACCAAAACCTGCTGTAGCTTCAGACAGCACTGAGGGACAACCAAAACGCAAGGGATGCTGATTAGTCACTGAGCAGTTATGGGCTGTCTGCATGCCTATAAACACCAATAAACATCAAGTAATTGGCATTCCTTCTTCCCTTCATGCTGACTATGGAAGAGATGCCACCCAGGTCCTCCAGGGACAGGTTCTGAAAGAGCAGTGGCTACTAAGGCTGATGACAGCTTTGGGGAAAAACCTGTCACTAAACATGCTCTTTCCATCCTGCTGCAAAGGGAGGAGGGGACGCCTCTTAAACCTTCCAGACAACTGTAGCCCCAGCAAGTGCATCATTAATGTACCAATGGACATCCCTACATCCCAAAGAGATACAGGGGAATCTTTCCTTTAAGTTTTCTCAGAAGATGAGGAAGGGGAATGCTCATAAGGACTTTTCTTTGATGTTTTCTCCAGTCTCCAGGAGTGGTCTGGAACTGTTCATGTTCTCCTTCTGGCACAGCTGGCTTCACATACCTCTGGCAGGATGTATTATAGACCTCCCTCTGCTCTAATAAGAGTCGGGTGCAAAAAACCAACCCCAAACATATAAACCCTTTCCAAAGTCTGCAAAGCTCACAGTAACACCACTCCATGTTTCTTTGCCTGATGCTAACTCCTAATCTGGTCTCCTGCCTCTCAGGAAATGAGAAGCTAATTCAATTGCTTCCAGTTCTCATGTCATAAGGTCACTACTTGAAAGTGGTGTTAAATGTGATTTAAATTATATTTCTGAAAGATCCTTTTAAAACATATTTTAAAATAAAATATGTTCCTGTCTAAGAGCACCTAATTAATGCCTCTTTCCAAATACCTTAACCTGAAGCATTGGCAATCAATGACTAGGCAGACAGGTTTTAAGAAAGTCTCTTCTAAAACAGATTGCAACACGCAGATTCTGTGTTAAAACAATTCACATGCCTTTTTCACACATGATTTCAAGTTACTAAGGTAGGCAAGACCACACAATATAACTTAATACATAGCAATCAAAAATTTCCACACCATCCTTTTATATAAAGCCATGTTCCTATGTAATAAGTGATGCAACAGACTTTCCCTGAAGTCCCAATTCCTACAATTGAAGCTTAAGCCCAGCAAAGAAAGAATTAAAATTCTTTGGTTGCTGTTGAATCACCGGCTGCATTGGGTTATTTTCCTGTGCATTAGACTTTAATTATAACTAAGCTTTAGCCATCTGTTCTACTCCCTAATTACAGATGCAACAAATATTTCACAATTCCAACTGTTAAAGAGATGTAAGAAAGCTCCATCTATGGTGTGCAAGGTTGGCTTCACTGGGCCCTTTGCACTCCTTTTAAAGCACTGGGGAAGAGGACGGGATCCTGTGCACATGAAGCAGATCCTGTTATTAATTTGAGGAGGCGTTTGCTGTGTCACACCTCTTGTAAACTTCCCTGTGCCAGGGCACAGAGGGCCACAGCAGTGCTACCTGCTGGTGGCCTCTAACCCAGATGCTCCTGTCCCACAAGGACCTGAAAGAAAGATGAGCAATTCAGAACACCTGATGCACGTTACAGCATTGGGAAAGGACTCTGACATGAATTCTGGGCTTTTTTGGTATGGATGTTAAATGTGCTTTCAAGCTGCCTGGCTCCTCTTGCTGTGGCTGCTCTCACACCACACATGTCCCAGTAGGGTAAGTCCCTAGTGGGTGTTTCAGTTTTATCACTTCATGGACCAGTTTCTCATCCACATGAAGAAAAGTGGGACTTCAGACATCGTACTGTGGTCAGCATCTGAAGGCAAAGCCCCCATTGTGTTCCATGCCTGCTGCAATAATTATCTCAGCAAAGAAAAAGGTTGGATGAAGGCATGATAGTGCCCCAACCATCCAGAGCAGCTCATCTGGCCTAGCTGGGGTCATGGTTACCAACTCTCCCTGCACAGCTGGGGCTGGCTGTCCTTGCCCTTAGGCTATTGGGTAGCCCAGGAGGAGAAGCTTGCTGCAGACCCTGGAGCCTCTCAGTCACCTCCCCCAGAGCTCTGCTCACTGTCACAAGACACAGCTGCAGTTGCCTGAGCTGCCACCGCCACACTCCCCTGTCCTGAGCCCTGTCCTGTCAGAGCCTCAAGCACACTCGTAGCTGTAGGGTTGTGCTTGTGCCTCCACCAACCACCTGGACAACTGCCCAGTGTTTTGTAATTGCACACGCCGCCACTGACCTCAGCAATCCCTACACCAGTCATGGTCAGATGCCTGGTGAGCTCCAGAGCTGTTATTCATCACAAAAGGATTTGGTTTCACAGCAGCTGCCTGCAACTGCGTCCATGCCCAGTTGTGGAGGGGAGGGCACGTCCTCTCCAGGTAACTGCCACGGGCTACTTTGTGTTTGTGTGCGTCTGGGGAAAGCAAGACAAGGAGGATAGGAGAAGAAAAGGTTAAATTCACAGAACTGAAGTGTGAATGTTTATATTTGCTAGCGTACCAGAAAGAATAGAGCTTTTTAGACAAAAGAGAAAGCTAGGAAAGGATAGAGTAACCCAGAAGCACATACAGTTTCCATGGTGGAATTTCACATAGTTACATTTAAATTATCTCCTGCATCCACAGTAAGTTTTCAAATGATAGCCAGTGGTTTCTCACCACAATTATACGTAAGACCCTCTTTACATTTCTAACATTTAGGTATACGCCCAGACTTTCACTCTGAACATAATGTTAAAATGAATTTTAAAAAAGTAATCAACCAACACTCTTCTGCTGTGCTTTGACAAGGACCCAAAACCACCACGTTTCTTGTGGTTTTCTTCTAAAATCATTATGACAGGGCTGAGTGGAATCACGAGGCAGGTTTGCTGAGTGGTTTGGTGCTGAGAATATAATAGAGTCCAGAGTCAAAGTATTTATCTCTGGCATCAGGGCAAGGGATCACAGTGTTTCTGTGGGTATTCATAACCGTGTGCTTGCATGTCCTAGCCTCTGGGTGATTATATATCACACAAGGTGATAACATGCACACTGAGAATAACCCTGCAGGAGACACCATGCATGAAAAGAAGCCACTCTCCATGATGATTTCCTTGAAGTTGGTTCCAGAGCCAGAAAATCCTGCTCTGTCATTCTAGTTCAACTTTAGGCCATAAGGAAAGCAACAGCAGAATATTATCAGCGGCTTCAGCCTCAAGGAAGAAGCAGAACAAAGTCTAGCATTCTCCAAAGACCTCCTAAAGCCTTCCACAGCCATATGTGGAGTTATGCCCTTGGGTGGAGCACAGTCTTATTTATCTCTGCCAAGGTCATGAAAACTGGTGTCTTCCCTTTCTGCCACAGGAGGTCTGTTTGGTTTGGACTTTGATGTTGCATTCAGGAACCATTTGAGAAGTGACCAGAGCCAAGAGCAGCCCATGGATGACAGTGCAACATGAGGTTTAAAACCTAAATATAAGCAGCAGAGATTTAAATGCCCCCAAACCAATATAAACAGGACACATGGATCCAGGTCTGGACTGAAACTGTCCTTATTCTAGTCACAAAAGAATTCTCACTGACTTAAGTAAGGTTTTTGCCACTGGGATATTGTTTTCAGTTTAATTCACAGGCTCCAGCTGTATCTTTCCCTTTTTTGTATTTTTCCACTTTTCATGCCCTGGGGAGTGCTCAGCAAGCAGCCTGGGGAACAGGTATGCAGAAATCCCTCTTAAAACAGGAGTCAGAACTGTGAGCGACTTTCCCTATGCTGAGGCTGACATGGACACTGTGAGCAAATGCCTGAAAGGAAGCCAGATGAGGGGATCTCCTTAAGGAGATTAAATCACTGTGGCATTTTTCAAGAACTGGGTTAAAAGGGAAACTTCTCTTCATTTGAATGATCCCCCTTCTCCCTTGCATAAAAAAAAAACAAAAACCTGCTTTTCTTCCCACACATGATCAATATTATTCAATATGATTTCTGTTCCTGATCTTTCTTTACTGCACCTCTGAGCCAGCCAGTTCTGTACTGAAAAGCCCAAGAAAGGAGGAAAGCAGCACAGTGGAAGACAGGAGCCCAAATAGGAGCTGTGTGCTTTGAGTCAGATGCATGTTCTTACTCACAGATATAGCACAAATTCTGAATCAAACCCCCGGATTTTCCCCACCCACCACCCTACGTTCACTGAACATCCCAAGCAATAAATTCAACACGTCGCTCTGGGAGATTAAATTATGCTCCCTGCATAGCAAGGACAGCTGCACTGCACTGAGGATACACTCTCAATGTAGAATTATATTGATTTTGGCTGATCTCAACAGTGTTGACCTCAAGATGTGTGATGCCAGATGAAGACTAATGGTGAGGAATCTGTATGGATCAGCTACTAGATTCTGTAGACAAGTTTGCCATGTCTATGAGATATGTATGCTGAGTTCTCCTGCTGGTCTCTGAGCAGACCCCTGGCAAGCTCAGCCCCAGCCTGGCAAGATTTAGCTTGGGACCCAAAGCTGTGCAGTTATTTGAGTCTGGCTGAGACCTCAGACCAATACACCCAGCTCCAACATGGCCATGGCTCAGTCTAGCACAGGCTTTAGGCCAGGCCAGACAGGGGCTCACATCTGTCTGCAAATGCTGCACTGCCATCCTCTCCATCCAGCCAGGTCTGATCCTGCAGGGCTCTGTGCTCACAGTGTGCCTCATGATGCACTCCTCATCCTCTCAGGTCACACCAACCCTAAGCTGTAGGAGAAACTCCTGCACTTCACAGTGGTCAAGAACTGTGCAAGCCAGGCTGGGGAAGCCATTCAGCAGATTCAGGTTGTCCTTAGATGATGCAGCTGACCAAAAGCAAGTTATTTGCAGGTGACTGGACAGCACTAAACAAGTCATCCTGCTTGCAGCAGCAGAAAGCATCACAAATATGCAAGTTACAGTAACTTTCCAGAAAAGCAGAGGGAGGAATAGGTGGAGACCTGCTCAGAGGTGATTAAGTGGATAGAGTCATATGCCCTAACCGTAGTGCACCTGCTCTCAGGCTCTCCTGCTCCAGCCCTCGGCACCCTCACCTCACCTTCCCGCACTGCCACATCAATGCGAGCCCAGTGCACCTCTCCCTGCCCAAGGCAGCTCAACAATTCCCAGCAGTGCAGGAACAGGAGCAGGGAGAGGGGCAGAGCTGGAATAGGGAGCTGGAAAGGGTAAGAGAAAGGGCAAAGAGGCCTGTGGTCACTGCCACAAGGAAAGGATCAAAGGAACAGCAGCCCCTTTCTCCAGACATCCCCTGCCCTGCAAGAGCCATATGGGCCAAGGTACATCAGGCACACAGCTGATGTGGCCACCAGTGTGGCTTTCTTGGGCTCCAGTCTCAATGAAATGGAGAGAAACTTTGCCAGGACTGCTTTGCCATGTTGGCAGCCAGCCAACACAGGTGACCGCCTGTGGTTAGAGACTGCCCTACAGGCAAGAGCACCAGATACCTCTTGTGGGGAATTTCTGGAGAAAAATCCAAGAGGTTTGGACCTCTGAAAGCATAGAAAGAGGTCCATAAGAGTAGGAAAAAAATAATTACTCTGTCAGGGAATAGGAAAGCAGCCCTTAAGAAATGGAAGATAAAGAAGTATGATTATAGCAGATTGCATTCAGCACAGACAGACCCCAGCAAAAAGGATAGGCTGGAGTCTCAAAGTTAAGGCTGTAGGGACTCTCTGAAGATGTGTTTGAGCACAGGGCTCCTACAAAATTGAATATGTCAGTGTTGAAATGAAATGGTTTGGCTGAAATGGTTTGACAGTGCATTCCCTGTTTGTGCTCCTAGTCTGAAATATGCCATGCTGGAGCAGCCTGCTGGAAGAGGTTTTGCTATGATCCTGGAAAGACATTGGAACATGAGACTGGATCTCCAAAGGTATGGATGGGAGGAAAAAATAAGAAATCAATCTAGGGATGTGGCAGTATAATATACTGTCAGGGACACAATCTCATTGCCCTAGCTTCTATTGTCACTATGAACTATTTCTTTTCTTTCTGATAAGGTTGGATCACCAAGGAGTTACAATTTTCTCTTTTTTTTTTTTTTTTTGATTAATGGGTTGAGCTGAGGTCAGAAATTTTAGTACATACACTATGTCAATGGCTTGAACTGATCATACAGCCATGATCTTGTACCAACCCACAGCCTTCAAAGACTGAGCATTTGCAACAGAGAGCATGTACACATGGATGAAAAGTCTTGTGAATGTTGCCTGGTTTCCTTGCAGACTCATTACAGATGTACCTCCCAGGTATAGATGATTTACATGAACGTGCAGTGAGGTAGAAAAGAGAGCCCACAAAATAGCCAGGATAAGGATGGTCCGCAGAAAAATCAAAGTTGTTCTCATCTATGTGCTATCTCAGCTTCCAGCAACCATGAACCTCTGTCTTGAGCATCACAAATGAAAAAGATTCATCAAGAATATGCTAAGAAATGCTGGGCTCAAACACCAAGTTTGCTTTCTAATGGAAATGACCTGCTAGATATTGAACATTGTGGGTTATTTGCTGGTGCCAATGGGGAACAAGTCACACAAGACTAATTCATAAACATCAGAACTCAAAATATTAATTCTTGGCTTGCAAATGAATGTTACTTCAATTAAGGAGGTGCTGCCTTGTGTTTGCAAACATTGGAGCCCCCGAGGCTTTTATGGGCGTGAGGATCAAAACAGCCAAGCTGTTCTGATCCAGTGCAGTGGTACCCACAGTGCCACTACAAATGAAAAAAAAAAAGGACAAAAAAAATCTTCTTCTCCAAGAACCAGGCAGCTGAATATTGTGGTGTGACCATGCTACTCTGGTAGAACCAGGTGAGGATAAACCACATGAAAGAGAACTTGTCCACACTGGAAATCCAGCTGGAGCTGGTGGTGTGAAATGCTGTCACCTGCCACTCTGCAGTGGATCCCAGCTGGCCACTGTTCCTGAGCAAAAATAGGTTTAGCTCTGGGAATTTCAAACACAACTCACCATCCTGGGCAGCTTGTATTCTGCTCTGTATCCATGACCCATGACTTGGACAAAGTCTGTCATTCTAAAGCAAGATAATTATACCCAACGTCATTAGCAACAAAACAATTAATTCCCAATTCCAAAGTGCTTATACAAAGAAGATGAAGATAAGAAGGAGAACAAACCCTTTGCAAATGCAGCAGAGCATTGACTGTCTGCATATGCCTCACTTAATTACCTATTCAGAAGGAACAAAGCGTCTTTCGTACTGTGACTCCAAAAATTAATTAGTCTCAGATCTCATTAAATAAAGATCCAGTTCAACTCTAATTAAATTAGGCTGCCTTTGACAATCAGCTACAGTCTAGCTATTGAAGGTAGCAAGCTCCGTTTCCTCACGTCTCTCCCAGATGTCAGCAGAGGCAGGATGCTGACAGCATCTGCAGCCCCGACCCTGCCACCAAGCACGGAGCAGGACGGGATGTCCACAGGCCTTGGGAGTAGCTGGAAACCTCTTGGACTTCACATCTGCTGTTCCAAGAGCTAATGTGTCAGGGAGAACCAGCTTCTCTGCAGCCAGACAGCACGCATTCAGCATTGTATCTCAGCATGTTCTGCTTTTTGTCACTGCTGTGTTGAGCCCCAGATGTCCCACATAACCCTGCAAACTCTCTGACTGTTAGAGCAGACTCAGCCTGGGCTCAGCATTTGTTCTCTTCGTGATTTCCCAAGGACAAACACAAGGCAAGGAGTCATGCTCTGGGCTTCAGCTAGAGGATGAAGGACAAGGAGGAGATAACAGTTTCTCAAAAAAAAAAAAAGAAAAAAAGAGGGAGGCTGAGGTTTATTACATCACCCTATCCCCAGTGATGCTGACACACAAAATCTGCCCTGAAGGCTGAACCCAGCTTTCAGTGCAGGCTTCCTTCTGCACCCCTTGAGAATGGTGGGATGTCAACCACAGCAGTATCTTTCTTGCTGAGCCTTGCAAGTCTCATAATCCTGTAGCTGATACATTTTCTGCTGTTCTGTTGGACCCTTAAGAGAAGCTTAAGGGAGAGGGACCAGACTCACCCTTGGGTTAAGGGGGTGGGTTACAGCACACCAGACTCACCAGGACCCTAC
Source organism: Poecile atricapillus (assembly GCF_030490865.1). Lineage (NCBI taxonomy): Eukaryota > Metazoa > Chordata > Aves > Passeriformes > Paridae > Poecile > Poecile atricapillus. The sequence continues at coordinate 16,620,949 of NC_081256.1, forward strand.
CTGCAGCACTTTATCATTCTTTAATATCTTACAGCTTTGGGAGGCTGAATAGTCAGAGTCAAGTCAGAGATGTTAATGTTACATTTAATAACCCAGTCATATATCTTTCATTAGTTACCGAATTTTAAACTGGAAGGGGCATTTTGTACTCACAGCTTCCTCTAGTAACAAGTTACACCATGTAATGGCTCAGTGTGACTAGAGCAACTCTGATAAGAGGAAAGAAATGCAGAGCTGCAAGTGCAGGCACTCTCCTTTCGATTGTTCTGCACTTCACAGCCACAAATTTACTTTTATGTTCCAGCTCCTGGGAGAAAGTGAGCAGTAAGTGACCTTTTCCATGTCACTCATTAGTTAGTGGACTTCTCTTCCCCTTTCTCTCACTTTTTTGAGGCTGGAGTTATTAACTCCTTAGCTGTCTCTTTTATCAGAACTGCTTCATGTCTTTACTCATCAATCTATTCTTTTGACTCTTGACTAAATTACCAGAAACCTAAATGTTTCCCAAAAAACTACCAGGAAATATAATGAGCAAGAAATTCAGGGTAACCGCCACACTTAAATACACATTTTTTTACTCCTGTAACATTTTACATCTCCCAAAAGCAGGAAAATTTATAAAGGCAAAGAAATTATAACTGTGAATAGATCATCAGTGACAAACCACAGATAAGCATTTCTGAGAATTTGCATAATAATCTGTGTGTCAGTGAGCTGTCAATAAAACCTGACTGAATAGTAACCTTGTGAAACAAAGTCCAACTCTTCAGCAAATACCTACATTATCTTTCTCAGGCAGCATCATTATCCACTTCAACCAGAAATATCACCTCTGCAAAAGACCACATGCAGATCTCCTTGTGATCCGTCACTCCAAGGTGGCTATTAGGTGACAGCCACTGTCCTTACTCATTCAGTAAATGCCTGCTCCAGCAGAAAGGCAAATGGACCTACTGATTCCCTTCCCCGTTCCTAGGCAAGTATTGCAGCTCCTAACCCCACCAAACACCCGTGCTCAGATCTGTGGAAACTTGTGGTGTTCCAACAAGTTCAAGTTACCCTGAACTCCCTGCAATCCGAGAGCTCCCAAAGTGCCCCCACATTAAGGAGATTACACAAAAATGTGAAATGCTCCAGTCATTTGAAATCACCATGTGATCAGCACAGACTAAAGGGACATTACTGGACTGCTTTGAATGGTTCTGTAAAGCCTTGTAGCTTGGGATTCAAGCAGCACTAGGAGATGCACACACATCCCTTAAGAGGTATCAGGCAGAGATGGAAAGGGGCAGAGAGCAGCTGTAGTGGGGCCTTGGCTCAGACAAGACCTGTATGCACATCCAGATGCTGCAGCTCTTCTTACCTGATAAGACCTTCTAGGAATCAGTGATTGAAAGCCATTCTGTATGGGAGAGAGATGTGGTGGTGCTGGGGAACAGGACAGGAAATGTAAGCCACTAGAGAGAGACAGACCTGCAAGAACTGAGCCGTTTTCTCAAGCATCAGTAAAAAGTATGTGCTCCAGTTTGCATCCCTAGGGCACACATACAGAAACCTCCAGAGAACAGTTGAGATGTCTTTCTGCAGGGTCTGGTGCACTGTGATGGCATCTGAATGCTTTGTTTCCATTTCTCCTTACAAAGGTTTCAGCTGAAGGAGGTACTGTCTTTGAAAGAAAGCTTTAAAGAAGATGGTAATAACATGCTTTTCCTCCCTCTGCCTTTATAACTTCCCTGCTTTCCTTTTGGAACTGGCTAGTTCCCACTGCTGCTGACAGATGCTCAGGAAAATTCCCAATTCTCACAAATTTTATTCTGCCTGGTGATCAGGTAGGTAGAAAACACAAGTGCCCGATGTTATTTAAAGGGAAGGATGCAAGAAGTAGTTCAGCCTTCAGATTAAAATTAATCTTAATGAGAACATCTATAAAACTAGGATGTAGGAGAAGTAGCCACGGGGGAGATTATTTTATTAAACAGCAGAGGATCCCTTTGTCCATCAGGGGATCTCTCTGCTCTGCATATAAAATACTTATTATTACATTGCAGCCCCAATATAATGCAGTAGGGGAAAGAAAGTTCTGGAAAAAAAACCCAAACAAAACCAAACCAACTCAACAAACCAGCCCTTCATTATCCACCAGACAAAGCCCTAGGAAATCTGACTTCATTGTCTGCCAATCACCAAACCCACTTGCCTGTTGTTAAAATTGAAAAATGTCATGGTCTGTCTCAGCGTGGAAGAAAGAGAGCCTGGAAAAGCACTCATTTTACAAGCTTTGCTTTCCCACTGGCGTGAGGGGGAACTGTGGTGGTTTTGCTGCAGAAGGAAGCAGCTCTGGGTTCCTGTCCCAGAGCTCATGCTGCGGGGACAGAGCTGGCCTGGGGACACACGAAGCAGATGTGGACATGCAAGGAAAGCCCTGCAAAACACCAGTGACACGAGGTGGGTTTTGTGGTTGCAGCTCTGATTGTGACCACTCGTGCATCACTGCCATGGAGCTCCCCACCTGAGCTGGGCTTTGGGAGGGACACCTGGGAACAGGAGCCAAACCGTGCACTGCGCTCCAGGGAATGGCTGTGAAGGTGTATCCCTGGATCTCAGGGACTGTCACTGAGAAAAGTTATCAGTGGACATAGGGTTAGTTGCTTTGGAGATGTAAATTTGGACAAGCTCCAGTATGGGTGTGTTATTTTGGATACCAAGTACCTTTCTAAGTTAGTATCACTTTTAGTGTTGCATTAGGCGAAGAGGAAGCAGGGGAGGGGAGACCAAGTTCTCTAGCTGAGCAGAAATAGGGCTTCTTAAGCTGAAAAATGACAGAATGTGCAAGCAGATCCCAAATTCAGAGCAGGCTGGGGGAAGCATTTTTCCCTGTTTTAGCAAAATGCTCCTGTTTTAGTGGGGTGGGACATACACCCATACAGCATATCTCTGTCTTGGACCACAAATGAAAGCCCATGTTGCCAAATAAATCAGCAGACAGCAGAAGCCTTTCTCTCTAACAGCAGCTCTTGGATTCCAAGCCTTTTCAAAGCTAGTGCAAGAGGTACCAAGAGCTCAAATTTACACAGTGATGACAAGTTTCAAGAGAAGGATTCCACTTCTTACATTGTACATATTAGAATTTCAAGGGCTTTTGACTTTGTCTAATCAAAACCCATTTTCACTACAACACTCAAAGACCTTGAATGAAATCAAGATAACTCCCTTGCCAAATTTTCTCTGAGTAAACTATTTCTCCTCACGTGCCAAGTTGAATAAAAAGAACGAGTAACAAGTTTTAACATTTTTCTCTGCTGTTAGTCAGCACCACTGACAGTTTAACCACTGAGCCTTGAGTTACCACCAAAAAAAAAATTAAAAAATTCTCACTCTAATTAAACAGAAAAAAAATGTTTAGGACATTTTACCAAGATTCCTGGAAAAGGAACAGGGAATAGAAAAGCTTAGACAGCTCAAGCCAAATTCACAATCTTCTCATCTACGGTAAGTTCTGTCTCCATGACTTGAGGTGTGGATTTTGCAGAAGTTCAGTCTGAGCTGCAGACTCTGCACAGTTCCCACAAAGCAGAAACAAAAGCAAGAATCTCTCACGCTGCTTGTGCACATTTCTGCAAGGCAGTGCCTCACCCAGTTCTTAACAGGAAGCTTCCCATTAACAATAAGAGATGGATGACAAATGAATGCTTACATACTCTCCAAACCCATTCACTTTTAATTGTTTTATGATATAAACCATGCTAGTCACACAAGTTTTTCAGGGAACTTTTATTCTGTATGTTCAAAAAGAACCAGAATGGTTCTGTGGCACATCTTGCCCCTGCACTGTACTGCAGGCTACAGAGACTTATTTGCAGGAGGATGCTCTGGCTATTGCAAATAGCCTGCACATGCTCTGGAAAACTCAAGGATGGGTCTGCATCCCATAGCCCCTCTTTCCACATAGCTTGTGTCAAGTATTGATAGAAAGGGGAGGGGGGAAGTAATCAGTCTTCTGCTTTGGAGGGATGAATGCTAAATCACATCTGATACTCTGAGAACAGCCCTCAAGAGCAACCCTACACTGAGGAGCTTATAGGAATTTCCCACTGACCACCTGCTCTTAAAACTGTAGGGGGAAATCCCACATGCTCTGGGATGAAGGGAGTTCAGTTAAAAACAGCCCTTAACAATTACAGCTGCAGGTTATTTTTAATTGAATTCAGATGATGAATGTGAAATAGATGATTTTGAGTGAGATAAGCAGGGAAATACTTGTTCTTGTCAAGAAGGTAAGGAGAAAACAGCTTTCCCAACCAGCCTGGATAGGAACTTTTTAATCACTGAAAGAGAAATAATGGATTCAAACTATCAAGATTTATTTTAATCCAAATTAGGTATTTGACTTAAAGTGGCTCAAAATCCAGCTCCATTGGATTATTTTGAAACTGCAGCTGAGTCTGTAAATGGAAGGTCCTCAGTGCTCAAAACAGGCACAGAGTGAGTGACCAGGAGGTGCAGGTTTGTGTCTCTGCACAGACTGACAGGACCTTGAGGAGCTCCTCTGTTCAAGGGCTGACCTCAGAGTTGGTGCACAGCTCTGTCACATCAACACCACAGTCCCAGCTGTGGAGAGAGGAGAGGGCTGATGTTCTCACACTCACTGCAGTTCAGAGCTTCTTTCAGACTCCTCTCACAGCCTCAGGTGCATTGATGAAATTGTCTGGCCAATAGTTTCCCCCCCTCAGAACAACAGGGGTAATATTTCTTTTCTCCCACACTTTTTCTTGTCAATCTATGTGACAAGTCCTCTTACATATAAAAGGGGGTGTGAAACAGCAAGGCAGCCAGAATTTGTGGCAATGAACAAGTACCTGTAACTAAACTGTGGCTTTGGTCCTGCAGAGCTGCCAGCTGCTTTTCATGTGTCACTGGGCATTCGGCTGGGTAATTGGATGCTGAAATGCAAGCTTTGTAGGCACAATGGATGTCCCTCAGCATTGACAGAAGAGTAAGTTTGATAATTTTGGGGTATTTTCCACAGAAGCTGACAAAAATATTCATCAAAACTAGGGACACCAGACTGAATATTAACAGAGCAATGGGGACACGTGCCCAAACTGCCAAGATTCATGGTGTGCATGCAGCTGGAACAAAGTATGGGTGAGTAGCTTGTAACCTTTTCAGCGAGGAGTTAGGGCTAATACAACTGAAAAACAACTTTGTTGTGCAAACATGGTGGACATATTCCACACCATAATATCTTGTACTTAGATTTTGAGTTCATTTTGCTCATACTTATGGCAGAACTGTAAAAAAAAAAGACAAAACATTCATCTCCATACTATTGTTACATGAAAATACTCCAGTGGAACTTGATGAACATTCATTTCCAGTGTAATGAAAAGAGCTCACACACAGCTCCTGCCTTTCCCTCAACCCGAGATTTTGCAGGACATTATTTCCATTAGAAAACAGTAAGTGCACATGTTCAAAAGAAGGGGATGAGCAGAGCTGGGAAAAAAACAAAAACCAAAACCAAAACATGCCTAAAAGCATACACAATGTTTCACAAGATAATTGCAGAACAAATAGAAAGCAGAGCCAGATAAACACAGACAGCCTGTGCCACATTCTCATGGCCATCTCAACAGCACTTTAAGACAAAGAGAAATGGAACAGGAGATTTCTAGTGAGACATTTTCTAGTATCTCAAAGATTACTGAAAATAAAAATCAGAGTAGAAGCAGTATTGAGCAGGCACAGGTGTTGCACACACTGAACATTCAGAGTCAATGCCTGTATGCTTGGAGGAGGACACAGCTCAGCACAAAATGGAACCAGCCTATTTCTTAAAAGCTCTCCACAGCTGCCACATGGCAAAAAAAACTCACTATGACCCAGCCAGGTGGGATTTGGGCTGGCAATCTCCCTGCAAACATTTTTGCAAACCTTCACTATGGCCTGCCCTTCCGTTCTTTCTCTGAAGAGATTCAAACAAGATGGATAAGTTTTATAAACTCATGCTAAGAGAAGGAAAGGAAATCCAGCAGTTACCTGCCACAATTTAAATGCAAAGTAACTGGAAACTACCCTCCAAGGAACTGGAAGAAAGAAAAAGAAAGAAAGAAAATAATGCAAGAATGAAATATAATAATGAAAGAAGAAATAATGGATCCCATGGAGCACCATTCCTGCCCCTGCCCCACCCAGGTTATCTCTTGGCCAGGTGAGCCACCTCCCAAAGGGAGCATCATTGTGTTCCACCCACAGGGCTTAGCCCTGGGCGCCAACTGATCACTGTAAGCTTCCTAGGGCTCTTTCAGAAGTGGCAGGCACTTACCTTCTCCCTGGAGTGTAGGCTGATTTGTTAACTAGCTATTGGAATTAGTAATCCTCAGTTGAGTCAACAGTTAGGCAGTTGCTTATATCACCTTACAAGGAAAAAAATATTGACACTCTTATACTGTCAACAGATCAGAAGTAGGCAAATATAGACAGAGATAGAGTATTCAGATAACCTGCCAACCCCTGCCAACTTCAAGCAAAAATATAAACAGAAGGCTCTCTGCTGTATGAAGATTTGCAGTAGGGCAACAGCTGTATAAGGAGCCCAGGAAGCATCTTCTGAGCTGAGTTTCAGGCCAGAGGAGCATTAATTTGCTAACTCAAGGACTTTGGTTTCTGCTCAGAAGAGCTGCTGATGTTATAGGCTTGAGCAGCTGGAAAGTGGTGCCTCCATCCCTTTGGCAGAGGCATCTGGAGTTCACAGATTCAGATGCAGTTGCAAAATAATACAACAGAACCGGAGCAGTCTGGATTTTGAGCCATTTTAAACCAAAATTCTTAATTCAATTTAAAACAAATCTTGGTGTTGTCCTGCTCATTATGGCTTCCTGAGAAAATGAACACAGACATCCCCAGTCCAGAGCCCATCCCGGATTTCAGGGATACAGTACATTGTCCATCATCACTCACCATTTCTTCCCACGGCTGGGAAACGTCAGAAGATGTTGAGCCAGCAAATGCTTCTGATTACTCTGTCAGAAGCTGCTCCCTTTTCTGTACCTTCTCCCTTTGCTCTGTGTCCTGTAGCCTCCCTTTCCATCTGTATATTAGATGTCCTCTTGCAGCCACATCCCTGCAGGATCCTTTCCTTGAGCATCTCTTTGTCACTGGGCTATCCTGTACTTCCCATTCAACATAACTTGGGAGGGACCAATGTTTTAACAGGTTATTTCTGTGGAAGTAACCGGCAGAAGATCTTCCCCTAAACGGTCAAGTATCCTTTTACAAAATCTGGCTAATTGCTCTTCCTCCTAGAGCAGCTGGGACAAAGTATGGGTGAGCAGCTTGTAACCTTTTCAGCGATGAGTTAGGGCTAATACAACTGAAAAACAACTTTGTTGTGCAAAGACCAATTCTTTAGCGAGGTGTAATCACCAGGATTTTTCCCTAAGGGTGAAAAGAAACCTCTCTGTGTAGCCCCTCGCTCTATTTTTTCTGAGTCTACTCAGAGGAAGGCTATTCAATCCCTTTCCTCATAAAAACCACACAGGCTCTCCAACAATGACAAGTGGCTGCTTGGGCTAACCACATGCATCCCCACAGCCCCTACTTTGTAACACCCTCTCAGCAAAGCCAAAGGGACACATCAGTTTGTGGTCCTGTGGGGGGTAAATCTCTGCTGGAGGCCTGAAAGCCACACCACTCTGGGATAGGTGTGCATGGAGTAGGTGCTGGCTGATGTTCAAATAATCCACCTCAAGGTAGGGCAGAGGGGCAGATATACAGGAAGAAAGATTTTAAGATACCATTTCTCAATGTCTATGAAAGTTAAGCTCTGAGGACAGACATATTCCAGGCTTAGATTTCTGAGATGGAAGAAGACAAAATTTAGGCTCAGCCCATCAAGAAATGGGCAAAGGTTCAGTGTGAGCTGCAATTTCTTCTACCTGAACCAGTTTGCCCAACCCTGGAGATGCTACTCAAGATATTAGCTTTGCTGAGGTTCCCACCTGACATCTTTGAAGGAGGGCAGAAGGGCTCAGAGAACTCCAACTCCACCTTGGCTTATAAACCTGCCAAACATGTTTCTTGGCAAGGTAGCAGAGTCATTTCCCCAAAGGCATGGTGGTTTTGCTTTGTCTTTTACGAGGTTCTAGCCCTGTGGTGCTAGCAGTTGTCATTGGGAGACAATCATAAACCAAGAAAGCAAAGCAGGAAAAAAGTAAATAAATAAAAAACAACAACAAAAAAATTCAGTCCACAACGACACACAGAAAGGACATGTTGTTGAGCAGACAAAAGCCAAGACAGATGAAATAAAGAAATGACTCATTTATTTTCATAAGTTTTTTCTTGCTCCAAAGTAAAACCAAATGGTGGAATAAGTAATTTCCATTGTGTTTAGCTGCTCTCTGTGGTTTTCACCAGTAGCCACAATTGTCTGCATTGACTTAAGTATTATTTATAAGGTACAAGGAGTGAGTTGTGGAAAAGCCAACCAGGGATTTGACAAACTGCAAGATAGAACTTGGAAGTTTTCCTAGTCCTCTCTGAGCCTCACACTCACCAGCACTGGACTCTTTCTGCCTATTTCCCTTTTCTGCCCTTGATAAAAGACTTTTGTAATTTCATCCTCTTCTCTACTACAGGCTGAGATCACCTCAACATCAGCAGTGGCATGCACTCTTCCAGCAATAAAAAGAGGAAGCTGCTGTCACCTCATTTGAGACAGCATTGGAAATGAAAAAGGGAAGAAGATTGGTTGATTCTCCAGGAGACCTACAACCATCCAGGCTGCAGTGAGACTGTCACTCCCCCCAAAACACAATAGACACAGAAGTGTCAGAGCAGCAGGTGCAGAGATGCCCAAGCAGGCTCTGCCTGTGGCAGCCTTGGGCTGACATGACCCATGAAGGCAGCGCATTTCCTCCTGTGCTGATGGCACACAACCAGCTCTGGAGGTGCCCTGGTCACAGTCCCAGGCATTGCTGTGCAAACCCAGTCCCTTTGTTTCTGAACAGGGTTAACACACTGAAATGACACTTTCCATCCTGCATGTACTGTCTCATGTGTCCAGTTGACCATTTTATGCTCTACCATGGAAAAACCACAGCTCTTCCCATGACAAAACCACCTGATCCAGACCTCACTCTTCCTCTTTCCTATCTTAGCTCAAGTATAATTCAAATTTGGATTTCTAAGCAAACCAAAACCTTTCATTTTAAACCTCTCTCATTATTTTGAGAACTGCTTCAGAATCCTTAATACTTGCAGATCCAATAAAAGTTTCATTTTAATAAAATATATTACAGAAGCTTTATAGAATATATCCAGATCAACATACTGTACTTAGTTTGTAAAAAATCCCCTCATTATTTCCTGAATATCTTGTCACCATTTCTCCCCCTTAGGATGAACACAAACACGTATTAGAATTTCCTAAGGGATAGAAATTCATTATCAAATCCTCTGAACCTGCCTATTAGAACATTCCAGGCTTCCACAGTTCGTAGGAACTTTTTTTGGTTTTGATTAGCACAAGATGGCCCAGCTGCTTCTCTCAACTCACCTCCTAACATGGTGATTTTAGTCTCAAACTGGGGCAGAAGTCAAATTACAGGCAGCATGATTCATGCACCTCTCACTTCAATCTATTCTCTTCTTCTTGGAAAATGAATTACTATTTGCTTTGAAGTAATATTTCTCTCAAGTTAACGTTTACAGGATTTGCAGCCTGCTTGCTGACTTGGTTTGGCATAAATTGTTGTATTACCGTGGTGATCTCACAACTGAAAGCAGCAGGGTGGTGACAAGGGGAGCTTTCCTGCAGCAGGGTTGTGTGGTCCTTGTGCATTCCTCTCAGATTTGTTTTATGCACACCACAGCAACTCTACAGGCACATCACAAAATCACAGAATCACGGAATCAGGTCACAATTAGGTTGGAAACGACCTCTGAGATCACTGAGTCCAACCTGTGACCAAACAGTACCCCGTGAACTAGACTATGGCACTGAATGTCCCATCCAGTCTTTCCTTAAACACCTCCAGCAACAGTGCCTCCACCACCTCCCTGGGCAGCCCATTCCAATGTTAATCACCCTTTCTGTGAGGAATTTCTTGCTAATGTCCAACCCAAACCTCCCTTGGCTCAGCTTTAGACTGTGCCCTCTCATCCTGTTGCTGGTTGTCTGGGAGAAGAGCCTGACCTCCACCTGGGAGTTATAGAGTGGGGTAAGGTCCCTCCTGAGCCTCCTCTTTTCCAGGCTGAACACCCTCAGATCCCTCAGCCATTCCTCACAGGACTTGTGCTCAGAACCCTTCACCAGCTTCATTGCCCTTCTCTGGACTCACTCCAGCACCTTGGTGTCCTTCCTAAACTGAGGGGCCCAGGACCACAATAGGGCCCCAAACTGTGGCGAGATTTTTGCTGCAGAGACTGACTGGATGTATTAGGACAAGACTAAAGGCTCTGCAAACTTGAATAATCTCAGAGTGATTCTTATCCTGTGTAAGAACTGTGGTTAATCTTGCCTATTGTCAATTAAAACAAATAAGAGAAAAAGGAGTCCAACTCCAAACCCAAGGACATCTGGATTAATTAAACAAGCAGCTTCCTTTTCTTTGAATCTTGCTGTTTCTGTACTGATCCTTGACAAGACTACTCCAAGCCCAATTTTAAGTATATCCTTCACTATTCTCTTTCTAAAGAAAGACACCCTGCCCCAGGCTACCAGCCACTTCGATTTGCACTGGTCCCTCCTCAGAATCTAGAAGACTGTCATCAAATTCCCTGACTCTCTCAAGTCAACTCTTGGTAATACGTATCTTGGACATTTTGAAATTGCATACATAATCTTCATTGGCTCAGCCATTCTTAAGCCATGATTAATAATCAAAATAATAAAATGTAAAAAAAAAAAAAGTAATTACACCCATGCTGGTAACTAAAGTGAATAGATCTCTTGCACACAAAACAAATCCCTGTACATTGACTTCCTCTGAGTCACGCCCCAATACACCCACGCCTCGCCTCACTAAGGTATTTTTCATGTCATCGTAGCCTAAAGCAAACACCTACACTCTCTCTGAGCCTGCAGAAGAGAGAACCCATCCTTGCAGCACTGGGATCAAAGGTGTAAACGCCACCATCTTCCCCAGGATGTCCTGCAATTAGCAGGGGATAACCTGGAGGTGGTGGCATGGCCTGAGGTCATTTTTCTCAAGGGAGAGGGTGTGTGATGGCTTCTGATGTAGCTCCACGTTGGGCCAAGTGCAACAAGGGAACATCCAGCTCCTGGCCTCAGTCAGTTTGACCCCTCTGAGGACCGTGGTTTGGATGGAGTGAAATGAGGCTCTTTCACAATGTGACTGGCTTCAGACTGGGGTTTGCAGAGATGCTTGGACAAATGGGCATAACTTGGCATCCAAAGAGAGGAGAAAGAAAGAAAGAAAGAGATGGAGAAATGGAAGAGAGGAGCAAGGTGAGGGAAAAAAGGGGAACAGAAAAACTGTGAAGACTGAAGTGCTGGAAATGCTTTCAAGAAAACACAGACTCTTGCCCCAGTTTGGTTTCTTTTGTTGGGTTTGCATTTGTGAGTACAGCCCTGACACCTCCAGTTTCTGCTGCAAAGCGACCCTGGGCTAACACTTGCAGGGTCCCACTGCACGGGCAGGGTGTTTTACAGATGAATATTCTTTTTGCCTGACACAAAGCATCCTTACCTCAACTCCAGCTCCTGAAGAGTGGTGTTTCCCACCAGACATAGAAAATTTAATAAGTGTTCATGCTCTTGGGTTAGAAATAAAGGCAGGTCACGTTACGGTCATGCAGTGCCCTCAGCTTGCTGTGAGCCAGCCTGGATTGGAAGCCTCAGTGAATCCCAGTTGCCACAGAGCGACCTCAGGTGCCTCTGGGCTGCAGGTTCTTCTCCTCACTGCTGTGTCAGACCGTCTCAGCTCCCTGCAGAGCCTCCTGCCTGCCCTGGTTGTCCTCCTGCCAATGCTCCATCTTGGTTGGACATTAGTTCCTAAACTGATGTTTAAAATGGCAGCAACAGCCGTGGTCTCCCTGCCACCACTGCCCTGCTGTCCCCCAGCACACCCTGGGCTTGCCCAAGCTGGCTGCAGCTTCACCAGGAAGGATGTCTGGACATCCCAACAGCAAGGCCTCACTCTGCTTGTATGTTCCAAATCCCTGCTGGAGGCAGAGCAGAGCACTGGCACTGTGCTCTCCCTGAGAAAACCAGGCTTGTTGAGGAGGGATTAATTGGACCAACCAGCACCACCTTTGAGCACCTGCAAACCCCTCAGCTGAGGCTGGAGCTGACCCTCAGTTCTGACTTAAACATCAGCTGTGTGTTGGATGGTCTTGTCCTGGGCTATTTTGGGCAGCTCAATCATTATTTGTGCACGGCAAGACTCTTGTAACATCCAAGCCTGAAGCAATGCCTTTCACACCAGCAGGGTTAGCAGTGTAACCAGCTCCAAACCCAGCATTAGCTACAGAAAGGACACCAAGTGATCAGTCTTCATGGCCAGTGCATTATCTGTGAGGTTTTCCAGCCTCAGAAAGCAGAAGCAGTAGCTAAAACTGAGGTCAACAAGGTGGTTTAAGCAGCATTTTCTTGTCCTACACTGTCTCCTTACAGTGGTGACCATCAAAGCAAAGGCTAGGGCCACTGATTTGGATTTTCAGCAGCTGTGCCCTTGAGACAGAAGAGGAATTGGGAGGACCCTTACCTCCTTCCCAGCTCACATGGACATCCTACCATGTCCCTGAATTTACAATGGCTGAAAATCCCAGGAGACAGAGAGATAACATGGGGAGCAATAACCCTGTCAGTGACTGAAGGCTGAAGTACTTTCCATGCCAGCCATGCCCTTACCTTTCCTAACAGTACAGAAAAGGAACATAACTAGCAGAGAACAGCACACTAATGTGTTCCAAAATCTTTGCTGGAATACCAACACCCAGGCAGACAAACAGAGCTGAGCATGCTGCAACGAATATCTGCCCCATCTACAAATAAGAGCTCTCCCGATTTCAGTAACCTGCAGTGAGGAATTCAGCCTAGGGATCTGCCAAGCCTGTGCCAGGCAAACACACATCAGGGCTTCTCTGCAGCAACCAAACAGACAGAGACCCATGGAAAGGTGATAGCGATGGCACAGTTGGAGAGTCCCGAAATACCAGTTTCCCCATAAATAGGCAAATCAATTAAAGGTTACGAAATGCAGTAATTTTCTCTGGGTGTAGCTACATGCTTCTGAGTTTAATGAGCAAGTAAATGAAGTCGGGAGAGAGAAAGCGAAAACACACTTTGGGCTTCTACTGTTTTGTTCCTCAAACTCTACAAAACTTCACAAGCCTCAGATCACACCTGGTGACCCTTTCAGGACCTTCCAGTTCATGCCATCCTGCAAAGAGTCACTCCTGCCCAACATCCCCTTGGGCCTGATGACTCCTGGGAGGAGGGAAAAGTAGAATTGCCTGTCAGGCACAGAAAGTCAGTCACAGAGACAGGGTATTGTCCAACCAATTTTACAGATGGTGTGGGGAAAAGTAAAGGACTAGGAAAAATGTCAAAAAGCAAAAACCTGCACAGAGAATTAGGAGTGGAAATGGACTAAGTCAAATATTGCCCCATTTTCTGTCCTTTGAAAAAAGTTTTTGCACCTTTTCTTTTCCAAAGCCAGATAAGGACCTCAAGCATCCAGAGATGTCTTATATATCCTGCAGGAGGATGACTGTGTCCCTACAGACACCTGTGTATGATCCTCCCTCTCAAAAAGCAGAGCAGTTTTCCAGATGAACTTCAGAGGAACCCTTGATAATGCCCCAACTTTGCCTCTTAACTTATAACCTGATCTCCCCAGTATCCTACCTTTAAAACTAAATTCTTTCTTGCTCAAGGGGCAAGTGTTCACATATGCCTCTGAGCCTTCGGGCTTGTGTGACTTGCTTCCTTTACACAGTGAAAATTTCTGCTAATTCAGATCCATGACTGTGAACTTTGCCCTGATTTCATTTTCTGCTCTACTTTTTTGAGGGTTCCTCCTTCACAGCAGCCCAATTTGTATAAAGAGGTGGTACAGTGAATCATTCCATGTCTTCCCAGTCCTGGGGGAACAATGGGGACTGGCCCTTACACAGACAATAATAGGCTTTCTGAATCATTCTTCAAGTTCTTGGCATTGCATTTGGTGGATGAGATACACCTCCAGAGTTCTCCACTCCCCAAAATAGAAGATACTTCCACTTGGGCACATTGAGTAATAGAAAAAGTAGGAATAAAGTTCCTGTTCCATTAGAGCTGGCCACAGAATTTCCTTATGCTGGTTTTTGGTGCACAGAACCGTATTTGGTTGCAATTTACTGGTTGAAGTCACTTCTGGGACCACCTCTGTTGTGCTACGTGCCCTAGTCCTAAAAATGCTTCAGCAGTGGTCAAGGGCTTGGTCCCAGATTTAGGAATGGATGCTCTTAGGCATGACCAGAGATCTGGCACTCCTTCCAGGGGAGGGCAGGAGCCCTCACTCAGCCCAAGGCCCGGAACTACTAAAATCACTTCTTTCCTATCACAGGGAGTTTTGGTAATCAGAATTAGAGAATTCTGCTGTCCTGGGATGCAGACAGAAGCGTGGTGATTTCATTGCACAGCACATATGGAAAGCAAAGACTGCTTCTGATGGAAATGCTTTGTCTAACCAGCAGAGATTGCTTAAAAAAATGTAAAAGTTCAAACATCACAGTGTAAACTAAAGCGAGAAGAAAATTGTTCGATGAAAATTTCTTTTAACCAACCCCATCACCTTTAGGTTCACTTTTTTAGATCTACTGTGAGCATATTAATATTACAGGACTGCAAGTAAACAAAATAATTTGGTAGGATTGAAAATCACAAACCAAAGGACCTATAATTTTCCATTAAAAAACAGAGACATTTTGCCTGACTTCACAACCATTAAAAAAAATCTGAATTCCAGCACTACAATATTTAAACAGTGTGTTTAACTAACAGATGCATCAGCAGGATCAACATGACAGTATTCATTTCCTGGAATAATTTCAGTTTCACATCAGGTATAGAAGGGAGATTGTGAGTGTCATTGTGAACGCAAGACCTGCCCTTCCTAATATTGTGCTCTCCCAAACCAGATCTCAGCTTTACACATTGGACTCCTCCTGAGATTCATTTAATGCTGCACAACCATTCCATTCTTTTTGTAAAGGGACAGAGGAATTCATATTACTTCTAATAAAGAACCACTCCACAGGCCTTATTTTAAATTTGCATTACACAGACACCTTTAAAAAGAAGGTGTCGTTAGGCCAGAGGAGCTGGCTCTGCAACATGCTTCTTTGGTAATAATATCTTCCACATTCTGTAACTTCTGAAATATAGGTATGACATAAACCTTATGGGGGCTCATATCACGGAGATCCTGCTAACCCGAGCCCTGCAGCCCTTCTCATTGGGTGCACGGGGCAGACACTGCAGCCAACCACCCTCCCAGGGTAAGCAAAGATGCTTGGATACTGTGCTCTGGAGTCGTGTCCTGCCTTCAGTGGTAACCTTAGAAAGACTATCTTTTCAGTTTGGTCATTAGATAATTTACAAAAATATCCCATGCTGTGATCTCAGCATAAAGAGCACACAAGAGCACAGGTGGAGGGAGATCTGCCTTGCCTCAGGAAGATGCTAAGTGGAATCCAAAGTGAAAGTTGATGATGCCAAGGACCCTTCAGCAGTGTTTGTCTTTCTGAATTTGTCCTGCTCCTTGGAGAATGTTTATTGCCACTCTGGGAGATCTGAGCTCAGCTGCCTGATTGGAGACATGCTTCTTTTCAATCAGGAGTGTGTATGATGGTTTTGGGCTGGAGTGAAATTTTGAGTAAAAATACCTTCAAGATAGATTTGCAGCTACTGTGATGACACAACCACACAAGGATGTCAGGAAATTGGATGGTCTCTTTCCCATCCTCCTCCCACACTGGTCAGGATGTGAGGATCTGATGTGTGATGAAGTTGCTATTGCCTAATGAGCTATTGCACATCCTCTGACATGGTGCAAGACATTGTGTCCTGGGCTTTGCCTGCAGCAAATGAAGCCTGGCTCTCTTTCCTCATGTTAAATCCAATTCACTGCAAAGTAGACAATGGATATTGCTGAGCTGCTGTAAAGGGAACAGTGCCTGTATCCTTTCCTAGGGAGCTGCATTTGACACAATAGGCAGGAACTCAACCTCTCAGATGAGAACTCTAAAATTGCGTGGCCTGTAAAACAGGATCAATTTGGGCAAAAAAAGATAGGGAAGGAAAGGTCCTGAAAATCTGAACACCAATCAGAGAGAGCTCTCCTGTCAACTGCTTCTGTGTTGAGACTCTTTTTGAGTAAGGCACCTCTGTCTTTCTACAAGTCCATCAGGAAGTTGTTTGCCTAAAGTGCAGCAATGGGAGCCAGACTCATGAGTCCTTCTTAATCCCAGCTGAGCTAATCCTTCATGATTTTGATCAAAGAAATCCTGCAAAGCATAAGTAAGAAAACCAGATGCATAAAGCAAGACAGAGGTTGAGCTGCAATTTCCCAGAGGTATTAAACTCCCAAATTCTCATCTTTCTTTTTGTAAGAGTCTCTACAAACAGAGAGCAATATGGACTAAACAGTGTCTCAGAACTGGGCTGTCTTCCAGACTCTCTCTCACCTCTCCTAAGAGTGTCTGAAAAAGACCTGGCATTGCAGAACAAGGGATGTTTGAAAGTTGGCACCTCTGGGTGCTTCTATGAAGCCCCAGGTGCTTAAATACCTGCATCTGTGATCTTGAATAAATACTAGATTTCATGGAACAATTTTGCTCCAAGTGCATTCACTTCATGTACAATGGAGAGCATTTTTCCTTAAAAAGAAAAAAGAGGGTCCTTTCCTTTGGCAAGGTCCTAGGAGGAAGAAAAGGAAGGTTCACAAACACTCTTCACTGAGGCACATTCACCCTGAAAGTGCTTGTGTGGGCATCATGAAAATATTGTGGGCTTCAGCTCACTGAGGAGTGAGAGCTGTGCTCGTGAGGCAGGTGTCCAGTGAGACACCCCAGGGAGCAGCTGCTGACTGGTGCACAGTCAGAACAATCCCTGCACTGAAGAACATCTGAATAACCACCAGGGTGATATAAAGCCAGCAAACTCAGGGTGAATAACTCCACACAAACAAATTTGTAAATCTGTTTGCACAACATGAACTCAGGCTTCAGGAGAAAATTTGGTAATAAAATTAAATTTTGACTCTTGAGGTGAGAAGTGACGGTTGCACTGGATTTTGGAAACAAAAGGAGACATTTTGAAGAGTCAGTTTTCTATTTGAGGGCCCCCATTTCCTCTGCCAGCTCCTGACCTGACATACCTCAACCTCAGCAATGTTCTGACAACTGTTGGGATGGGAAAGGCCAAGATCTACCAAGGAAGAGCCATAGTCCAGGATCACATCCAGAAGGCAGAAGATTAAGGAAAAACAAGCAAGATTCTGCCACACAATGGCAGCGAGATGTGCAGCATTGGACACTGCAGACTGGGGTCATCAGCTCAAGGAAAGGGCAAGCTACTAAAAGCTCAAACGAGTGGAAGAGGTGACCAAACACATTCATGGAATTTGCAGCTATTAAGTATCATGAAAGTATCAGGATGGTCTGGGAAAGCACCTGGTTGCAAGCAGCAGGACGTGTCCTGTTTTCAGACTTATTCCGAGCCATAAATGGGTACAGCCAGAGGCAGCGCTTGGGTTACTCCAGTCCTTAGCCTTTAGCAGATCTCTGGGCTCCTGGAGTTCTCCTCTTGGAACTGATTCCCTTCCATATAAATGCTTAGATGTCCATTATATTGCAGGACACACATTATAGTTCACTGGCCAGGGCTGGCAGATGGTAGGGAAAGCCTAAACACAAGTTCCCTAATTCTCTCTTGGCTTTCAGCATGTGAAAGCTCCAGCTGTCATTGCAGTGAGAGACAAAATGACACCATCTTGAGACTCCCCAAAATTTGATTCCCCCCTCAGCAGCTACAATTCTATGAAATGCTGAATTGGCAAAAACAATATTATAAGCCGATGAAATCACCCAAGACACTGGCAAATGGCTCAAAGGTCCCAAGCCCTATTTGCTGGTAACCATGGAACTGCAAATTCTGTTTGCTAAATACTGGCCCTGAAGGGAAGGCAAAGGTGAGAGGCTTGCAAGAGGCAGGCTACAGTGCATGTTGCTAAGCCACTGAGCAATAACATGTTGTGTGTCTCATGGGTGTGATGGCATCAGTCAGAGCAGGCATGTGACTCAGCCCCACCAACACTGAATCGAACCTTGTAAAGCACATGGCTAAATTCTCTTCTTATCTCCAAGGGATACCAGAGGAAGAAAATAAAAACCCATCAAGAAAAACCTTTCCATTTACTTATGTTCATAGAAGTATCAAAAGATTAAACTGCTAAGCAGAGTAATTTTTCAAATGCTTGATACTTCCGTGATGTAGGATAGACATCAGGCCTTTTCGAGTTCATCCATCAATACTCAGTCAGTAGGAGCAAAATTAAGTTCCCAGTTACCAGGAATAACCACTCTCAGTCATCCCAAGCCTTCAAGACAAGGCTGGTTTTGGACAGGAGAGCAAGTAGAGAGCTGATCCCTGAACCTTTGGGGCCTTAGGAGCCCAGCTTCCATTACTGTCCCACTGACAAGCAAAGAGCTTTGTAATAAAACTCAGCACAGAGATCTTGGCATTCATGAAATAACCAGTAGGAAGTGGCCTGGCCAGGCTCTGGCAGTGCTGCAACCAGAACCCAACAATGTGGTAATGGGTCCAGCCTCCCTAAAACTGCACTGCTTCGTGAGCAAGGTCCTTTGGCCAAAACCCCCTTACATCCCCATTGGGACAATGTGACTTTGAAAATTCTGCCTTGCCCATCCTAAAGCCTAAATGTCAGCCAGGAAAAGAGAAGGAAGGAAAGCAAAGAGCCACCAAGTATTGCAGAGTACATACTCTCAGCTGCCACCCTGCTGAGCCATTCCTGCTCTCTCCAACACTCTTGGGTTTTTGGGCAGGATAAAGCACTCTCCATTTATCTTTCCTGGTCACCCTATGTAAGTGTTTCTTGCAAGTATGAGTGTTGAAGAGCCTCAAGTGTTTCTACAGACACTAAACTGCATGTGGTTAGTCAGAATCATAATTTACTGATACCAGCTGACTCCTGGGATGAGCAGAAACATGCTGGGGTCAAGCTGTGCAAATTAACCCTATTAAGTTATTCTTCAGTGGCTGCCTGTGCTCGTGAATGCAGTGTGCACATAACTCATGAAGGGAACTGTGGTGAGAGCAGGTGAAGGAGAGGATGAGGCTCCTGCTCCCTGTGGTTGCAGTGTGGCAAGTCTGGGAGGCACCACGGCAAGACCTTTGTTGAGGAGCAGCCCCCTCACTGATGCTCAGAGTGCAGGAGAGAACTCACACCAGGAGTTTCACTTCTGCCTTACAGCTGGCAGCCACTCCAGGACACGAATGAGGTCAAGGATCAGTGGGTGGGTTGGAATGGAATAAAAGCAAACAGTTTTGATCCCTTCTCCCAGCTCCCTGCAGCACATGAAACTGCGCTTTGGAAAAGTCTAAATTCACACCCTCTAAATCTCTTGATTCCTACACGCATCAACTCTGTTGTTCTCTAGCACTGTAATATAACCCCCAGAGACCTAGCTGGGCTCTAGGTTTTGGATTGTTCTGTTTTTTTTTTTTTTTCAAAAATTCTCCCCTCACAGCATTTTCAACTCAATTTAGGGCACCGACACAACCGGCTCCTCTTCTTGCACCCAAAACTATTAACCAGCAACCTTTCTACCCCACCTTTGTGACAGTTTCTGGGATAGGTCAGCACCAAGCCTCTCATTTGGAAATTAGCCTATTTTCATAACATACAGCTTGGACTCAAAGGCCTGCATCCAGGATCGAAGAGAAGTTTGGCCCCATTATGTCAGTATTCTCTTGCTTTGTTCAGGTTCCCTGAGACCTGGGCCTTCAAATGCACATGCACCACCCACAGCAGGGGACCTGTCCCAAAGCTCAATACCCTCTTACACACCCAGTGTCCAAGGTGCACTCACTGCACCTTCCACTGGGAAATGCTAGTTATGTATTGCATGTTCTGCTGCACACACAGGTGCTACCCACAGCTTTCTAACTCCACTTCTCCATTTCTGTCTCAGGAGAGGCCTTTAGCATCAATGGGTGATGCCCACAGATCTCTGTACCTTATAGATAATGCAGGTACTAAGCACAGCCTGTATGCCTAAAAGTAATGATGAACTAGAAATGGTTTTTTAGAAGATGCTGTACTAAAGTTTAGATAGAGCAAGAGCATGCCATGGGCATTAAAAAGATGACAGGTAATTCTTAAAAGTGTCTGAGAGAGACACCCTTGGATGCTTCACCTTGTCACCACACCAGCAGCATTTTCTGTGACCACTGCTTGGGCACATTCTTTCAAATATCCGTCTGGTGAATTGAGTGTGTACAGAGGAAAAGGTGGTGCAGAATGGAAGTCCATACTCTTCCCTCCTCATTTGTTTTCAGGATCCTGTTCAACCATAATGCATATTCCTTTGGACTTTAGGGAGAGAATTGTAATTGGCACAAATTTGGCATATTTTTCAGTCTTCAGATCTTCTCCACTCTTCATCAGATTGCACCCAGCATCTGGATCTGTGCACTCTTTGGAGCAAGGACTCATTGTTCACATAGAGATGGCAACTAGAAGACACCATCTCTGTAGTACTGCACAATCAGTAACAAAATCTGGCAATGATTTTAAAAGAAGACCCATTACAAACCTGCTTAGTTCTCCTGTGAGGTTTTCACCAGATTAGGACTGCAGGATCCAGTGTATCTTTCATTAGCCACATTAAGCTCTTTAAAAAACCAGTTCCTATATGACAAAAGCCCTAACTGAGCACGCAGCAGCCAAGGCGAGCTCGTTGTGTTACCTTGTTGGAGGCACACGCAGTTAATCCTTGCGGAAAGTCCCCTCCAGTCCCCTGAAGTCATTGTAACATACACGCGAGTGTGTGTGCATGGGTATAAATAAAAAAATGCATCATGGACCTCGGTCCCCAAATCTGGCCTTATTTGTAAGTGCTCCCCTTGCCACAGCCTTTTCTAGCCTTGACGTGGTGGGGAGGAGGAAGGTGTCACCTGTTGGTGTCCTTGACAGACGTAACTGTGGGCATGCAAGGGGAGACATTTTAGAAACAGGGAAGGAGGGAAAACCACCCTTGGCAGCAACCAGGGGTCCAGCAGAGCCCCTGATGAACAGCTCAACCCTGAAGAGAAATGAAAGGTACTCAGAGAGAAAGGGAATGAGAGACTGGAGAAAATGCAGAGCAGTGCATCTCTGCTCTGGGAGCAATGGAGGGTGGTGCTAAGGGCAAAGCATATTCTCCCTAAAGCCCACCTCCACATAACCTGCTCTGTCTAGTGATGACCAGAGGTTTCTAAGAAAACTTAAGGGAAATATGGTTTATGGACCACAATCATCACACTGTCACCCCTGTGACTGTGAGATCAGTCCCATGTATTTGCATGTAAGCAGCAAGGTATGAGCTAACTTCTGGTGAAATTTTAAGATTTTATTGCAGCTTCGTACTTTGTTTATAATTGTTTGTGCTTTCGAAAAAAAACAAACAAAAAAACCACACACACAAAAAAGAAAAACAAAACAAAACAAACAACAACAAAAATCCCAAGCAAAATTCCAATGGTTTGGATATAACATTTTCCCTGAAAATTTGAAACAGACAGAAGAATTTGTTTCCTTGCCATGCTTCTTTACATGATATTATTGAGAAGAACTTTTTCACATCACTTTACAGATTCTGGTCTCATACTTCACCCATTTCACTATCTTATGTTCTCAGGCTTAAATGTGTGTGTTAACTTCACTGTGCACAGGGGTGAGCATGACCAGAGCATCCAGGGTTCTGGACACTGCTGTAATGCACACTAACATGACACAGTTCAGCATCTGGTGTCATGACATTAGAGCAAAGGAATGGTTCCACGAGTTAATTCCATGAGATATTAGTTGCTTATCTTTGGCTTTTGGTGCTTTAACCTGAAGTAATTGTACCCTTGAAGCATGGTAAAAGCACATTGATTTAAAGTGTGCTTTTTGCAGTCACAAGAGTGCCTGCGTACAGAGCTTCAAACAGAGCAGCACCAAGGGTGCACACAAAACCCACTCTCCTGTGTGTTAGCAGTGCCAGAAAGCCACAGGGAATGAAAAGCATTCCCTCCTTAGCTGAGCACTGGGAACCTGTATTTCAAGTCATTTCTGTTTGCAGAACTAAACTGAACTCCTCTGCAGCCCAGGTGGGAGGCAGAGCAGCCCTGGCTCCTGGCAGGAGCATGAGCTGCAGAGCTCCCAGAGCCCCAGCCCCAAAAGGAAAACCCCCACAGCAGGCAAGGACAGAGCAAGTGCCACTTCCCCAAAGACCTGACCCTCAAAGCATCAGAGACAGCAGCTCTGCTAACCCTCTGTGAGCTGAAGGTCAGGGAAACAGGAGTTTGGAAAGCTGCCTCCTAGGTTCTGGGGAGCAGGGGTGGGTCCTTCACCCTCTAATGCCCAGAGCACAAAAAGTGCACAATACCACCTTGTTATTTGAGCAGTATTTGGGCAGCCCAGGATGTTCCAGTGTGGAGCAAGTTTTGACAGAAGATTGCAAGCGTTCCCAACATGAGGGATGCCCCATTTTCTACACAAGCACACAGCTACCGTACCAGAACTGGGCAGAACTGGAAAATTATACCATATATTAATGTGGCATGTGAGAGGGTTACGGTTTACCTTTTGTTCTTATTTAATGAGAGGGTGGGAGAGGAGGGGTTAAGGGAGGGGTGAGATCATGATAGATGAAGAGAACTGGCTTGGCTAAGTCTCCATAGCCTGTAGCTACTGCAATATTTATGAAAGGGAAGGTGCACCTTGGCAAGCTAACCTGCCTGAAATTGGAAGGTTTCAGATGAAAGGGAAACCCTGTAAAGTAAAAATGAGTGGTGCTTGAGAGGAGCACGATGGTAGGGAAAGAAAAGCTATCTCCTCACCAAGTTTCCATTTCTGAATGCTTTGCCTTGCCCAAAAAAAACGAAACCACAAAGGAAAGCAACTTGGCCAGGCCTGCCCGCTCCCAGAGCACAGGAACCAAAGTGCCAAGAAACATCAAACTCCCTTTTCACAACTGGCAGAAGTCCTCTGGTATGTGCTAACACTGCACATTGCCCTGCCTGCAAGGCTGGAAGGGTCCCATCCCCAGAGTGGCTGATTTCTACTGCATTTTCCTGAATTTTGAGGTTATTTGCACAGACAGGGCATGGCCCTTGGGTGTCCATTACAGGTCTGCTTTTTCAAGAGGAATAGCTTGAAGATGCTATCATGAATGGCATTTCCTGCTTCTCCTACAGTTCTTATTGACATAGGAAAAAAGAAGAATTTTCTGTCAATGTTACCAAGATCTCTTATTTACCAAACTCTATCAGCACAGGGCTTGGACCTTTTCAGAAGGAAAAAAAAGCATGTAGATGATAAAAGTATGAATGTCGGGATCCTGCAAAATATTCCCTTGATTTTTTTTTAGCACAAGACATGGAAACAACTTTTGAAAAATATTTGATATAATATAGATAATTTTTAATTAAGATCTTGCCTGTGGGCAGACCCACAGCCCTGGCATCTCTTATCTGCCAGCACAAGGCACTCCCAGTATCCTGTACTCCTATGGAAGGAGCAAGTTCTGTTCATGGAGAGATGGGTTTCTTTTAGTTGTTTAACTGTTTCCTCCACAAAGACAGCTCCAAAGTGAGGTGATAAGCCACTGCTGGAATTGGAGGAAGGTTAATTTTTCAATTTGGACAAAAAGTATAGATCTCATTCTCTCCTCCCACCAAAAAGAAGGGTTTCAACCAGACTGGATGAGTGGCTGTGCTTTCTATTGCTTTCATTTTTTAAATTATAATTTCCCTAATTTTGATCTCAATCTATCACTAAATACAAAAGAGCGGTCTGAAAGCTTCAAAAGAGAATGGTGTGATTTTTCCAGCAGTTTTTCTTATTGTCCCTGCCTTCCCACGCCAGCCCTGGCGCACAGGGGCAGGGGAGGAGAGTGCTTGGCACTCTGGAGGTTCTCACACCCCTCTCCTGTCTAGACCAGGGATATGTCTGATTTTCTATCACCCCAAGGCTACAATTTCCAGTGAAGAAAGTATTAAATTCAAAACCATCTGCCCATCTCGGCTCCTTCCGAAAAGTCAAAAGCTGTCAGAGGCCAAATTCCCACGTCTGGCATCAGAAAGGCTCCTGTCCCATTTGCAGCTCTAACATCGTCATTGCCCAACCCATGACGTTAAAGGCTCCCACAGCGTGTTTGGGGCAGGGACAGGCACTCAAGGAAAGCCAGGACTCCACAGGGGCGCCGAGAAAAGAGTGGGAACAGCGTGGAGTGAAGGTGCTGGGAGCTGGGCAGGATTTAACCCATTTAAATTTACTCCTTGTCAGACTCGTTCTGTTGTCCTCTGACTTTTCCCTGCAGAGACCTTTGGCTCACGTTTGCCTGCTGCCGACTGGGCCAGAATCTCATTTGCAGCATTAATCACGGGCAGCTCTCCCCGGGGCTCGGTGGCAAGGCAGGGTCAGCGCTGGGGTGCTGGGAGGGGAGGAGGAACAAGGCAAGTCACTCAAGCTGCTGCCTGGTGTCACCAGTGATTTATGGCCCGCTTCAAACACAGCCATTGATCTGTTCTGCTTTCCCTAGCACGCTTGTCAGCGTGTAATAAAGCCAATGGGAATTCCTGGGTGTTGAGTCAAAGTTAAGTATGCTCAGGTTTACTTATTTAAAAAAACACACCTGAAGTCTCCCCATTTGGGAAACAGCTCAAGATTTACAATCCTGCAGAAATTTGCAAGGGTAAGAACAAGAAATACAACCCCAACCAGCCCTTCAGGCAGCTGGCCAATTAATCTTCCCTTTGCTGTCTGCTGCTTGTTCTCCTTTCTGCCTTCAGCAGTTTTGGAAGATCTAAGCCAGGCAGCAGCAGGGACTTCCTCACGCCTGGCCCGCAGTGAACCCCCGAGATCCGTCCCGGAGGTGAACCCGGCCATTCCCTGGGCTGCAGCTCCCAGAAGGGCTGCTCTGGAAATCACCTGCTGCTCTCAGTGCAGGTGAGCCCCGAGGCCAGCAGCGTGTGGGCCCAGCAGGGCAAGGGCTCTGTAGCCACCTGAGCTTACCAGCAAATGTCTGCTCAGGTCCCTGTTGGCTTGAGCTCAGAGGACCACTGACCTCAGCAGCTCTGGGACTTGGGGACCTTTCTAAGAATGGTTCTCTCTTCACCTGGGATTGCCACAAGGATGGAGGAGGTGCAGGGTCAAGCCAGGTCAGGCAGAACGTGACTGTGCCATTGGCACTGCAGGGTGGTGCATGGTAAGGGATAGCAGAAGGCAGAGCTCTCCCCACTGCTCCCAGGTCACCTGAAGCCACAGCCCACGCGTGGGTTTGCATCCAGGCCACGCAGGATGAAGGAGAGGCACCTTGCCCAGGAGGCACCCAGATGTCACCAGGCAGCTCATACTGTTCTGCATTGCAGGATCTGTCCTTGATTATAACATCAGTGGCTTCTCACTTCCATCAAGGAAACATTGCTCTGTGGAATAGCATGTGCTATACATTTAAAATATTGAAAGAGTAACGCTTTTTTCCAGTAAAATGATGTAAGCCATCATATTCTCTTGCTTTGCCCTAGATTAAAAATTAAACAATAAAAAAATCCCACTAAAACAAATCCACATTTTCTCATGAAAACTTTTAAGACAAAAAATTTGCATCCTGCATCAGAAATACGCCAGCAAACTCCCAAAATTCTACTCCTCAAGAATAGTTTTCCTAAAAGTAGCATTTCTAATACATTCTAAAACATTGACTGAGGAACCTAATAAGAAAGTAGTTGATACTTTCCAGCAGTTTTTATCCTTACGATATATTCACTTTCTCAGCAAAGAGAATTCTCATTAACAATCGCTAGGCAGTAGAATAATGAGATTGCAGGAGCTGCTCCATGGATCTCATTAAAACTGCCAACCTAGGAGCACATCATGCTCTGTTTCAGAGCACTCACAAATGTTCAGCTCCTCTGGAAAGGCAGGAGTGATACATTTGCCACAGGTATCTAAAAAAATCACAGAATTCCCAATCAGTGGCCATTGAGAAGATGTTGGCCCCAGTTCAATGGATTTTAAATTTCAGCTACTGTACATGTCATAACAATCAAACTGTGTGAAATAGAGAGCAGCAGGTTCCTAAGAAATATTAACGCCAAGTCTGATTGAGTAATGAAGGAAAATGCACACCTACGGGACTTTCCACAGTTCTTATCAGTTCTCAAGAAAACCCCAAGGGACACACATCTTCCAGACTCTTTTTTTTCCTGGGATGAATTTCCCAGCACTCTGGGGAGGAGGGAGGCAGAATAAAAAATCCCTTTTGGATGAAACATTGAACTAAATGTCAATGAAATGTTGATTTTTAAAACACCCACTCACACATGGACAGTCTGGGAAGGTCAGCCCACAGTGGTGCTGGATTCCCAGCCCAGTGCATAGAACAGCTTCAAATTTTCCCTATCTGAGCACTATTTTCAAGAAACTCAGTCCTCATTATTGTATCTTCCCATTTGAAGATTGTCTGTGACATTCAAGGGGACAGGGAGAATTGGGAAGAGGTGATCTCCTAGGAAAAGAGGCCATTTTGTGGCCAAAATCACAGCTGCTAGGACTGAAAGAGGGAGTTCTTGCTTTCTGTACTTCAGTTTTTATTTGCCCTCCCGAGTCACAGCAAAGCTGTCCCTACAAGTGCAGCAGAGACATCAAATGCCCCCGCACTGGGAGTGCCAGCATCTTTTGTACATGTTAACACCACTAACTCCTTTGCCTTTCTGAGGCAGATTTCGTGACTTTTCTTGTCCAAGGTGATAAAAGCAGCCTGCTACCAACACAGACACATCCTCATCTCTGTAGCAGAGGGAAGCTTTTCCCAACAGACCCTGCTTGGCTAAATCCTACTGTAGCAACCAGCTGGAGTCTGCAAGTAAACAGCACACACATCCGAAAGCAGCTGGGCAGCTTGAGTAAATGCTGGCACTCACAGCTGAGCCCTTGGAGCCCTGCTCAGGCACAAAAATTGTCTGCAGGACAATCCTTGCTTTATGGAGCTCTCAGCTTTCTGATTGAGCCCAGGAGTGGTTCCCCTGAAGAATCCCAGGTTAAACTGGTTGCAAGGAAAAGATTCTGCTGGTACACATCAACCTCTGACTTCAGTGTCAGCATCCTCCCAGCTGAGCAGAATTAGGTACGAAAGTATAAGGCATCACCTCAGCAGGAAAAGGATTTGTGGGGATCTGAGGACACTGTTTTATACTGGCCGAAAATCTGGCCCTAAATGTTTTACAAAATTTGATAGAAAACTGCACAGACTGCTGCCAAGAGGAATGCTCATTCTGAGGCTTTAGATGAAAGATAGAGGCAGATTTGAACCTGTGACTTCCCCAGACTCCACAGTAGAGACACAGCAAGAGAAGTGCTACATTTGAAATAGGCTCATACAGTGCCAAACACTCCCTCACACTCTCCCAGATAAAGTGAGAGGAGTTGCTCTTCCACCTCCCAGATCAAGCCTTGAACAAGGCAATTAATTTGAAAAGGGCAATTTGATTAGGCTCAATTTTGCCTAGAGTAAAAAAACATCTATTAACTAACACCAGTGAATGAAAAGGTGCTCAGTTTCCCCTGGGCTTTCTGGCTATGTCAGTTGTGAGTATTCATGGTAATGGACTCATCAGAGCTAAGGGTGACAAGTTGTGGTTAATATGTTAATATGTGGTTAATGCTGTAAACCTGTTATTTTGTATTTTTCGAATGTCACATAAGAAATAACCCCAAGATACTCAGGTCTTGATAAGACTGACAGCAAGAAGGGTTACATGGGGAAGTGACAGACACCTGCCTGTGTTCCTGCCACCCTGAACACTGTCCCAGTGCATGCCACATCAACAATATCAGTGTTAAAGTCACCTTTAACAAACCAGGGTATTATATTAGTGGATATATTAGTGGAAGAGGGGAGATACTGCCCTTGATGGAGATACTCCCATGATCAGGCTACAACCAGATTGTCTCACTGGTTCAAATATCTATAAATCTCACATCTCTATGCTCAGGAATGACCTTAGAGCCACAACTTCCTTTTACCAGTTTAAAAGTGGTTTGTTAAATTTATCTGAGCAGCAGATGAGAGCCCTTCCTGGAGGACCACAGAGGCAGAGCTGTCACTGTGCTGTGCTGTGTGTGCTCTCCACGTTCTAGCTCAGGAGCTATGCGTATCCACCCACCCACATGGGCTCATTCACTGCTCTGCAGTGTTTTCTAGGCACAATCTGGTGATGAGCAGCCCACATTGACACAGCCTGAGGTACACTGCCACCAGGCACATGCTTGCACATTTAATCTGGCAGCAGAAGCAGCAGTGCCTCTTGGGACACCCAATTCAGAGCCACGGAGGGGAAAACCAGTATCCCAATCACACGGATGCCTTTGGGAGCATCTGTCAGTATTGCCATAACATGGTATCCGCTGGTTCATGCAGCAACAGACTCATTTAGCACTAAATGGGTAACATTTAAACCTGAGCCAAGGTTGCAGAGGACATTAACCACAGTACACAGCACTACTACATGCCCTTATTGGGCTTGAGCTCAGGGCAACCCCCTTGGAAAAATTTGGAATATCTGCTTATTGTGCAAATTGTAACAATAGCCTTTGTGCCCTGCCTGTATGGTAATGGAGCGTGTTTAAACCACTGACAATGCTGAGTTCCTTGAAGCTGTTAATGGGTTAAAGCTGGGACATCTGGTGAAACACTAGCCTCAGCTGTTCCTCAAGTGACATCTTCTTGGGTCAAATTTATCTCTTCTTGCCAGTCCATCTGCTCACAGCCTGTCAATGATAAACACTTGAGAGCCACAGAGCAAGCGAGGCAGCAGACAGCAGTGAAGGACAGCATCTTGGAGTCTAACTAGATAGTGATATGGGAGCAAAAATAGCCCCAGTGCTCTCCCCCTCCCAGTCATCTTCCTCCTGTTGCGCTTCAGGGTCAGGGTCAGGCCAGGGAAGCGGCGTGTGCCACTCTGAACACAGAGCCCAGACCAGGCCACCCAAGGGCTAAGGAGAGACTTGTTTGTTCCCTAAGGTAACAAGGAAAAAGCCAACACTCACAACTCAACACTCTACTGTACTTGCTCGTCCTTCCAATGTCCCAGGGGAAGGCTCACAGCCGTGCTTCCAGCTGGTGAATGTTCATTTCCTTCTGCACAGCACTCCAGAGCTTCCCTGTCTTTGCTGGGCACCCCTGGGCAGCCCTGCCCACATACCAGCCCAGAGCAATGCAGCAGCAGGCAAAGGAGAGCTGGAGGCCACCAGGGAAGGCACAGGAGAAATGTGCCGCTCAGTTTCTGAGGAATTGGTACATTCAAGGTCCATTGGCCCCTTGCCCATGTCTCTAGGAAGGAGACCTTTCTTCCAGAAGGCAATGGGCCTCACTGTAGACATGACTAGAACACACACACACACAGAGTGCTCTCCAAAGCACAAACTCAAGAGCTTCAAGTCAGCCTGTAGCCTGCAAAACAACAAGGTGGGGCTTGAACATGACTTCCCCCACTGCTCCAAGGGGATTACATATCTGAGACCAGAATGGTATAAAACCTATCCAAAAGGGGAAATACTGCGAGGATTCTTGGAGGTTAACTGGTGTGTGTTTTTGTGTAAGTGGGCAAACAGTCACTTCACATTAAGGATACTTTGGGAAAAAGAGATTAAACTTTCCTTGGCATCAGCTGACCAGCAATGACCTCTGAAGAGGTCATGCATTAACCAGATGTGTCTCAATCTGGTGAATTAATATTTTAGTTTAAAATGGGCAGACACAGCACAAAGACCACACTTTTGCCCCATGAGTTACAAGGGTATATTCAGAGTTAAAGAAGCACTCTGTGCACTTATGTCTTGCTACCACAGTGGTGATGTCCTGCAGCTAGTGAGGATCAGTTTCAAGTTGGCCCTTTTCTACGCAATGAGAAACTTCTACCTTGAGTTACTCGGATTCTTTCACAGCAGTGTCATAACACTGCACTGTGGTATTGCAAGGCACCTGCTCGTGGCCCAGTGCTGCCCCAAACACGGCAAGGAAACATCATCATGACCCCCACAAAACAAGAAGGCTTCTTGGCATGCTATGAATACCCTTGAAGAGTAAAAGCTCTTTCACACTGCCAGTGCTATGCAATTGCTCTAATGAGCCACACGACTGCAAGGAAAGCAATTGCCTTCTCCTTCACAGCCTTCTCCATCCCCCCAATTAACTACATTACCATCATAACTAACCCCCTGTGCCTGGAGCGTGCTGGCAGCTGGCAGAGCCCACGGTTCAAGATGTGCTTGATGCATTGCTGCACAGCAGATCAGGGCACAGACATTTTAGTGTGCGTCAGACACCACATTTCTCCATCCTTGTAACTGATCCTGCTGGAGTGTGCTCTCTGCAGAGCCAGGACTTTAACCCGAGAGCGCAGCTGCATTTTTAAGTATCATGTTAATACAGTGTTGTGGTGGGGATTTTGTTCAAGGGAGGATGGCTCCACTCTGACCTTTGGCTCCAGAGGCATGCTTTAAAATTAAAACTTCATTTCTTCGGTGACCCACCACTAATTTATCTCCATTCATACAATAGTGTGATTCTAAAAACCATTTGCATTCTCATCTGGTACTGTGTGTGGCACTTTGTACATGTCAGCAAAGGCCAAGAGAAGAACAATATGTACTCTTTATTTTTAACCCAAGAAGTCTTTTATAGATGTGTTAATTCACAAAAGGGAGAAAGACCTTGGTATTGACCATCTGGCACGGTGGTATCTCAGCTTGGAGTCTGGAGTCGGAGCCAGAGACCAAGAAATTACATTAAACCAAAAGTAGAGCCCAGCCAAAAGGCTCCTTTGGGAGTCTGGACTCCAGTGAAGAGGGAGCAATGAGGATGGTGGCCAGGAAGAGCAGCAGCAGCACTGGGAGCCCTGCTCGGCTTCTGCTGCCACGTGCTCCTGATCCATTGTGGCAAGGCCTCTCTTCACCCAGAGTTTGCTTCTGCTCCTGCACTGCCCCATCCAGCAGGCACTCTGGGGACACTGTGTGTCCCCGGGGTGTGCAGAGGTCTGCCCATCCCTGCTGTGCATCCTCGGCACAGCCGGATCCACTCCGGGAAATGAGACTTCCTTATGCTTTTAATTGTGCTACCCTCTAGTGGCCAATGCCATCCCCTTGGAGCTCGGATCTCCACTCCTGGCACAGCAGAGGCCTTCGACCACAAACCTTCGAGACCAGAAGGGAGCTTGGAGCTGTGCAAGAGTGACTTGCACGTTTGAAAGGAGACTGAGACCTGGCAAGGTCAAATGCCATCCCAGGCTCCACCACCCTAGGTCTGCTTTGGTCTTAAGAAGGGCAAGATCTCCCTGCCCAGGCTGAGAGCTCTTGACCAGAACAGGGTGAAGCCGACTCGGTATCAGGTGCTTGCAACACGAAAAGCATCACCAAATAATTGCTCTTGGCATTCTCCTAGAGAACACACTTCTTCTCCCTGCTGTCTCACACCAGGCACTCCAGCAGCTTGGATAGCAGCAGAAACACTCAACATGTCAATAAAAATGGGTTAGAATTCAAGGAACGTTCTTGCAATTACCGAGATAATTGCTACATTTCAGAACCAAACATTACTTAATGGCTCTCAATTATCTTGTGGCAGGGCCTGCAATGGCAGCGACTAATTGCTTAACTAAAGACTTTCTTCTTTCCACTCTATGAAAACAGGCATGCATGCAATTAGGCCATTGGTGCAGGGAGGAGAGGAGATACCTATTGTGAAAAGAGGGGTTAACTGGCAGCCATAGCCAGGTTCCAAAGCTCAGAGGACAGGTGTCTTGCCTCAGACTTTATAAGGATGTGAAGCAGAACCTCAAAAGTCCAGGAGGGAACAAGGATACAGGCTTTTTCTTCCTGTCTCTGCACAAAGACCCCAAATGATTATACAGTGTGACTAGTGCCCCTCTTGCAAGCCTCTAGGCCCCCCAGGCTCAGATGCACGTCAGTAGCCTTTTCACAGTTTATCAGTCTGCAAAGTTCACAGACACTAACAAAAAGAAAAAAACAATCAACTGCCTAAAGGCTAACAGAAGTCTTCCTTTTGGTTACTTTCAAGCTTGTTGAAAACCTACTTGTTAACCTCTTCACTGAGCACCTCTCTCATATGAAAGAGAAGCAAAGGGAAACTTCCTTCATTATTTGCCATTTCATCACTTTTTCGCAATTCTCTCCTATCTTAAGAACTCTCTTAAACAGAGCCTTTCACATTGCTTTGACACAGAACTATTCCCTGTCCCTTCTCCCTGGCTTTTTCAGCCTCTCCTCTACTTGAGGTGGAAACACAAGACCCCAGATCAGGCCATGACCCTTGTGAAAACATCAGCGCCTGGTTTCTATCCCTGACTGATCATGTTTAGTTTGTTCCTCTGACCAGACAGGGTTCACCACAGAGCCAGCCCCAGGCCTTGTGTCCTGAACATTGGCTACCCTGGATGCAAGGGCTGTGTTCAGCTCTGCTCATCCTTTCCAGACTCACATTTCTCAGACACAGATTCCCAAGGCCATTTTGCTGATCACTTACCAGCTCAGCTCCCTCCCTTTGAAGCCCCTCCTTGCTACTCTTAAGGACATTTTTTTCCCTACCATTCATTACAGTTTCCACAGAAGCAGTAAACAAACTAGGGTTGACTGTCCAGCTCAAAGCCCCCCTTGGAGGCCTTCAGTTTGATGTAAAACTGTCTGTTCTCACCCTGGTTTTGTATGCTTGTCTGTTTAACTTAGAGTCAGAGTTTACACTCATCCTTAAAGTTACTGAATAGTCCTGTGAAGATTTGAGACAAAGGCTTCAGGGCCCCAAATTTTATCTTTCAAATCTCCATTTTCCTCTTTGCTACATTAAGAGCTTTCACAAGCTAAAGGGCATGGTCTCCTCTCCACAACACCACACTCTTTTGTCCTCATTTCTCCCCATGGTTTATGTCCTGTGTGTGCTCTTTGGACTTGTATTCCAGTTACAAGCCAAGAATGGGGACAGGAGCCAGTGGGGTACTGAGACCTTGTGGACTCAAACTGGTCACTTAAAAGAATCATAACCTAGCAAGGGAAGAGTTAACATTCCTGAAAACTGAGGCAGTTTCATAGCACACAGTTCAGTTTGCTAACAACGCACCCTCTCCATTTTCACACGCGTGCACATGGGCTAATTGTTTCACAGGAGTAACCTCACCTGCAATTAGCCACTGTTTTAAGTCTTTGATCTCTGTAACTCTCCAGAGGACAGCAAAATTCCCACATGAAAGTGTTTTATTATTTTATTTCACATTTGGGAGTGACCCTATGCTCCTGGATTTATTAAAAAAAAAAGTCCTTACCTGATCTCAGCGATTCCCATTGAGCTAAGCAAGGCTGTGGCAAGTGGAAAAGCTCCCTTTGGGGGATGACTCTCCCAGGTGTTAAGGAAGAGTGAGTACAGCCCCCAGCTGATGGCCTTCACCTGCTCTCTGAGCAGACTGCTGCTCTGCCAGCATCAAAGCCATCCCGGAGATGGGCTTTTTGGGGACATGTCTTGTCTTGCTGATTCACTTCCTAGGGTAAATTTATTTCTTTGAGCTATTGTCCAATTCACAGTTAAGGATCAGCACATGCTGGTCCTTCCCAGGGAGCTTCCCTTAACCAAGGAATAGGAGACATCTCTATCTGATCCTGTAGCACCAGCACAGGCCAGAGGGTGCACACAGCTCCTGAAGGCCTGGCTGCCAGATTTTGCCTGGCTGTTTTTCTAGGAAAAGGGATGGGGCAAAGCAGGTAGCTCAGAGGCCCAAGCCATAGGTCTGGTCCCAAAGAAAACAAAGCGTCAGGGCCTCAAGGCTCTTAATTAACTCTATTAGAGTGATAATCGTGGCCTGCCCAACCCCAGGGGAATGGAAAAAACCCTCTAGTGTGAGATGCATATAAAGGTACTGGACTGAAACATGAATATTTTCACCTACTGTCAGCGGTTAGAAAGCAGTGGGGGGTGGGAGGATGGTGAAAAGACAGGATCCTCAGCTCAAGTTGATTCTGGTTTAGCACCAACACGTAGGAAACAACCTAGAAGTCAAAGAGATTTCTGTGAAGTGTACTTGTGTTTTGCAGGGCTGCTTTCGAAACATCTGAAAATTTTAGACTATATCCTTTGCAGTTCATTAGTGCACAGTAAAATATGCCCCTAACCACTTCCTTTTTGTGTTGTTTTTTTTTTTTTTTTTTTAATTAGATGTGGCTTAAAAAATAAATCTCTCACATTTCCTTGCAAAAGAGCAGATTGTACAAAGCTTTAAGAGAGCCAGCACTGCTTCCATGCCTCTGTGCAAGAGCTGGGCTCCAGTGATGAGGCTCTTTTCATCTCACAGGGATGTGCTTCCAGAAACTGGTTCAAGGGAGTAGGAGAGGTGCCTGGTTCCCACAGCTACCAGAGTCCATTCAGTGGCTGGTACTGCAGCTTCCCAGAATCATTGAGTAGCCTGATGTGGAAAGGCCTCAGGAGGATCATGAAAGGCCAGTTCCTGGCCCTGCACAGGATGGCCCCAAGTTCTGTCCCTTAGGAGCTTCATTCTCCCTCTTTGGATATAAAAAGCCCTTACAGGAGTCAGGGCAAAGGCACCCCTCCTGAGTACCACTCCAGGGCTGGTGTGAAAGGAGACAACATCAGGCAGGCAGCAAGAGGCAAGAGCTACTCTTGTCACTCAAACTGTGTGGGTTTGGAGTTGCAGATGTAGCACCAGGAAGATGGATAATTAGAGCACCCCAGAATCTGCTTTAAATTATGAAATCAGCTTAACTTGCCTGCTGCATTTGGAAGGAAGAGAAGACTTCACACACCTTTTTTCATTTGAGCCTACAGTCCCAGCCAGTCAGTGGGATCAACACAGCTTTTTCCCCTGCCTTATGGAGTTGTGGACCCTCAGCACGTGCTGATAAAGGAGGTTTTAGAAGACAGCCCAAAATGCAGTGCTGTCAGGGTGCAGACCTAGTGGGCTCCCAGGCTCTGCTTTGGGCAGCAGCTTCTCCTGCCAGCTGCCCACCAGTGCAGTGTTCTTGTGTTTAAGCACACGGCACATGAGTGGCACCAAATTCAAAAATCCTTCCTTCGCTAGGCACCAGCTCAACTCATGGTGTCAGCCCTGGAATGTCTCTTTCATCTTCTTCGGATGTAAAATCTACAGTGTCAGTTCATCATTATAAAAGCCTCGTATCACAAGGTGAAGTGTGGTTTGCCCCAGCTATAAACCACCCCCCACCACCACAATCACAAATAATGTATACTCAAAATGATCAGTTAAAGGCTGGCTCTCCTTTCTGGCTCCTTCACTTTCAGGCAATAACACTTCACCCTTTCAAACTTTTCTTTGTTAATCTGAGGGAGCTAGAATTTCACTTCGATGTTAGCGAATATTGAGATGAGGTCAGAGAAGTGCAAGTGGCTAACTGGCCCTGGCTTAATGCACAGCTATTCACCAGCTGAACCACGGGCTCATCACCCTCCCACCCTGACCTGACAGCTCAGCTCAGCTGATGCTGCAGCCACTCTGCACCAGGAGAAGCATGTTACTGTCACAGCCTGGACCCTCTGTCACACTTCCAGAGCTGGCATGTTAAGGGGGAAAGGAAAGAAAGGGTAAGTAACATGAATTTCCCAATTAAAAATCACTGAGTGGTGACACTCGAACTCAGACTTTATTTTCATCTTTAAGCCCAGAAAGCCTCTGGGATATGAGCCCTTCTGCATTGGTGTTACTGCATCTCACTGAGGGCAGACCTTGTCAGCCATTTCATCATCTCCTTTCGTCTCACAGGCCCCTGACCTTCCCCTGTGACTGGAAGAAGTCAGAAAATCACGGTCTCTGCTGCCCTGGTACCTGCGGGTAGCATTTAATAACAGGTGCTGCGAGCACAGGGCTGCTCCTGCCCTGACCCTCCTGCCAGAAGACTGTCAGGCAGCTGCTCTGTCTAAACTCTACCCTGCTTAACAGAGGACAGTGCTTGCCTTTTTTTTTCCCTCCTCCTCCACTTGGAGCTCTTATTTCTCACCTCCCACTGCCACACTTATCAGAGAGTAAATCCACCTCTAGCTCAACATCCCTTTCCTCTGACTGGAAAGTCACTGATGATGGGGGTGGAGGTGGCAGCTTGTTCTCAGCTCATTAATCTATCACAAACCTCTGCAGCAGGCTAGCTGCCTCCAGCCCTGATTAATTTTCAAGTACAAAGGATGTTTGTATTTGGATATGGATATTGGATATGGATATGCTGAATAAATGATTTCAAGCTGTGAATTTCATTTCATCACTAATCACAGACATGGGTTGAAATCCTGTGCATGAAGTCGACAAGTGAACTTCAATAGACCTCCATGGCAAGGTGGGACACTGGTCACCCTGAAACAAATAATAATGTAAATTAGTTCAAAAGGGTCCACAGGAAGGGGATATGCAAGAAGAGATCATTCACATCACCCTTATCTTTACTCCTGGTATGTGGATTCACATAGGAAGGGGATATTTCTTCCTCTATCTCTAGTAGCTGTGAAACAGAAGCACATCATTAAGGATCCTCACAGTCCCGGCTCAGATAAACCCCAGAGGCTTCTAAACCAGCCCCAAGGTGCTCTTACAATGTCAGTCAGACCTTTCAGCTTTGCTGGTACCTTTGATATCCCTATGGATAAGGGATGCTTCTCCTCTGGGCACAGAGAAACCTCTGCCTACCCCCAGCAGAAAGCTTTCCCATGGGGCTCTTGCCATCCCTCGAAGTGTCACTGCAGGGCTTAGGGCACAGTCTCAGCACTGTTCATTCTCCAGCAGAGGAAATGACTCAGACTCCCTTTCCAAGGACATAAAGGGTCCCCTCTCCAAACTGGTAGATCAGTCAGGTGCTGAACATGGAGCTCCTCACAGAAATCAGGAGAAGCAAAAAACCCATTTAATTTCTTATTCTTTTTTTCTTAAATGCTAGTGATTGTGTGGTAGGGTCTAGATGTGTACGCCCAGCTCTTTTTTCACAAAGATCCCAAACCCCAAAGTCAGACCAGGGAAATCAGTTACAGATTTCAGAAAGTTTCTCTCAGCACCTCTAGTGTGCCCAGGCAGGATGGAGTGAGAGCTGCTCAGTCCTGCATGAAATCAGCTGGCAGTTCTCAGCCCAGCCCTGTAGTACAGCATCCTCTTGAACAAAGCTCCTATATCACACATAAATCACACAGGAGAGACAGGGGAGAGAGAAAAGGGAGGTGAACAGGTGACAGGGGGAATAGAGAAGAGAGCAGGACACACAATCATGACTTGTTACTAGCTCAGCAATGCACATCTGCACTTCACAGCTTGTGGTCTGTGCTCTGGAGCTGCTGAATGGCTTCTCCCACTGCTGTGCCATGATGTGCCACGTCCTTGTCTGGGCATTTCGGGGCCAGGAGGAAACTTTTAGGGAAAAGCTGCTCAGCATTAACTGTGCTCAGCAGGGCAGCGTGGGCACCGCCTCCCTGAATGAATGATGAATGGCCTCAGCACTGCAATCTCCACAAAAATGCACTCGCCTGAATCTCTCCAAGGCACCTCACTGGCCTCCAGAGCCTAATTCCTGAAATTAGGTAGGGCAGAGGTTTTTGGTTTCCAAACCAGACAATGTGCTGGAGAGTGGCCAGAGGCTGTGGGTACACCGAGCGAGGGTGGGGTAATTTGGGGGGAAGCTTTCTGCCTACAGGGAGAGCAGGATGCGTGAGAGCAGGTCTGCAGCTCTCAGCTGGAGCAAAAATTACCAGCAGATTATCATCTCGATAGCAAGATTCAGAGCAAGGAGGGCCAGGCCAGGTGAGTCACCCTGCTGCTGCTGCCAGTCCTTGGGGCTGCTGATGCCTGTGATAACCCAGTGAGCACAGAGCGGGGACCCACAGGGAGATTGCCAGGTTAGGTATGGAGCTGGGCACTCTGGAATGTCAGCAGCTGCTGCCTGTGCCCCTTTGCAGCATCAGATGCTGGAGAGGACAGAGCACAGGGCCTGAGACATGCCAGCTTTTACCACTCGTTACTCGCATGGGCTGCACCCTGAGCACAGTGCAGCCAGTCCTAGCCCAGGAATTGGGTGCTGGAGCAGATTTTGCTCCACTGCAAGCTCCTTCTTGGGGGCACACATGAGGACCTGAACAGCTCCCAACCCCAACATGGCAACAGCTGAAACTGCCTCACTGAGCCATGGTCGAGCCCCAGGGACTAAAACCCATGGCAAGCCCAGACCAAAGATCTTAAAGAACTAAACAGAAGGAAATAAATTCCCCAAAACAAGAAACAGCCTCTCTGGTTGTTTTCAAGAACACCAGGCCCTGGTAAGACAGGAAGGCCTGGGCTCTGCTGTCTTTAATGATTTGCCACAGGATATGGATGAGCTCAGATACTTGTGCTTTGCTTCAGAGTTTGCATATCCAGCACCTCACCCATCCCAGCAGAGAGTGTCACATCAGGTATAGTTTTGACACTGTGGTCTCTTACCCTCAGTGCAGGTCTAAATAGAACTGGGATGGGCTCCCAAACAGTCCTGCTCAGTCTGTTAGCCAGGATCACATCGCACCAGAGCGTGTGGAGAGGCCCTTGACACCAAAATGTTTTGACAATCAAACATCCCCAGGCAACTCTAGGCATCAAGCACTGCTGATGCACACGGAGCCAAAGGAGCTTTGAGCTGTCCAGAACAACACAGACACAGAGAGCTCAGCAAATCCTTCCTGAGAAGTGGTGTGAACCCTTGGGTTACTGCTGCACACAAAGCCAGCTCTCCTCTGCACACCCAGTGCCACCTGTGCTGGTGAGCCTGATGGAAACCCCAGTCTGGGCCAGCTGAGATTCTGGTGCACTCTGGTGCTGCTGACTGCTTGGTTTGAAGGAGCCACATACACCCTACAGAGCACAGGAAAGCCATCACCCTCCACAAGCCCTTCCACATGGCCAGCCCTGCACCCACCAGCCCATCCTACAGCAGAGAGAAACAGAGATTGCAGGTCCTGCTGAGCGGTCCCTGCAGGCATGAGGCTCCACAGACTCACCACTATAACCAGCAAGGATGGAGAGCTCAGACTCCCTGGCTGACACTACTGCAGCTCCCGCTTAAGATAAGCAGAGATAGTGGCTGGCCCTGCTTTGCATTGGGGTCTCTCTCCCATGGATGCACTCTAAGACCAAAGACATCATCCTCTTACTGGGGCTGGCATCTTCCCTTTGCTCCAGGTGGAAATGGTGACTGGATGTGATGAGGTGCTACTTGGCCTGAAAAATCTTTCGATGTTGCAATTTGTTGCTCAGGGGCTGCAGCTGGACTAGATTAGATTACTCTGGGCTAACCAGAGAGATTTTTGCTGGGTTTCTCCAGCAGCAAGCTAACCACAAATCATGAAGCAGGAAGAAAAAATGTTCACATCTGAAATGCTTTCTCACCGAGCAAGTCCACTTAACAAAAAGTCCCATGAGGTCAAAAGAAAAGTGAAAAGTAATCATTGGGGTCAGAGGTTGCACAGTGCACTGAGTATTGAAATTACTCATCCTGCTACAGTCCAGCTACAAGATTTCCTGTTTGTTTTGCCCTAATTTTTGGGTGTTTTACAGTGATTGGAATGATAAATTAAACTCTTACAATAGAAAATAGCTGGTGGTGATGGAGGTGGTGTAATTTCATGAGTTAACTGTGACAGAACAGTGGGAGGAACATTATGGTCTTATTTTGGTTTAAATTTGGAGACAAAAGTACAACTCCTTATTTTATCAAAATGGCTTGTTCAGCTCAAGAACATAGTTTGCATCCCTATTTCCCCTGCTGCACAGTGGAATATGATGCCATGCACTCTGCTTGTCATAGCTCAGATCCTGTCTTACATTTCTGTAATGCCTTGCGTGCTGGAGAGCCTTGGCATGCTTCACAAAGTGCTGTATGCATGGCCAGAATCAGACATGCAGCCACTTCTGGGGTGGAAAGCAGCAAGAACTGCGTGTGCTGCACTCTGGGGAGTAAGATTCTGTCTCGGAAGAGATGCTTTTGCATAGCAAGTCATTAACATCAATCTCTGAACACCCAGCAGGCTCCTGGCTACAAGTTTAGCTGCATCTCAAGGACTGGAAATTTTACTGCTGAGATGTGAACCTGTAGTTCCAGGCAATCTATTTCTGCATAACCTGCTAGGCTGTCAGTAGCTGTTTTCATCACTTACATCCACTATAAAACAATAATAGATAAATATCAGTGTAGATCTCAGCCTCCTGCCTCTTTTGGAAGGGATTATGTCTTCTCAAAGGATGCTTTTGAGAAAGGAACTAACACCAGGTAGAAAAGGAGTCAAGTTTCAAGAAAAGAGTCATCTCTTTCCCACCTCTCATCGTCTGCATGTCTCTCTTCTCACTGTCCCACAATGCAAGAAGGAGGCACATCCTGATGTCTGGGAAGGCAAAGGTGGACAAGGAGGAAGGACATGGCTTAGGCTGTGATTCTCAGTGAGCTGCATTCACTGCAGAGACTGAGGAGTGCAGTAAAGTTGTGACACAGGTTTTGTTCTCCCAGTGCCTTCTGCAGTCCTCAGGGTCCTGCACATCCCTCCCTGGGATGAAAAGAGAGCAGCATGACAACACAATTGACTATCACAGTGAGAGTTTGGTGCCTGGAGCTGGCATGTCCTCACTGAACACCCCTAAATTCAGGCTCCCAATCCTACTCCCATATCAAAAGCCAGATTCCAGACATCCTGCAGCTTCTGTGACACCTACCTGGAGCCATTTGCCATAGCCTACCTGCTCATCTCTGTCCCTTTTCCCAAAAGCCTGGATGCCAAAAGCGTGTCCTGGTGGTCAGAGAGAGGTTCCAGCAAGGTCCTTTGTTGAGGTACCTGCTTGTTGCCTTCCAGAACTGGGGAAGGTACCAGTGAAAAGGCAGGTGGTGCTTAGCAGATTGGAAGTTGACCAAGGGCACCTGTGACTTGGCCACAGTGCTGCTACCAGCTCAACTGGGTATGAGTTTACTTGTACTGATTTTAAACAGGCCTAAAAACTGGCAATTGTTAAGGAAGGAGAAAGACAGGATGAAAATTCCTTTTTTCATGCTAGCCTTTTTTAATGTCATCCTGATGCTACATGAGGAGAATGATGCCCCTTTCTTCCTGCACACTGAGGAGGTACAGAGGAAAGTACAGTGCCTGTGCCCTGAGCACTGCCTGAGGCACTGGCTGGCAGCTGAAGAAGACCTGGTTTGCAGCCACATACCCAAGTGCTGTGGTGTGTGTCCTACCTCAGCCTGAATCACAGCTGCCAGCAGGAACAAACACCTGGGCTTGCAGGGAATGCTGCCCTGGCTGCACCCAGCTCCTCGTGCTCAGGAAACCACAGCCCTGGGTATGGTGTAGCTGAAACTCGGGTCAGTGTCTTTAAGCAGTGGTTGGCTGTAAAATGGTATTTAACATACTGAAAAAAATCAATTGCTGCTGACACACAGTAGCCCTGAGCCAGTTGATCCATCCCTGGTTCCCAGTAGCCATGAGGACAGAACAAACTCCCAAAGCAATCAGCTGAATATTCTGCAGGCAGGGCAGGGTGTTGGGTACCCTGCTGCAGTTTGCTGGAATGTTAACTTAATTTCCTAAGCTTTGATGTAGGAATGAGAGGCCACTGGTGAGGCCATGTACCAGCCTGCCTGTATAAGGTGCTGCGGCTGAACAGGGCTGAGGCTTCACCTCCAAAGCCAGCTTCTAGATAATGAGCTTGAAATCAGCAAACAGAACAAAATCAAACTCATTCCAGGCTCTGCCTTTCCTTGCCACCATGCAGCATCCCAGATGCTTCCTGTTCCTCAAGAGCATCTTCCACCTTGAGACATTTGAGAGAGCAATTCCCTTTATCTCAAAAAACAGCAAGTGGGGCAGAGAGAAAACAAAGCTCTGGTATCTCAGAGCCACATCTCTGCCTTGTGTATTTCTGTGCAGTGCCAAAAACCATCGGGGTGGGCAGCCTGGGATAGACGCTTTCTCCAGCCATGACTCTTCTCCCTGACCGTGGGCAAATGCAGCTCTGCTTTGGGCCAGCAGCTCCTACCAGCCTCCAACGTCATTTGTTCCATCACCTGGACCTGTTGTTGTCAAATGTGCAAGGGGCCAAGGGATATATTTGTTGATAGTATGTATGTTGGTTACTACCAGGATTGCAGTTTTAAGGATTTTCCACATATCGTGTGTCCTGTGTCTGTCCACGTTGCAGTGCAGTGACCCAGACACAACACTGACAGCTGCAGGGTAAATAAATAAAAACAGAGTATTTTGATCTTGGAAGGGGAGGTGGTTTGGAGGGGAAGGGGGGGCCAGGGTGTCAGCAGCCAGAACAGGGTGGCCACAGCTGTGATGGGAACAGATGCGGCACAGGGAGCGGGAGCAGGGAATAGAGTTCTGCAAATGCAAGCAATGCTGGAGAGTCTTGGAGAATGGCATGCATATTTGGGACAGGTGGGAAGTGTTTACATTGAAATAAGAAGGATGATGGCTCGACAGAATGCTGGTCATGTTACCTGTGACCCAAACTGACCGGCCACAGCTCTCATGGGCCCAGAACATCTGAGACCATCATTTCTTTGTCA
The DNA here is from genome assembly GCF_030490865.1 of Poecile atricapillus. Lineage (NCBI taxonomy): Eukaryota > Metazoa > Chordata > Aves > Passeriformes > Paridae > Poecile > Poecile atricapillus. The sequence goes on from NC_081256.1 coordinate 16,663,818, forward strand.
CAGCAGGGCCCACTGAATCCATGTAGGGTCCTATGCAGTAGAAGGGATGATGCTGCTTGGGGCTGTTTTATCCCTCTCACAAGCAAGCTGATGTTGCCTCTTAGCCAGCCTTTATTCCAGACTAGCTTGGGGTGGGTCTCTGCAGGATCCCTGTGCAAGCCTTGAACCAGGCAGGTACAAGGCAGTATGGAGACCTGAGCTAGCAAACCTGCCAGTGTGGTCTCTGGCACAGCTGGAGCACAGCTGGCAGTGCCCAAGGACACATATCTGACTCATCCCAAACAGCAGCTCTGCCGTGGCTGGGTCCCAGGCTGGTTACATTGGTTTATTGGCTTTGGTGCTTGGTTTTTGTTTTGGTTGTTTTGTTTGTGTTTGGTTGGTTGGTTGTTCTTTTGTAAGTCTAACAGAAGCTGTTTCTCAACCGATGTTTAAATGATGAAACAACTGGAGTTGCACACCTTTCAAATTCTCAGAAGCAGCCCAGCTGCCAGGAGGAGCTCAGTGAGGCTCTTGCAAAGCAGGTAAGGTGCTGCAGTCTGCTGCCTGACTGAAGTGGCATTTGGGTACAAAGCAGTTGTGCTCTGTGCTGATGGTCCTTGCAGGAGGGTGTGGGCCTTGTTGCAGAGGATCTTTGCAATGCTTCACTGAATTTCCTCCATCCAAGGGACTCACCACAACCAATGATGTGAACAAAATCCTTCTTCTGGCCCTTTTTACCCTTTCTATAGAACATTAAGGTCTGGATTTGTCAAGAACCCTAGAGGCACATGTGTCCCCATTTAAAATTAGTGGAGGGCTGAGAACCCATCTCCCTAAGGTGCTCCTGAAAGCCCAGATAAAGGGGTTTAGCTGAGCCCAGCAAGGGAAGACAGCATGGCTCTGTCACACCTGCATTACCCAAGGGTGGCACAGAGACTTGTCCAAGGTCATTTTATGGGGTGCACTGGAGAGCAGAGGCCAGAGGATCCATCTCATAAGCCTCCAGTCTGCCTCCAAGCTTCCCTGTTGCTCCTGGCTGCTTGCTGACTCGCATGTCCCATGGGAGAAGAAATCCTTCTGACTGCAGATATGTCACAAGAGGATGCTTAAAGTCAGCTTGCAAGAAAGTTTGAGCATTTCTAATCAAGTTGGGGAAAGGCTCACAAACACAGAGTCATGTTGAGAGACATTCCCTGCATTAACTCACACCCTAGCCCATAGATAAAAATGGCTTTGTATGTTAAGTTTAGGACCACAGAAAGCCCAGTGGATAGCAAGGGATTATCACAAAAGGGCAGCAAGGCAGTCAGAAAGAGCCTGAGGGACATTTTGTACGATTTCCATGAAGAGAATAATTAATTCAAACTGTATACACACAGCTCTGTGAGTGTCCACTCTTGAGATGTTCAAAGAGTCCTTTGCTGCTTTGGGCTCACTTTAAATGGAGTGCCCTAAAAAAACACTTCAGCTATGCATTTCTTTCCAGTTATACAGAATGCTTGAATGCCAAGGGATCAGGGAAGACTTTGTTATTAAAGAGCTGCAAGACTTTAACAAGGTACATAGTCACTAGAAAATGTTGAGTCATGAAAATACTCTCAATAATTTGAAATTAATGTTTAGTGTGTGCTGTACCATAAAAATGCTTAGATGTTGTGGCCATGGATACTAAAGAAAAGCCTTAAGGCCATGACTACATGAGCAAGTTACCGCAAGGTGAGCGAGGGTGTAATTTTAGAGCACACCACTTACAGTAAGGTAACTTCCCTTTTTTCCAGCTCTTGTCCTGGGACCAGGGAAGGTGGTTAAATCCTCACTGAACGTGGCACAGGCTGCCTTTTGAAGGCTGCTGGCTGAGGGCACGCATGTGGCTGGGTACAGCAGAACAGATAACATGCAGTAAATCTGTGCAATAACTGATCTTATTTTTCAGTAACTTTGTTCTCCAGCACAGATGCAAGGATGGACAGAGTATGTGCAGCAGCCAATGCCATAGAAATGGACAAAATCAGATAATTAAAAATATAAATAGAAAGAGCTGGATCTTAACCTGAATATTCTGTTTCAGAAGAACAAATATATATACATCAATAAATTCTTGCAAATAACAAATAGGACTCTAGTTTCTTAATAGCAGTAGCTCTAATGACAAAGCAGGGAAAAATTACAAACTAACAAGGGTTTCCTTCTCTCCTTTCTTTTCCAGAAATACACAATTATCTGAATTCAGACTGCTTCTGGTAATCTTTCTTTTCCATTTTTGGATTGTGCCAGGCAAAGTTCATCAAGTTTCATTTATGATTTGTGAAACTTATTTGTGGAGTGTGTTCCTGATAAAACAGGGCTTCTATCCCAAATGAAGGATTCATCCTAGAGCCTGTCCTGAGCCTCTTCAATGCTTGATGGAGAAACACTGTCTTTCTAACCCAAGTCCAGGGTATCCTGGAGATTTTTATTTTTAACACAGTAATGATCATTGTCTTTCTCCTTTCCTTTCCTTTCCTTTCCTTTCCTTTCCTTTCCTTTCCTTTCCTTTCCTTTCCTTTCCTTTCCTTTCCTTTCCTTTCCTTTCCTTTCCTTTCCTTTCCTTTCCTTTCCTTTCCTTTCCTTTCCTTTCCTTTCCTTTCCTTTCCTTTCCCTTTCCCTTTCCCTTTCCCTTTCCCTTTCCCTTTCCCTTTCCCTTTCCCTTTCCCTTTCCCTTTCCCCCAATAGTTATTTTAAAGAAGGGAGAGCTGTAAGTGTACTTCATATCTAGATTTTACCTCCTTTTGTAAAAACAGGAATGAAGCTTCCAACCAAGAGAGCCCTGCTACTGGATCAGGTGAGCAGGAGAAAGATCAGTCCTCCAGGGCAGTTGAATAATCCTGATAATCAGACCATCTCTACAGTCTCTCCTTCTATCCAGACTGATGTTATCAACATCTAGGGAGTGAAAGAGAATCCAAAGGAAGGCATGAGCCTGATGAGTACAGCAATCAGCTTTCATTGCCTCTCACAAGGTAAAGACTTCATTGGACAGGACTGCAGCTTCCTTTGGAAGGGTGCATTGTACCCAGCAATAAACCCCCTGCACAACCCTCTTCCTGCAGGTTAAGAACTCACAATCTCATAATCCAGCTTGCCTCCCTCCCTTGTGGGCTGGCCTGTAGGTCAGGGCTGTGGGATCTCACTGGTACATGGCACCTTACCCAAAAGCAAAATTATAAATATAAGATGATATCCCTAAATCCCTGTTTATGTCCCCCAAACCAAGGCAGAAGTAAAGCACCTTTTCAAAGCCTGGCCTATACTACGTAAGTTTTGCAGGCATGGCACAACACTGTGTTTTCTAAGGGTGAAAAGGGGGAGATGATGAATGGGAAGAGTGGGAGGACTATGAATGCCCCTCCTGACCAAGGGTAGAGGGATGAATTTTGGGGCTGTCATAACTTAATGTTGAAGAGAAACAAGCTGTGGTGGTGCTGCTCAGTGTTCCTCATACTCCTTGTGGAAGCAGGGACAGAATGCAGCTCCCAGCCAGCACAGTGCCTGAAATCACACAGAAACTGGGCAGAAATGACGCTTCCCCTGCTAGGAAAGGGTAACTCATATTTCTACTCTTGCCCAGCTCTACACTTAAGAAATATTGTTCTCATGGTGGGTGTCTGTAGGCATCTGCTTTCTTCAGGTGCTCGTTTTATCAGTGTCTCAAGAGTTAAACTACCTGGAAGAAGGGGATTTTAGTAGAAGATCCGGAGTGGTGAACATTATCAACAGTGTTAATCTGTCACATCTTTCCTGGACTGTACACACCACGCTCCACCACTCTGGCATGTCATGGCCTGCCTTGTTACAAGATGTGCTGAAGCTGTAGCCAGCCATAGTTTGGCATCTCAATGAACCTTCTGATCCAAGAAAATACGGGAAGGAGAAAATAAGAGTGCCATTTTCAAAAAGAAAAAAATGCTACACAGATCAACCCACCTTATAAAATCAACCAAAACTAACTCCTAGACTTCTATGCAAGTACTAAAATAGAATTTTTCAAATACAACTTTAGAAGAAACCTGTTTGAATTAAGGTGAGCTAGACCCTTGATTGCACATCACTAAGGGATGCCAGATGGCTCAAAATCTAGAGTTTTTGTCTCTCATTTTTCCCTCGTATTCAGACACATGCAAACTAAAAAAGTATTTGTTTTCCTGGTTCCCATTTCCCCCTTCTGGCAAGAACCTGGCCAGCAGCCAGGCTGGCCTGAAAACATCCCGTGTTATCTGAGCTTGGAAATGCAGCAGACTCAGGCTGGAGCAGTCCTTGGATTTGACTTGGAGAGCCCACACCCCAGTGCAGACATTGGACTGCAGATGCCAGATGAAAGGGAAGGCCCTTGGCCCTATTGTTGTTGTTGTGCTCCTGGAAAAGAGCTAGTGAGAGGAAAAATGTTCTGGATAGGATAAAAAAACTCTCACAGGAATGGATGATCTCACTTATCCACACACACACACCCAGATGCACAAATATATATAATTAACTGGAAAATACTGTGTGGTACAAAGGTTTCTTCAGCTTGGGATCATCACAGTTGGGCTAGTTAAGGTTGGTACAGCCATAACAAAGATTACTTCCCACACATCTCATGCTAGGAGCTCTTCTACCACATCACAGCCTTTTATTAGGCATTTATATCTGCTGATAGGTACCTCTATGCTTTTCACACAGAGAAAACTAGGCATGTGATACAATTATAAAATGTACATGTAATAGCCCATCTAGTCATCAGTAGAGCAGATGGGCTCTATGTACAACACATGCTTTTATATGGACAGTCTGTGGACCCCTTTAAATGGTCACAAGGCTGTATAAGGGACAGGAGTCAAAAAGACTGTGCTGTTTGAGTACCATAAAGAATAAAAACCAAAGGAAAAATAAAACCAAAAGCCACTGAAGGCAAATCCATCTGGTTTTGCCTCTGTGCAGGACATCTGTGCTGGAACAAAGGGAGAACCACTAGGGGTACTGTGGGATTTTGGGGTTTCTTAAGCAGCCCATGACAACCTGGACACAGTTCCAAAAAGCAGCTCAACTTATAGACACAAGTTATCAGTTTCAAAGGTGTCACAAAACATCTTCTGCACCTTTTTGCCTATTTCCTAGACAGTGCTTGCTAAGGGACACAGCAGAGTGTTCCTCAGAGCATGGCTGAGATTTTACCAGCTCACCAAAGCAGCAAAGTCATTGCCAGGCACTGCTGGGCTGCCATACTGCATGACAAACAAGTCCTTGATCTATCCTGTTCCAAAGATTATATTTATATATATATATATATTTAAATCTGGTCTTGGGTTTGTTTTTGGTTTTTTTTTTAATGAAACACATATGCCTCTATTTGTTTTGTTGTTTGGTTGGGGGTTTTTTGGGTTTTTTTACTGGGTTGTTGCTTGGGTTTTGGTGTTTTGTTGTTTTTTTTTTGAAGGGGGACAATTTGTTTAGGTTATTGTTTTGTTCTAGGAAAAGCTATTAAGCATTCCCACATACTTTCCACTCATGATGAAACTGAAGTTGTGTCCTTGAATAGAGCTAGTGGTACCCATTGTTTCCATCTTGGAGGTGCACATGGGCATCCAAATTTTCCCTTGCAAAAGACCTACACAGCATCTCTTAGAATTTTGCAAGAACCAAAACTACGTTAATAAAACTGAGGACAGCAAGAAAGGAGGTGTGCTACCTTTGCTTTGATAACTCCAGAAGCCACTTCATGTTTGTAGCATTATCTGGAAACAGTTTACTACTTCCACCGTCCTGCTAGAGCAGGATCTGTTCCATTGTTTGTCTTGCAGTGAAGAAGTAGGACAGTGTTTCTCAACAGGAAGGCTTGTCTGGATTCCAGACAAAGAGGGCTCAGGAACACCAGCCCTCAAATAACCCAACCACTCATCCCAACCCTTTACACATTGAAGAAAACTCACCACCACAGCTGCAGATTTCCATCCAGCTTCCCCACAAAACAGTTAACGTAATCCCTGAGCAGAGATACTAATGGGAGAAGCCAAGAATGGTTGTTTTTTAGGTAACAAGAATGCCCCAAATGTTACTGGTGTTACATAACTTTTAGCTTCTTGTTCCAAGCCCCAAGCTACTGAAAAGCTTCTCTGTTTTTTAGGACTACAGGTCATTCCTTTCTCTGTGTCCAAGCTGCTCTTCCAATATATTTTTAAACTGTACGCTTGTTTCCAGTGAGTGGACTCCAAGTGACAGGAAAAACTCTGTAAAAGAGATTGTCTTCTTGCATATAAATCTTACTTTGACAGGAGACAGTATTTTTGGAATTCAAGAGCTAGGGTTTTTTTTTTTCTCTGCAATATTTTTCTTCTGCCACTTACAGAAAAACTTTCTTTGTAGAAGGAAGTTGCTTGATCAACTCTAAACTGAGGCAGGAGGCACAAAGCAACAATCTCCTTTCTAACCCACATTTTTTGGATGAAGGAGGTGTTTTCTTTTAGACTGTTCAGTACTTTATTAATTTGTTTACATCCAGACATGCAGGACTTCTGTTTAGGGAATGCTACATCCCCCTAAATACAATAGAGCACAAATTTTTGGTTGTTTGGTCTCACTCTAAAATGTCCTAGAATGTCAGTGCTTCACCTAATTCTAGATCAGGAGGAATGGCCCTCATGGTACAGACAACTCAGAGACACTTTGAGGTTCACCAACCCATTTTAAGAGTCATGACCAAAACATTATATATTACTGGTTACTCAACAACAACAACAACAAATATAAACTTGCACGAATAGTTGGGAGTGTCAAAGGCAGAAAAGTTCTACCCCAAAGGCTTCTTCTTTATACAAACTCGATGGAAAGAAAGAGCACAACATAATGATGAGAAGCTCAGAAAATGGCTTAACATCTCAAACAATGGACAGGTTTCAGATGGGTGCAAACTCCTAAAGCCAGCTGTTCACCCTTGATGACTCCTTGCATCCATCTCTTGATCTATACACTGCTGCTCTGATGGACTGGCTGCTAGAGCTCCTGCTGAATCCTGTACCTATCACCAGGGTCTGGAAACAGCCCAGAACTGGAGAACAGCTAGCAGACCACCAGACACACACTTAAAAGTCACGTAGAATCTCACCTCTTTATTGAAGTCTGGTGCTGTGGGCTTTTCTTCACTAAGGCACCCAACTTACCCTCACACAACAGGTAATGATCTCATGCTTGGGCAAAGGAGACACCAAGATATTTGGGGACTTTGTGTGCAGCTGATGGTAGCTGTCAGTAGGGTCTGACTTCCTAGGGAGAGGAGATACAATCTTTGCTCAGCACTGTGCCCAGCTGGATGTACTGACCACACCGAGGCACACCTCCAGGTGTACAGTTATTGTACATTATAAGATGAAGAGGGATATATAAAAATTCAAGATGGGGCACTGACTTGATAGCTGGATGTTTCTTTCTCAACCCCAGAAACACCAGAAGACGTGGAAAACACAGAGACCAATACATAAAAAATCAGCTTTCTCATCTGTTGATGCTTAACATGGCCACAGCCAACACAAAGCCAGGGAGAGGGATTCAGCTTGCTTTACAGTGCAGGATCTCCAGCCAATCTGAGCACTCTGGGCTCGTGGTGCAGCTGCTGGAAAAGAACAGGCATCTTTTTAGGACAGATTAGGCAAGCTTGTTTGGGCTGTCAGGTTAAAATGACTCAGCCCCTAGCCACACCTCTTGCTTTTTGCTTGTTAGAAGGGATGTCTAGACAGCTCAGGTGTAGGCGTTGCCATGTCCACATTCAGTGGGATTAATCCCTGTTGGAGTACCACAGGCTGTGCCAAGGCAGCCCTCTGACACCACCTTGGTAAGCAGGGCAGAGGGCTCCAAACAGGCAGAAGAGGCTTAGACCCCCATGAGGATTCAGTGGCCTCACTCCTGGGTGACTTGCACAGCCACACGTGGCTGAAAGCAAAAAGCAGTGCCCAAAGCCCAGCTTTCCTCTGCCCCTGGGGTATTTTGGTAACTTTTGGTGTTGTTCCCCTATAGGAGCTCTGCAGGGGCAGCAAGAAGCCACATGGCAAGGAAGGCCAGTGCTGATGAAGCCCCCAATTAACTTCCCTGATGGACAGGCTTCTCCAAGCAACTCCCAGCATCTGGATGAAAACAGGAACACTGCCCTTGCTGCCATATGGTCTCCAGGGCAACATCTCCGGTGTGTACACAACAGGACCATCAGGTAGCTGTTTCTGTGTCACTGATCATCACAACCTTTTATTCCTGGCACAGGACACAGCGAGATGAATGAGGCTGATATGAGAAATGGCACCACCCTGCTGTAATGGAGATAATTCTTCAGTGTCATTTTCCAAAGCTGACTATGTGTCTACATACACACAAACACACCTCACTGCCCCTTGTCTCAGTATCTCTCAGTTGTACCAGCACTCTTTACCTTAAAAGGTATCTTTTACTTTCTTTTTTTTTTTAAATTAATTTTCACTATTCGTGGTCTAATCTTAGTGATGTCCACCTGTAGCAAAGGACATTGGTTATCATGTTTATGTTTGTTATCCACTCAAATGGTTTGACTGGATAGCAGTAAATTAATAGTTTTCATAAAAATGTCTAAATGCAAACAAAATTTTGAGTCCAGCCCTGCTCCCATTTGCAATCAATTCCTTTAACAGCCAGGTCCTAAGAGTAACTCAAGATATTTCCAGTGAGAGAATAAGCAAGGTGTGGAAGATCCTACAGACACATTGCCTGTCCTAAATGCAAAACGGATTCCAAAGAGAGGATTTGACAAATGAGATTTAGTACCTCACACATCTAGCATTCATGTGAAGAACTTTACACTCTGAACCAGGTACAGCGATTTCAGTGAGTGCCCTGGTGCTCTTGCCTAATTCCCAGTAGGTTCCCAGTTGTCCAAACCTTGGGAAGGGTTAAACACCTTATTTTAGTTTTGACACATATATCAAAGTTCAAATAGATGGACCTTTGTTAGTACCTGAGTCTATGATGATGACCATCAACTTAATCAATCAAAGGATTTTCAACCACTTCCCAGATGCATGAAGAAAGAGCAGCTGTGGAAGCCAAGGAACAAGGAATGCATTAACAAGTAGGTATAGAGGGACTTGTGCAGAAATATCTGCATGTGCATGTGTGAGGGGAAAAGACAAGATGAAATAATCCCTTTCCTCAGGGCTATGTCTTTACTCTTTCAGACTGGCACGTGTCTCCTTTGTTTTCGATAAGAGGTAATTATATCTGAAATGTTAAACTGTAAATCCATCACATAATTAAGGGAATTCAAACTTCACAGAACTATGGGAACATTTAAGGATGGATTAGGGACAGGGACTCTGAGAATCACACTGTGTTTTCCATTCCTTGACTCAAAGACTCAGGCAGTTTACTGCTTTCCCCAGGGACTGTCTATCTCCCCACCACAAGATAAGGGAACCACATGCTGGTTCCAGGGAGAATCACTAGTGTACTGTGGTGGAACAAAACAGCCTTCAGAGAGGGGTTTATGGCTTGCGTTTCCTTTAATTTTTTTTGACCCTTCTTATCACTAAACAAAAGCTTGTGGTCTTTCCTAGATAATCACATTTAAGCTCTTATAAAACCACATGCCTGGATAAAGCAAGTCTTATGCAACTCAGATGAAGCTGTTTTTCCCCAGTGTAATTATTATTGAAGAAATCTATCATGTTTTACAGCAAAGCCTAAAATGCTTAATTAAAAATACTGATGAAGCAGCGTGTTTCCAAATCCTCACCCCTCTCCACCACTTGTATTTGCAAACAAAAGGAAGAAAGGAGACTCATTCTTTCTTCATAGGATCACCAGTGACACTCAGCTCCCGTGGGCAGTGAAGCAGGGAGCGCCTGGGCTTTTCCCACAGTACTGTGGACGCCTCTCCAGGAGGATGCTGGAGCGATGGCGCTGGTGGAAGCAGGGATTCAAGTCATGAAGACCTTAACTGCAGGGTCTGATGTCCTTCACATCTCTCCCTATTGGTGGCTGCTGGACAAGCTCAGGGCCAAGGCATCAATCCTTGCTTAGAGTGAGCTTGTGGCTGCTGGGAAGGTGCACATCTGTGCACAGCTGGCCTGGGCTGCCATGCCAAAAGAGATGAAGGCACCACACACTTATAGAAAAGGGAGGAGAGGGTGGTTTGAGCACAGTCTCAGACATGGGCTTCACCAGAAAAACAGGGGCAGACATCAGGAACTAGAAATTGCTTGGGTCCTGCTGTGTCTGTGTTCTTCTTGGTGTCCAGGTGATCTGTATCTGACATTATGAGCAGAGGCAAGAGTCATTTGCACCTTTCTCCCTAACAGCTCTTTCCAAACATGAACAGAGTGATTTTTGGGGGGATGATCTTTGGGCAAGGAATGCCATTACTTACACCACAGTCACTTGGGATAATATTTATTACTGATAGGCTTTCGTGGGGCAAGCTCAGGCAAGGGAGATCAAATCACTGCTTCAGGGCAGCCTTTGACTTATAACTGCAGAAATGCCAACACCACAAAAAGTTAAAAAGTGGAATATGAGTGTACAGGGCTTGACTCAGAAACTGTAAGAGGTGAGGTATTTTTATTTTACTTTGGGGTGTACATGGGTCATATTCTACCTAAGTGTAAGGACCAGAAACACATTATGGATTGTTTTGGAGGGAGTTTTTTGGTTGGCTGTTTTATATGAGAACTCAACTTAGATATTAACAGATTTTTCTTCTTTTTCTTTTTTTTTTCTTCTGCATCACTGCAAAATTCAGAATAAAATTATGAGAACTAACTACATAGTAACTACTGCTCCCACTTCTGCGTCCAGCATTGCAAAAATGTTGATTAAAAGCTAGACAACTTTCTTCCACTCACCACATTTGGATCACTAACCCAAGTATCTTCATATATCGAGTACCATCCGATGTTAGCTGAAACTTTTTGACTGGCCTGAATTTGTTTCCTTGCTGGAATAAGAGGGACAAGTACTCCACCCTTTCTTTTAAATAGACTTAAAACGTATCATTGAAGTTACTTGGAACAGGGTGCAGGGACCATCAGGAAAGGATTAACTGTAACAAAATCTTTGTGAGGTTAAAAACTGGGCAAGCTGGTCATTTAAACTCTGTGATGGGTCATTTGCCTGTAGCAAACCAACCTTTCCAAACCCCAGCCTAATTAGGTGTGTCTACCTTAAAGATGTTGCATGAGGGTTTCTGCTGTTACTGGAAGATGCCCCAATGGAAATGCCTCCATAAAGCTTTTAAGGAGCCACCAATTTGGACAGAGCGGATGGGTGGACTGCAGACTGGGATTTATTTAGTGAGAGGCGTGAAAAGCCAGCAATCCAGCCCAGCATTCCCTGGATTTCGTCTCTGGCACAGGAAGGGTTTGCATGTTTCCCGCTTGTGGCTTCTATTTTAGCCTGTGTTCATTGCTGGGATGCTTGGACACAGCTGTGCTGGTTCATTAACTGCCCAGCATGTCACTCAGCCCAAGCAAATGGCTTTGGGGTAGTGTTTTCCAATGACTCAAGGGCAGGGTAGACCTCTCTGTGAGGAAAGGAAGGTGTTGGTCTAGGAGGTATTTGATAATCTCCTGAGATACATTTAAAATGAGGAACGAAGAAGAAGACTCAAGCACGAGCAAGGCAGATTCCCACAAAAAGAAGGCTGGGACTCAAATGAACCTTTCAGGAATAATCCTCAGCCACTGTGAAACCCTAATGAGACATGACCCATGACCACAAAGTGATCAATGAACCAATATCTCCCTTTGTGTTACAGCCAATATCTGCAATAGAGAGCTCACTACTCCTGTGGTTTTCCCTGTAGGCTCAGAAGTGAAGTGTTTGAGAGTACTGACTGGACACCAAGAGTGAGGGAAATGGATCTACAGCATCCCCACCCTTTTCTGGTCATTACATCCTGCTCTCGGGTGAGAGCCATTCACAAAATTAGAGCATGGTCAAGCCTTGCCCTTGAATGCTTCGGTTTGGAAGGTGCCCTGCCCTGTTCCAGAAGCTGTGTCAGGGACGTGCTGAGCTGTGCAGCTGCTGGTTGGGTGCTGCTTCCAAAGAAACAGGGTCCACATCCTGCTGCAAGTGACTCACGCTGAGATCATCCCACTCAGGAAGGAGCTGTCCCTCTTCCTCCAGGGAGGACTTGTGACATGGAGGAGAAAAGCAGGTGCTGCGAGTGGGGAGGTTTGGGGCTTTTTTGTGCAGAGGAGACAGCCCCTAAGGAAGATGTCTGCCAGCCCACGCAATGGCATCCATCACAGTGACAGCCTTGGGCCAGGGGCAGTCTGGGAGAAGCATCCCTGGCACGCTGGAATGCCTCTGCTCCTTCCCTGAGCCTGGCTGTAACCCCTGCACTGCCCTGCCACGGCACAACCTCCCCGCTCCCCCCTCCCCATGGGCATTAACACAACCCCCGGGCACTGCCCACTTCAGCCCTTCCATGGCTGGTCTCTGGAAGGCCACTGTGGGGCTGGGTAGAGTTAGGGGCTGTGGATACCTGGCTTTAAAGGCAGGAAATCCACACGACACCATGACAAGCACGAAGTCCCCGTGACTATTGCAATGCTGGTACCAACCCTATCTCAATAACCACCCTAAATATTTCCACTCATCCTAAATATTTCCCAAGGCATCCAAAATTAGTTCTAGCTTAAAAATCAGATTCGGGCCAGCAAGAAGTGAGCCCAGCAGCCCTAAAGCTGTCAGTCCAGCCCCCTACTGTGGCACAGCATTGCTCAGCACGAACCATTGACAGGTCTATCATTTATACACTCACATCTACATCTCTAGAAACATGTATTATTAAGAAAATAAGGACTCTGTAGGGTTACTTCCCAATCCATCCTTTTCTGCTTGTCACTGGGTTCTTCTAGTCTTTGTTCTGCACTGTTACAGTCCTTCCCTAATGGGATCCTCTGTAGTTACCTCCATGCACATGCACTCACACATGCCTGCACCACACAGGCTGCTGACTCCTGCTCCTCCAGGCAGTCAGTGCTGTTCCAATTGCCCATTGGAAACCCAGCTTGGCCCAAAAACTAAAGAGATTGACAAAACCACATTTCACTGCTCTTCCTGCAAAACTCTTGAACTGGTGAAAGTTGAACACATGAAAGCAATCTGAGGTTAGCGTGTAATACAAAAACCACATGAAAGAGATAATTTAGCATTAGGCACATGTTACCAGGAGCAGGTTGAAACTAATACAGGGTTTGCATTCAGGTCATAAAATACAGCCCTTACATTGCCTTGTGAGGTGTCCCTACTTAGTGTGGGGGAACAGCTACAAGTGCTTCAATGCTAATACAAGTTGAAGACACAAACCAGCCTTTTCCTTCACTCTTCACCGCTCTGTGAAACAGATACTCATACCTGCAGGACAGACTCTGAATGGTGACAGACAATTCAGGAGGAATAGGCACCAAAACCATTCCAGACCTACTCAAAGGCCAGACAAACAAGCTGAATCCAAGCACTCCAGCAATCTTATAACTGTTGTTTATCATTGCCATAACATACCTCAAAAACCTGGTGCTAGTGATCCAGTTAGAGCACCAGGAGGGAGAGTAGGTGGTCCCCAGCACTGCCCACTGACTTTGGCACTGGAACAGAGGGATGAGAGCAGAGATCAGCCTCCAAGCAGCATTAAGGAATCTTCATGGGATCTCTCTTTTGATCCTGGAGGAAATCACACACAACCTGAGTTAGAAATGTCTGTCCGTGGTTGACTTCTGCAGGATTCAACCATGTTACCACTATTTTTACAGAACCCAAAGCACCCACTCTCAATTTAGGCCAGAAAAAACCCAACAAATTCAACAAATTTCAAACAACGTGAAGTTCTGAAAATAGAGCTGTGCTGCACCTTTAAAGTGTATTGGCAGAGGAACTGGATTTTCTTTGAAACTTAGTTTAGTATGAAAGAGCTACACAGCAAAATTCTAAATCCCTTTAGAGAACAGAATGAAATAAAAGCAGATATTTCATCTCTTAACACCTTGTCAGCAAAATTCTCGTTCTTGGGGAAGACTTTTTTTCTTTTGCGAAATTATTGTGCTTGTTTGCCAATGAAGCTTTTCTAAGAACAACATAGCTGCTTTCTCACCCTGCCTCTCCCAACACATCAACACTCCCTGCTGCAGGCCAAGCAGAAAATTCTTTCCCTTGGGGCCTGCAATGAAGCTCATACAAGTTTTTGGGAGAAAATGCTGCACTGATGTAGAACCCACATCCCTCTTTCCTCTCTCCCCTCCCTCATAAGTTCCTGATCCTGAATTTCAACTACTGTTCTAGCTGGAGTCCCAGAAGTTGATTTGGTTTAAGATATTTCTAGTGGTGTGCTTTAAACAAAAATAAACCTATCAAGGGACACTAAAAATAGGAAGATCAATCAAGTCAGATTTAGGCTGAAAAAAGTTCTGGTGTGACAAATGGCCTGATTTGCCAATGATGTACTGGCAAACACAATTCAACTGATCTTGGGGTCTGTGTTCAGATGGGCTTTTAAAGAAAAATCTGCATGGAAATGTGAATATTAATTAAAATACACTATCACTGAGAAAGGTTCTATTAACATGCTGGGCTAGCAGTAAAGACCACAGAAGAGGACACTCTCTGTCCTATTTTTAACTCTTTATTCACCAGCTGAGAATAGCTGGAAGAATAGCAAAGTTATCACATACTGACCTTAATTAAGACAGTGATTCACCCTTTCTCTCTGCACACAAATGGAAGAGCTTGGAGCTGGAAGGCTCACATGCAATTAGAGCTCTTTGGGTGAAGAGGTAATATTTACCACACAGGGCATCTTTTAAGGGAGAATATAGGGTTCCTGATAAACACATTATCCCAGAGAACACACACAGTCATTCATCTGTTTTTCTGGAAACTTAGGGAAATACATACATGAAAGGTATTGATTTTTGGAAAACTGGAAATCGTAAGTTAATTTATCACTTTATTCTGACTCTTATACACACAGGGCTTTCATCATTGTAATTATACAATATATTTATTTTACAAAAAAAAGCAAAACTCGCTACATCCAGAAAACTATCTTTTTTTTATTCTTGCTCACCTGATTTTCTTGTTCCAGGTGAAATGTCCTTCCAGAACAGCTCCAGAAAGAATGTTTGTCTTGTAAGTATCAACACAATGCATTTCAGTGCCATTTTTGCTTTGACTGGATCTTCACAGAATTAATTTTAACTGCAATCTTTTCTTGACTAAGGAGACCCGATATTGAGGATATATTTAAAAAGGGAAACTTTCTTTCCAGTTTCATTATTAGGTTGTTCCAGAGGTTCCCAACTAATCCAAACCAAAGTCACTTCTTTATAAAACAGAATATATTTAAAAATATATTATTCATTATATTTTTACCATTGCTTCACAAAGATATCAAATGTAATCATCCCACAACCTATCTTGAATACCTATCAACTGCTGATAACTAAAATATTTATATCACTTTACAATCATGATACCAAATACCTCATGAAAAAGGGAACTACATCTCTATCTACCACATTGATAAAGAGCTTTAAAGAGAAAAAATGAACAGGAAGTATCCCTTAGAGTTCCTGGGGGATGGGATTTCAAAAGCCCAGCTTTACACAAGCAATTGAATAACCTGTTCTGATGCCCAAAGAAAGCCCTGTGTAGGTGTCAGCATGGAGAGCCTGGCACAGGTCCACAAGCAGCTGTGGGTCTTTGTGCTGGGCTCCCTTCCACAGTTGGGTAGGGAAATTTCTCCAATAAAAATGGGGAAAACTAGGAATACAGAATCAACTTCAATCATAACAGAGTCTGGGTCTTACAAAAGTGCTCCTGGAGAAAGCTATATATAGACATGAAAGTAAGCAAAAAACCTCCCTTGAAATAAAACATTGCAGATCAAGGCTTCAGCCAAAATTTCCTTGCCTCACATCATCCTGGTGACAATACTTTTCTGTAGGAGGAAGCAAAGTGGCCTCTATTTGTTAAACTCAGAGCTTAGAAATCAAAGCAGCCCAGTAGGGAAGTGGAGAAAAGCACAGATCTGGTTTTATTTGAAGAGTTCTCAGTGGTCCTA
Organism: Poecile atricapillus; assembly: GCF_030490865.1. NCBI lineage: Eukaryota > Metazoa > Chordata > Aves > Passeriformes > Paridae > Poecile > Poecile atricapillus. The sequence continues at coordinate 16,679,887 of NC_081256.1, forward strand.
GAGAAGCAGACCAGAAAGCAGTCTTTCTAAAACATCAATAACCCAAATTCAAGGCTCAGACATGAGAACTTGATCATGAAAACATGGTCAAACTTGAGGCTTGATCAAAGAATATTAGAAATCAATCCCAATTCAATGAACACTGGTATGTGCCATGCCCGTTTCTGTTTTTAAGGACTGGGGAAGATTTCAGGCAGACTTCCTTCTCACAGGGCATGCAGAGTGTGGGCAGCAGAAAGGCAGAATTTCTCACTGTGCCACAGCCAGTGTGCTTTTTTTGCTGCCCAAGAGGAATTCTCTCCTCAGAGAGGAAGGCAGTGTGAAAGCCAAGGCCACAGGGCACCAGGATGACTGGCAGTCAAAACTGCAAGGTCAAGCTCTGTTACAGAGAACATCAGGGTAGGACCTGGCACCAGAGAAATGGTTCTTCTCTTCCCTGCTCTCCTGTGTCCATTTCACAAATATTGGTGGATCCTTCTGCCAGACCATGACTTCAAGCCTTTGAGGAAAGGAGTCTGAGTCTAAGTGTTCATTCAAAACCCTGCCCCCTGCAAATTGTAAACACAGAGAAATAATTTTAAAATTAACATTAGTCCCTAAGATTTTCATATGGTCAAACAAAATCTCACATACAAATTCTTCCAATTCCATCTTGCTTTTTTCATCCAATCCTACAGTGAAACTGAAGAACGGGGTTTAGCATCAGACAGCAGAATTAGTATGTGGAAGGATTTTGTGTCTGTAGATCACAAACAGTTTGGAGTGAGAACTCTGATCTGGAAATTAACAGAGCCAGAGGGCAGCTATGGGAAGCTAAGTTTGACTTCTGAAAGGATGCCAGCAACAAGGCTGCTCTGAATGAATCTCCTGCATGAACCTGAGTGTAGCTGATGGGAAAAGCATCCAATCTCTATTGCAAATGATGGAATAAATCATAGCCCTGGCCTTTGCTCCAAGAATGGTTTCCGCTGTTAAATGTTGAAGACTTATATGCAGTATGAACTCGTCCAACTTCTAATTCTTATTACACTATTGCCCAAAGGAGCTTCTGTTTCTGAATTTCTCTTCCTTATATAGCGTACTTGAAAACCAGACTTCTCTTGACTTGTTGTTTGGTAAGCTAAGGGGATGGACTGCACTGAAAGGCGTTTGCCAATCCTCCAGTCATTCTTGTGGCTCCCCTCTGAAAGATCGCCAGGTTTTCAACATCCTTCTTTAATTGTGGGTACCACAGCTGGATGGAGTGCTCCCAAAGGAGCTGCACCAATGCCAAACACAGGAGTAAAGCAATCCCTGAGTACAGAGACAGGGAATATCAAGCAGGCATTAGAAAGGCTCCAAGGATTGCTTTAGACCATTTGGCCACAGCACTGGAGTGAGAGATGACACCCAGCCAATTATTCACTCAAGCCCTCAATCATTTTCCAGATTGCTGTTTCTTAGCCCAGTCTATTCCATCTGGTACATAGATCTCAGATTTTTAATTTCCTTTACCTGTAGGATCCTGGAAAGAGAAATTATTTGTTATTTCCATTCTACCAAAGGATCCAAACGATGCTAAACTGGTCCTTGTGTCATCTGCTAACACCAGCAGAGTACAGTTCACCCCTTCTTACAGTCACTGCCACACCCTTAAGCAACTCAGTACAACAAATGGATCCCACTAGGATCACAATTATTTGATGTATTTATACTTTAAACCTCTTTACAAATTCCACTTTGAAATTTGTAACTGAAACAGCTGGAATCCATCTGCTACTTCTTATTTGGTACTGTACTATTTGAGTTTATGAAAGAATATGTATGGGAGCAAGTTTAAGGCATACAGGAATTCTTCCATCAACATTATTGTAATAGTCAACCAGATAGATTTCTTCTTTTTAAATCCAACTGAAACTGACCATAATTAATTTCCAAAAAACAGTACTAGATTTCTCTTCATGTGATACATTGCTTTAGTGTGTTATACCTTAGGTATTCCTTGCATATCCTTGAATGCCCTTGAATTAATATTAATGTTAATTATTAATAATCATAGCAATCTATTTAAAATATTGATCTAAATTTAGATTTCTTTAGCCCCAGGAACTTCCCCAGTGTTTCCTATCAGAAATCAAAATAAAGACCTAGGGAGTTCTTTAGCTTTGTACCTCTAGGATTAGGAGTTAGAAAAACCCAGTGAGATTTGCATATGTAACTTTAGAACCTGATTAATATACTCCCAAGTACCAATGAAGTGAAAATTATTCCATTATCCAGAGAAAACATTCATCTTCTGTTTATTCATAAGATACAAAGAAGGTTCTTTTTGTGCCACTATTATCAATTTTATCACAACCAGTCAGCCAATTGAACTCCTATGGATTATTTTGTTTAAACTCTATTATCTTCTTTATTTATCTGATTTTCCAAGTAAGAATGTCCTAATCAGACCTTCCTTGAGGCACCAGCATTGAAGTCTAATTGGGCATTGGTGTGCAAAGTAGCAGAAGCAGTTTTCATGCTTATGAGAACAAGGAATCTGAGCATCTTAAAAAAAAACAAACTGGTGCACAGCATTTATTTTAGGCCACAAATCTACTGTGATTATTCCAACATTTTATTACTCTTGAAAAAGCTCTTCTGCCTCCCTGGTGGCAGCCCCGCTCTGCACTGCTTTGGCTGCTGCCTCCCTGAAAACAGGGACTTCAGATTCCCGGCTGTCACCTGCCGAGGGAGATGCTGAATTTTGTCTGTGATTCTACTGAAGGTCATTTTCTCCCCATGTGCAGACCAGCACAGCTCAACTGGTGCATTAGAATAAACAGATGCTATCAGCACCAGCAACAAATTATCTTCCTAGGCTCTGTAATTTCTGGAGAGTAGCAGGTTGCAGCAAGTCAATTTACATTGAGGATGGAGAGGGAGGGAAGAAGAGGTTATATTGGCATTAGCAAGCAATTCAGTGCAAGGGAAAAGGAACAGTGAATTGGAGCTGGACAACTACATAGTGAAAGAAGCCATCATCTGTGCACTCAGATTGCTGCTAGTGAGGTACACAGCTAACCAGAGGTGGGATATGGAGGTTTCACACCTGAAGGGGATTTGGGTTTTACACTCAAGTGAAGAAAAAACAAACCAGAGAGAGCACGTGCATATGCATGTAAATGTTTAGGGAGGCATAACTGTCCACATGAGAAGCAGCTCCTTGCACCAGGACTTGAGGATATGCTGCAGCAGGAGGGGACAACCCACTCTTTGTTTGCTGCTTCCAGGAGAACACTTTTCTACAGTGGATATTCCAGTCCCAAAACCAGAGTGGTGACATAACTGCACTCAGGAATCCTTCCACTGTTTCTCTGCAAGAGTGGGAGAGCACATCTCCCTGTATATTTTAAGATGCACAAATATTTTAGCCTATAGTACAATGCATAAGTACCTGCCCATAAATTTACAGAACTGGCAGAAAGACATGGAAAAACTTTGTAACAAATTGAGGAATGGAGCTCTACATTCCTAAAACCCAACGTGGGGCTCCAGAGAATAAGACTTGCTGTATTTCTGTGACCCAGGCTGGTCTCTGCTCTGTTCAGACAGAGCACACACACTTATTTGTGCACAGAACTGCAAGATAAGCTCAGACATTTATGTAATTTCTCCAGATAAGGCACCCTTTAAAGACAAGCCTTACACCTCTGCTTTTAGCCATGGTATCTCTACGCCAGTTTCACACCAGCACACAAAGCCTGCACTGCTTTTTCATAGTTTCCTTGGTGTTTTTAGAAGAATTCATATTTCTGATTGGGACTAGGGAGCAATGAAACCATCTGCTGCAATCTTATTTGCAGAAGACAGCAGACACTCATTTCAAAACTAGTCTGGCTTTATCATCACAGTGAAAGACACTATTTCAGCATTCTTCTGCTGGGATGGAAAGAAAAAGCTGCCACACATCTCCATGCAGGTGACTCTTCCTGCCACTAGACTCCAGGGAATTGTACTTCCCTTCCTATGGGTGCTAGCAAAAAATATATTATTCCAGAGCCCTGCAGCTCCAGCCCTGCTGTTTTCTACTGCTGTCAAGAAAATATCTGCAGATATTGATGAGTTTTGATGATTCATTCATATCAATCCACAGCTGCCTACACAATCTAGTATTAGTTTGCATTTGCCCAGCCAAAAAAGGGAAACTACTCCTACCAGTCATGAAAGACTTCAATACAAATGTGAAGAGGTAAGCTGCTCACAAAACTCAGAGATATAGAAATTCCTATAGCTTTTCTATAAGAACACATTTATAGTTTTAGTCTAGAGGAACACACAAAATTTAGTCATCAGTAACCTTTGCAGGCTATATTAGAGACAAAAAAAAATTAAAAACCTCCAACCACTTGCAAAGCATTACAAATATTACTCTATGTTCCCTACATCATCCTTTAGGTACTTATGGGTTTCCACCTGTTGTCCTGATCTCTCATTTCCCTTACCTGGCAGAGTGCAATGAAAATTCTACTGCTGTTCTTTGCCTGATGTTCACTAAAGGTCTCCTAGGGAACTTCTGTAGTCCAAGGCTTTCAGTGGAGTGGGACCAATCTTTCCTTCAAATAATTCAATGGATTTCTCATGCCTTCTCCTTTCCCCTATTAAATAATCTATTCAGAACAAAGAAATACATTCAATAATGTAACACAAAACAAAGAGTTCTCAACAATTTCAAGTTAGTAGCATTCCAAATTCTAGGACAGCCATTCACACAGAGCTGAAAGAAATCGGTGTAAACTTAGATTATTTTATGAAGAGTCTGACATCTCCTTTTCAAACTGCTGGGTAACTGTAATACAAACAAAATCAGGCTCCTGATTCTCTGATTTAGGAGCTTGCAACATGAGAAATTAAAGAATCCAGTCACCAAACTCATTTCCATGCCTTTGGACTGCTATCAAACCTGGGTGGGTGCATCATCTCATCCTTCTAGCATAATATTTACAATATTCTGGACTGTTGAGGTTCCTTGAATTTTTCAATTCAGTTCAAAATAAGAGGAGTACTTTTTCTCTCCTAATATCTCTTCATAATTTAGGCAAATTCAGTTGAAGTGGCCTATGATTAGCTTTTAAGGAGCAGAATATTTATATTATATTATATTATATTATATTATATTATATTATATTATATTATATTCCCTATATTGCTTAACATTTTAAATTATGCTGCAAATGAAATCTTAGCAGAGGAAGAAGTCCAAATATTCTCCCAAGAAAATTGGGCTAGCACATTTAAAGCACAAAAGTTTCCATAGCCGAAAAATACACATCTGGATGCTTTTAACTTAGTCAGCATGGCCAGACACCCACTTGTATCTGGGTGTTGTGTAATTCCAGCATGAAACTCAAACTCGTAGCATGAATCCAGAAGCAGCAGCCTGACACTCTGCCCTCACACCCTTTCTTGTAAATCTTTGGTCCTAGAGAACTTCTTCCAGCTCTAGGGTTTGGAATAACTTGTTTTCAGACCAAAGCTGTCTTCTCCAAACCAAGTCCTGTATCCTGGCTGAGTTAGCTGGAGTTAAATCAGCATAAAACTAAAATAGCACAATGGAAAGTCAGGCTTACTCTTAAATCATGCTTCTATTTTTATCTGGCAAAGCACTTAAGCATGTGGTTGAGATGCACAGAACTTAAGCATATGCTCAAAGTTAGTCCTCTGTTTACATACACTGTTAACTCAGGGCTTACAAATCAACTGATTTCGTGAGTTTGGCTGGAATATTGTGATTTTTAAAAGAAAATACACAGTGCTGATCTCTGAATATAAAAAGGGATCCACAGGGTCAGGATGCAGAAACCTGTACATCAAGCAGGAAAAGTTGAGTAGCAGCAGTTGGGCCAAAAGCTCACACAAACCTACAGAAAGGAAAAGGAATATTTCCAAGTGAACTGTGGGACAACACAAAGCAGGAAACAAATTTTGGAGTTAAGCATGTTCAACCTTAGTAGAATAGGGATACAAATATGCTGGTGCAGGTAAAGCCAAGCCTTATCTGGCCCAGCAGTTTACCTGCAGCTCTGTCCAAATGCAGATACTTAACAGATACACAACACAGGCCATGCACAGGGTGGTCACAGTCCTCCAGCTTCTGGCCATTGGCATTTTAGGGACTTGAAGCCATCTCCAAGCTCATACAGGCCCTTGTGTTTAATAGTCTGGTGAATGGAACCTCGAGAATTTTGACTTATCCTCTCTTAAATTTATTTCATTTTGCAATTTCCAGTATCTGTCGTCACCTCCACAAAAAAAAATGAAAAAGTAACCCTTTTATTAAATGCCATAATTTATTCACTACCCATCTAGTTTCTTTAGCACCCTTAGTTCTTACATTGCAAGGAGAAAGGAATGGTCAGTTCCCACTCACCTCCTCCATATCACTCACAATTTTATGAGCCTCTGTCAAATGCATCTTCAGTTTTTAAGGCTGAGAAGCATTACTTTATTTAGATTTCTGCATTAAAAAAATAAAAAAAAGAGACATCTCATACTTCTAGCTACTCTTACTGCTCTTTTCTATGCTTTCTATTTCTAATACATCTTTTTTTGAAATTGAGTGAACAGTCCTTCATGCAGAAGCCAAATGCTGGAGCACTACAGGAAGATCCACATCTCTGTCTCTCTCCTCTACATAATGCAGTGGCATAAGTTCTTTATTTTGCTGTCAATTATTCAAAAAAACTCCAAAAATTTCTCATTGACATTTATAGGACTTCTAGTACTTGTCTGACATTTCAGGAAAATGAGCAGATATGACTTTGTTAACAATTTTCCTGAGTACAGAAAACACAAAAAACATAGCAACCTAGAGGCAAGAATGGTCAAGGACCAAAAAGATTTAGTTATCACTGTGATAATGATTTTTTTTGGCCTGAATGACTGTCCTGCTCTCCCTACTGAATCTTTTTTCAGGTAGGGCTGTTGAAGAACATGGTTTCCCCTGCCCCAGAACTCTACAAGGACTGTCCTCCCCTCCTCACCCCCAAAAGATCACTAAAAGGAGCATGAACATTTTCTGGTGTGAAAATTGGCTAGTTACAGCTATCTTTTTCTTCATACCTCACTGAGACTTTTTCAAAACCATTCAAAACCCCAAGCACACTATATTAAGTGTCACATGCTTTTCCAGATGCTTATTCATTCCTTTGAAGTTCTCCAGGGTTTGCAATACATGCCTTTAATTTCCAAAGATTGTGTTAGCACACCCACAATATATCGTATTTAGGTATGCTGCTACTAAATCTGTTGTAATTTCCTTTCAATTTTCCTGATAGACAAGCCAGACTTGAGTCACCTGCAAGTTTTCTTCGTTCCTGCTGGAACACTTTTTAGGATTGGTGTCACTTTAGTTACTCCTGCTGGGTAAGGTAACTGAGGCTGACTGAACCCAGAAGTTTCACACCAGAGCAATTAGAACATTTGAGTGAATATAATTTGTCCTGGTGATCTGCTATTGTTCATTTCATTCATGTCTGTTTTAAAAGCTTTTCTGTGAACAATTCAATTCAGGAGCATTCCTTGGGCTCAGCCCTTGGAGGACTTTCCTGTTGGCTGTGCAGGTGGTGCCTCTGCTCTCAGTGGTTTGCTGCCACTGCTCCTTCCACACCTTGAGCATTTGCTGAACCCACCAGAATGTCAGTTCCTGTCGTATTTGAAGGAAATTTGTTACGATTTTCCGTGGGTTTTGTGAGTCACCCCTCAAACCATTTTAGTTTGTATTGCAATGAGCTTACATTTAACTTGTAAAAAATTATAATCCTCTCTGATTTATTTGTTTAGGCATGATTTCCAATTTTTGGAGGACACCATTGTATCTTCCCCTTCCTCCACTGTTTAACTGTAGTAACATTTTTGGGGATTAGGTGAATTTTGGGAACTGCTATGTTTTCTCCACTATACAGGCATGGTACTTACATTCCAATTTAATTTACTTACTCATTAATGCTATTAAAATTAAATTTCTTAATATTAAAATGCTTTTGAAATAAAAGCAGTCATGGTCTTTGGGTTTTTCCTAATGTTATTATTCCTACTAAAGTAACGAAATTGACCATGAATGGTCACTATTGCCAAGCCATTCTTTGGTGTAACAGCTATAATTTAAACAGGGTCTTAGTCAAAAATTATATTTCTCTTTTATTGGTCTGTTTAGAAATGTAAATTAAAATTTGCCCTTTATATCCTAAGTAGGATAAATCTTCTCCAGTCTATTTTCTTGCATACTTCCCATTGCCTCTGATCCTTTTTAAGTATTTCACATAGATATTTTCACTGCCATGGTCAGCTGTTTAAAAGGATAAGTTTATTATACTGTTTTTCTTGATTTGGTGTGGCAACATCCAATTCATAGAGAGTGGGTGGCAAATGATGATACAGATAATTGGTTTATCTTATTGGACTCTGATTTCCAACCGAATGTGAGTCACTTCTCCAACGGCAAAATCTATTCCTGTTATTTCCACATCATGAGTACCCTGGTAGTGCAGTGTTGGTAATGATCAGCTTCATTCAGTATGATTTATTTGAGGCCAATAAAGTGAAATTCACCCATCCTCACTCTATATGAATCTAATATTTCTAGGAAAGCACAGATACTGTTGGTCTTGGTCTGCATGTGCCTGGTTTACGGGACATTCGCTTAGACTGTTGGATTACCTGAACATTATTGGTGGCTATTCTGTCCTGCCATGAAGGCACAGAAGGAAATTTGCCTTCAGGATGAATGTGCTCTTCTCCAGGACCTCATCTCAAATAATTTGGAAGATTCTCCCAGCGTTTGTTTTCATTGGTAGTACCACCAACCTGGCTGGCCCCATTTCAGAAGACATCATCCCTCCCCATCCGTTTTTTAACATCTCTCCTGTTTCTAAGATGTCTTTCCTGTTTCTTCCCATACTACTTCCTTAGACACACAATGGGTATCCCTCTGTCTGGGACATTTCTTGAATGCTGTGATGGAGCTCCTGTTCTTTACCATCATCTCCTATCAAAATGTTATGTTTTGCCTCCTGGACCTCTCCCTTGTATTTCTTGGTGCTCACACAACCACAACTAGACATGATGCACAAGGAAGGTCACCAGCTGCTCTGCAGTGCCCTCTTGAAGGCTGCCCAGACTCCACAAGACACAAAGGCCCCAGAGCACAGGCAAACCACTACATGTTCCCTCCTGGCCTTGTATTCCCAGTTATCCATCCCACACTGCACCACAGCCTGCCTGTTCCTCCTCAGCAGGGCTGTGGTTCTTCCAGCATGTGTCTGCCTTAAGTGGATACACGAAGTTGCCTTCTGGCAAGAGGGGGAGGTCACATGGACAGTATCTCTTGCACACATGTTTACTCATTCAGTCTGAAACACGATTTTACGATTTGCCTCATTGTCTCCTAATTCAAGCACCAACAGCAAGTCAAGCCAATTTTCCAAATCTCTTCTAAATGTTCATTGTACATTCAGCACCCAGAAAACAAAGCTTCTTTTACCACACACCTAAAACTAGCACAGAAACATGTGAACATGTGTTTTCCAGAGAGAAACCTTTGTGCTTATACTCCCTATCACCACAGTCCTCACTTTCTTGTTCTTAGGGAAGTTTTCTTCTATTTAGAAGACAACCTTCTGGGGGAACACAATTGTGGTTTTTGCAATATTTTTATTTTCTAAAGACTGACCCTGTGTTTAATTTGCAGAAAGCACATGGTACAGATGAGGGAGTTTGGCACAGAGGCAGGAGGTACCTTCAACCCTTGGTCAATTAAACAAGAAATGTAAAACCTGGCAAGTATTGTGTTTAATCCTCTTTGCACCCCTTAGCCCCCTGCCAAGTATCAAAAGTACTCCTCCTCCTCTTAAAAAGAACAAAATATTTCAGAACACATCATCAACTCCTCCCTTCAGCCCTCAATACTGACAGTGTTATCTCCACACACAAAGCTTCTCCCCCTTCCTCCAGCTTGGCAACAAAACCCAAGCTCAATGAATATTTTATATGTGTATGGTTAATGGAGCATTCTGGCTCCAGTCCATTAGGAACTTTACACAACGGTGTATTAACTGCTTCTCAATGTAACATTTTGAGTCTGTCCAAAGGGGATGTGTGTTTGCCAGTTGAGCCAACGCACTATTATTGTCCTGTCAGCCTAGTTCCTGTCTTTGGCTGAAGAGCAGGGTCCCCTGCCACAGCAATTTGCCACCACTGTGCTTCCAGCAGCAACCCGAGAAGATTAGCTCAGCTCCAAGCTCTATTTTCCGCTTTGTATTTTAAGGTCTGTATCTCATGTGGGGTGGGGAATGCCTGCAGTCTTTCCCCTTCAAAGATATACGCAGGGATAAGCAATCACATCACAGATTAGCATAAGGGTAAATACAAAGCAGTTGAGATCTTTAGTTTTAATGGATACCATGCCCCCATATTTTTTCATCAGCTCTGAAATTGGTAGCTTTAAAATCCACCTGACTGAAAAAAATTGATGTCAAATGACAACATTTGACATAGCAGTTATTACCTTCTCACTTTAAAAACCTCCTCTGTTCCTCTGGGACACCACAGACAGAAAACCATCTCCATCAAAACCAAAATCAGCACAAAAGCATCTCAACAGTCAGATGGGCACAGATCACTCCCCCTAAAACAAGTGTAATTCTGCCCTGCACATAGGCAATATTGATGGTAAATGGTAAAAAGAAGCAGGTGTTGGATTTCTCAGATGAAGAGCCCTGTGAGAGTTAGGGGTCCAGATCTGAATGTTCCCTTCTGCCTCCCAGACAGTTTGTGGAGCACATGGGAGCTTCCAAAGTGTGAATCATCCCAACATAATGCAGATGTCTAGAGTGGGTAAGGTGAATGGCATGGGCTGTTTATCACTCCTCACTGAGCAAAGAGAGAGTCTAGATGACAATCTTAAACTTTATGTATAAGTTTTAGATAACTAAAATCAGGTGAGATGATTCCCAGCCCCAGGGTTTGCAGACTCATCACCAGGTGAGCCACAGACCCTGACAGAATTAGAGCAGAAAACAAGATAAAGTAAAGTGCTGATGTGGAAGGACTGATCTCGTTCCTTCCTGCCTGACAGCAGAAAGAGCTGATGTTTCAGAAGGCAAAGCCCATCCTTCACTCTCACATCACTGCAGAAACATGGTGTTAGAAAGGGAACACCACTGCTGGACTTGCCAGGATGCTGTAGTGCCTCCTATAACATCTGTATGATGTATACATCATGATGTGCTATACCCACGAGGGGCTTGGGTATAGCAGGCCAGTAAGGAAGGCCCAGAGGAGCCAGGGAGGGACAGCTGGACAAAATACAGATGAGGTGAAGGCTTTCAATAGGCAGGCATCACCTCAAGACAAATGGTTCCTCCTCACCCAGCAGTGCCTGCACACCCATGACTTACCCAAAATGGGCACTGGTGGAAGGGTCTGGAGCTGAAAGATACGGGGAAGGGTCTCCAAGACACATAATTAAGGGGAGTTCCATGCAAACTTTGAAGGTATTTCCCATTGGAAGAAAAAGCAATAGTTTCCCCGAGCACACTGACAGGATTGCCACATCTCATGTCACTCTTGAGAAAGGACAGCCACTGCACAAATACAATCAAAAGCCATAAATCTGACTGACCAGAAGCTCAGCTGCTTTGAATACAGCTCTGAAACCAGGTTGTTTCTCTCTTATCCCAGAAGCACAGCCAGCAAATCAGACATTTTACCAGTAGATAATCCAGTTACCAGCCCTCCCTCTTCTTCCTCCCAGATCCCCCAGCTCCCCCCACACCCCTTAGCGCTATCATCAATGGAAAGTTTCAGAGAATTAGCTGAAAACAACCAAAGTGCCTAATTGACTGAGGAAGGGAAATGGCAACTTCCATCATCTCAAAAAGCTGCACCTTTCTCCTACTCATCTCAAAGCTGAATAAAGGAATTAAAAACACCGCCTGGGGCAGCCAGCAGAGATTTACAAGAAGCAGACATTAGTTCTAACTCTAAAGGCTGGGCGTGTGCATGAGCCAGGAGGAGCAAACAGAGAAGGAGCAGAAACATACAGTGCATTTAAAGAGGAGGAAGGAGAAGGAAAAAAAAAAACTAACAACCTTTAAGCCCTTCCTAATAAAACAAAGATCATCCTGGCAACATGAAATGCTACCCTACTTTGTTTATTTATCGACACAAAGAAAGAAGCAAGTTGGCACCTCAGAGGGTATTAAATCCTGGGTTTTTTGCTGACTGAATGACCTCAGCTGAAATATTTTCCATGACAAGAGCCCAGAAGACGCTGGCAGAGTGTCAGACAATAAGATTTTCAGAGTGTATTTACATTCTATCCATGGCCCCAGGCTGTTCCAAACCCATAGGCAGGTGCTGCCTTTATCTGTTCTTTGCTCACCTGGCTCCCTAGCAAAATGTTCCGAGACCTGTGGCTCAGCTGCCTTAACTGTTTGCTGCCTGGTGCTCAGAAAGCTTAAGAGAGATCTGGAATCCTGGCAAACAGAGATGGAGACACTGTTTGCCCCTCAAAGCTGACCACTGAGTGGTGTGTAAGGCTCTCTTGCCAAAAAGCAGAGGGAAAACAGTGCTGATGCAATGGTAAGAGACAGCTTAAAAAGAGATTAATTCATGCTGAGAAAAGTGATGCTTTTTAAAAAAGGAAAGGAGAAGGTAGCTCTTTCAAGGATGCACTGCATTTTCCATGACATGGGATCTTTAAACTAGGTCTGGATAGCTCTCTAAGAAACAACAGTCAAGATCCTGCAGAAGACCAGAGGCAGGGGTCAGAATTTTACAACTTCTAGCCTTGAGGCCTGTGAAGGACAATATTCCACTGTCAAGAAGAGGATAGTCAGCAACCCTCACCTGTAAAGCAGTGGACAGAAGGGAGAGGGGCAGGCTAAGCCACAAAAAACCACAGTGCTCTGCCTTTCAACTCCATGGCACAAATTCCCTACATTGCAGGCTTCCAGCTATGCTCTCCCCTAGACCAGCTCCTGACCTGGACTTCAGCAGAACAATCTGCTCCATCCCTGCAGTGGAAATGGCCTCCTCTTTGCTCAGTTTAATTTGGCTTCTCGTGCACAGCTCCTCTCTCTTGAGTAATAAGCCTCCAGGAGATGCTGTGAGAGGCTACGCCCTTCATACCGCCCCACCAGGAAGAATGATAATTGCACTTCTAACAGCACCATGTACAAGGCAGCCACCAAAGCAGAGGAAGCATGAATTAAAGCAGGATAAAAAGGAGGGGCTTTACCCTCTACCGAATAAGGTATTATTCAGGCTTTTGGAAAGCTTCCTTGCAGGGAGATAAAAACAGACATAATGGGTATTCATAAGCAACTGCCTCTGGAAAAGGAAAGGCCTGCCTGCCATCTCACCCCCATTGTCATGCTGGACTCACCTACATTCCCAACCTTCAGCTCCCTCTCTCTCTCTCCTACCTCCTTGCTATGTGTCCTCGTTTAACCTGTTTTGTACCCAAGTCAGCTCCCCCTTGCCCTCATGCATGGCTCAGGTCTGACCCACTCACACACATCTTTACACCAGTTCCTCCAGTCCCATCACCCTCTCACCCAGCCAAGGAAAAATGGTTTTTTGCTTTCTTCTTCCCTCTCATTCCTGTCCTCCTTGCAAAGTTCTTCAACTCAAATTCACTCCAGACCTACTGTGTACAAATCATTTTCCCTTTCATACCGCTCCTCCAGCCCAGACCCACCAGGTGACTCATGCCACCCCACACCTGAAAGGATGCAGACATCTGCAAACTGAGCTTGTAACTCTATTTCTGTATTTGTCTGGCCTCATTTTTCACCCAGGAAGCAAAAATGTGGCATTACCCTCCAAAAAATTTATCATAATAAACTTCCACTCATGAGCCCAAAACAATGGTGAGTTTTAAACATCTTCACTGAGTAAATTACCCATGGCTCTTGTGAATAACCCATCACTGTTCTTTTCAGTCCTGTCCAACTGGTTATCACAGTGTGTGAGCACCTTGCAGCCTTTGTCATTTCTGAAGCTGTTCTATGCAAGCTGGACTTGCCATGTTGGGAAGTGTAGCTCCAGGCACAAAACCAACCAAACAGAAAACAATCCCTGATTATACTTCACAAGGATTTTGGGTGCATGGCAAATGGACTCCTAGAGGAATTTTCAAAGGATCCTAATAAAGTTAGACATATCAATTCCATCAAAGTCACAGAAATTTGGGTATCCAATGAGCTAAGGCCCTTTGAAAGCTCTGTAGGCATCTTCAAGCACTAGAACAGTTTTGGAAAAAAAGGCACGGAAACTGCAGCTAGATGTTAAATGTTTAAGCAGGTCTGTGGGCAGCCCTTTGGTGCCTATCCTGGGATAAGATCATATACACACATGCACTAAGACCACCTCAGAGAACTTTTCAATGCTGTCCCTTCCCTGGCTCTTGGGAATTGGCACTTGGTATTCCCAGCCAGCATTAGAGATTGATTTCAAAAACAAACCACAACAACAAAACAAACAAATAAACAAAAATCCCCCAACATCCAATCAATCAATCTGCAGACCTCCTGGGATGAAATAAATAAGCTATGAAAAGCTCCTCAGCTGGAACAGCAAGGAGAGAAATGAAGGAAAACAGAAGACTACCCAGGTACTGCACACGGTACCTGTCACCTTCCATTCTCAGCAGAAGTTCTGAGTAATGCCTGCACTCAGTGTTGCTGCCACTGTCCAACCCAAGGACATCTTTTAAACAATGTCTCACTGATAATCCTGTAAGGATTTTCAGCTCTGTCCTGCACAGCATTTTAATTACTCACACTGTTTCATGAGCTCAATCATTTACAGAAGGTATTTTCATCCCACTAATTGTAGGTTTCCCAGAGGACTCAGCACAGTATTTCATGTCCTCAGTACTATTAAATGCATTATGAAAGTATCCAGACTTCCAGAAGTCAAATTTTTTAATGCATGCATATGTTTTAGGAGAGGAAGAGGGCAAATCAGGTAAAGGAAAACTTTAAGGCATTAAACAAAAAAGAAATTTCAACTGACAACTTTCAAGGAAAAAAAAATTTCCAACAGACAATATTTCAAATAATGTTACAATAGGCTCATTGAAGTCAGCAGCAGGTCTGGAACCTGAAATCTCTAATGCTAATAGCATGCAGCTATACCTCTGTGCTGGGAAAAGCAATTTCATGAGTAGGTAAAGGTTGTATCTGTATCTCCAAAGGCACCCAGCCTAGGGAGCAATTCCCAGCCTCCCAGGACAGGTAGTACAGAACATCTCCTGCCGACACAGCCAGGGCCAGCTTGGCTCTGGAGCAGAATGGCCATGCCCACAATTGTGGCACTTGGCCCCGGGACCATAAAACACAATAGTTTCTTGTGTGTGTGCTTGAAGTCAACACTCCTAAAATAATTTGGGAGCTGTGTGGCAGCCCACGAATGACTTTCCTGCCTGGCACTGAAGGGCTGTGCTGCAAGGCCTGCAGGAGGAGGGTGGTGGCAGGGTACAACCAAGGGCACAAGGTCTAGGATGGCACAGAAGGGATGCAAGGGGCAGATGGAAGCCAAACACGACAGTGCTGTGCTGCCTTATGGGAGCTGTTCTGCAGGCTGTTTTTTGGTGGTCTGGCTGGTTCACCCCAATGCCAGACACAGAAATGGGCTGGGAGGCTGAGATGTCTGGCATGGGTGAGCCATGACATTCACTGCAGGCTGTCACCCTGAACAGGCAAACCATGAGAGTCAGAGACCCACAGCTTCCAAATCCAGCAGCTACAGCCATGTATTTTTAAGGAAGGAAGGAAGGAATGGAGGTTTCCAGGCATATCTGTATAGCATATCTGAAAGGAAATAATTGTATGCTGCTGCATTCCCTGGAGTGGTGGTAACGTCAGCCCTTCCCTCCATGCCAAGGGAATTTAGACACAGCCCAAGGAGGAAACTGCAATTCTAGTGGAAAAAGGGCTGAGATCTGCCAAGTGCCTGGAGCTCACCACACTGGGAGGGGTATGGAGATACAGCAGGTGGGGGATCTATAGCCCAAAGGAGAATCCCTTTTCCAGCCCCTTCCTATTGGGTACAAAGTGAAGAAAACATTCAGCTTTGTGTTCCATGATCCTGTGATGGTTGAAAAGGCTCACAAGTGCTGCCCCACTGATGAAGGCAGTTGTACATGAGCTGGGTAGTGGTACCCTCTGTGGTGGTGTAGATGCTTTTAGTTGTGTGAAAGGCTGATAACAGGAGCTGTGAGCTGATCAGCAATAAATTATTAGGTTGCTGTATCTCAACTGTGAAGACCTTGAGTCTTCATCAAAACAAGTCTCCACAATGGTGATCTCTGGACCATCGTGGTGTGCAGATCCCGGGAGGCAAGTCTGATTTACTCTGGCTCTTAGCAAACAAGAATCTGTGCCACAAAACACATTATCACAGTTGGTATTAACCAGTAAGCAATCTTACTAGTTGTCTCTGCAAAAATGCCCAGGTGAAATAGCCCAGACAAGCCAGAAGACCCCTACCTGCATAAAAAATGTTCATGCTGATGAGAATTGGCTGCTCATGACATGGGAACATGCAGCAGTTCTTCCAGTGCTGAAGAAGATACATCCTCCAGCAGCTCCTTTTGTTGCTCTTTTTAAGTGCTTTTTGATAACAATTAAAGCTGATAAATCCTAGCATTAGGTGGGAATTAAACTCAATGGAGTTTCACCAACCCAAAACAAAAATAAGGATGAGACAATCCACTGGGAATTTCTTTTGACTTCAGGTGTGTTTCCACTCAAAAAGGTGACATGGATTGCAAGGACAGGACCACCCAAACCAATTACCTCAAATACTGACCTGTGGGTCCTGTTCTGACAGTAATTGTATCCTGAGAAAATTCACTTTCGCTACCCACAATCCTGCACCTTGGAACTCTCACCTGGCACATCTGACTGGGGTGGACCAAGGAATATTCCAAAAATGGAGCTTTTACATCCCCCGCAGGGGTACAAAGCACAGCGCAAACGGTGTGACTCAGATACTGCCTGGAACATGTAATGAGGATATTAAACTAGATCATCATTTTATAGGTTACTTTATTTTTAATTGGGGAAAAAAAAAATAAAGAAAACACAGAAGCCAACCAACCTACATATTTGGCCTTCGGATGAATTTTTTTGTTTTATGTGACAGCTTTTTCCTCTATTTAAAAATTTGCATAAATACTGTCAAGACAGGGCATGCATGGTAAAGAATATGCAAAATCCTGAGCTAAGCCCAGCTGCCTCTCCCACTGTGCTGTGCCAGGACAGAGCAGCAGGGCTAATACTGGGAGCACCCCTCCTTCTGCATGTCACTAGGTCAGGGACATGGTCCTGCTGGCACGCAGCTCTTCAAGGGAGTCTTTATTGACAGACCCCACACAGAAAGCCCAGTTTGGGTTCACTCTGCCCTTTTCCTGATGGTGAAGGGGGATTTGCTTATTTTCCTGTGGAAATTGAGCATGAGATGCTTCAATGTGACCTCTCCTGCCAAGAGGGGAGAGCAGGCAGGGAAAGCAGGGCAGGGGAAGCCAAGGATGCTGGAGGAACGTGAGGTTGTTTTTACCCACACAAGGGCACCCTGCGTGATTTCACGCAGAATTAATTCAGCTCGTGCAAACTCCCGTGCAGACGCTTGTGGTTCAGGGAGATTTATCTCTGCTAACAGGATTAGGAAAGGTTTAAGCTAAACCAAAAGAGAAGAATGCACACAAGCACATTCACAGCTTAGAAAACAAACAAATACCGAGCAAATCTGCCTTTAGACATGGCCAAAGTAACCAGAGCTCCCTTCCCAGCAGCCCTCGGCACAGAGAGTATGTTATCTAATGCCATCCTCTTTGCTGCTTTTCCTGCTGCACCCCTACCTTACCACCCACTCAGAACAGAAAATTGCTGCACTTTACACCTACATGCTGCTAAATAACTTACCTCACTCCAGAATCTGGCCCAAGTAGCCACACTGGAATATGAAGAGGTGTGCAAAACAGTTAAGAAAATTTTCTTTGTCCCTCTAAGAGGGCAGTGGGCAGCAGTGTGCCTGTGCTGTGAGAGCCTGGCACTGGGCTGCAGTAAGAAGAGACAAAGGCAAAACAGAGAGAGACACCAGCTGCTATATTCGGCACAAGGAGGCCATTGCTCAAACCAGCTATCACCAAGGCTTCCAAAATCCATACTGGTGGGAAAACACTTCCCATTTAAACAGTCCTTTCACAGTGTGGACACTTGCACAGGTTAATTGAGAGGGCATTTGCTGCCTGCCCCAGTAGTACTGCTGCCATCTGTCCTGAGCTCTGCAGCAGCTCAGCTGGAGGTACCATGCAACCCAGCAGGGAAAGCAAAGTTTGCTGCATCCTCCTGGAAGGGCAGGGTGGATCTCCATCTGCAGGGTGTGGTTGCTTTGAGATGGAATTTGGTTGGGACTTTGGGGTAATAACAGGAGTCCCGTGATGTTCAATCTGGAAAGGTGAGGATCTTGGGTTTACATTTTTTTCTAAAAGGTTAGGAGTTGTGGTGAGCCTAATCATTCTGGCATGTCAGCCTGAGCTACCTAGGGGGAAGAGCACCACCTTCTGAATTACCAAGTCAAATTGACTGTAGCAATCAACTTCTCCTTCTAAGTCCCCAACCAAAAACAAACAGGCCCAACCCTGCTTAACTTATGAGATCATAGCCCAAGGCAGTGTAGCTCCCTGAGACATCACTGCCTCACCCATCATCTACAAACATCAGTTGTGCAGGGATGGTATGGATGTCTCCCTGATTTTACATGCACAGAGATCTCTGACCAATGACATAAGCCCACTAGAAAGTGCCTGCAGCACCTCTCCAAGGTGGTAGGCAATCAGCAGAGCCATGGAAAAAAGGGCAGAAAGTGCAGTCATCAGGAACCTGTCCTGTGCAGATTTCTAACCTCTCCTGGCTATGAAAACCTCTTGTCCAAACTGGTGTTTGTCATTCAAAGCTGCCTTTGTGAACCTTGCCACACCAACACTTTGCTGCTGCTCAGTTCTACTCTGGGTAACATATTCATCTTCTCATCATCACCTTAGAACCTATTTGCATTGTTAATTGCTAGAAGAAATTGGTTTTCCTGTGATACCTTCAAATCAAAGCTGCTGGAGCTGGAGATCTTTCCTCTGTTAAGGCATGTTACTAACCCTTAATGGGTTTCTCAAATGCATAATCCATACCTTTCACTTCATAAATCATAGTTTTATTAGTACAGTATTAGTATAGTATTGTACTCCTACAATTCATGCCTGGCCCCATCACTGAAGCAAAAAGTTCTTGTTGACATTTTCTTGAATCTGGCCTTTTCATAGCATTGGTTCCCTGACATCAATGCAGGAACCCTCACCACTGCTAACAGAACTAACTTTATTGATCCACACCCTACATGTGACAAAACAGAGGTATGACAACCTGCAGAGGGCCAGGCTCTATCATGTACACCTGTACATGATTTTAGAAGGTCTGAGCTGATATCAGATGGTCTGAACTCTGGACCCAAGACATCTCTGTAACTACTTTCTACCAACATTTTTTTTCCCCCCATAAGATGCTTTTATGAAACAGAAAGAATAAGAGAGAAATAACTATTAATCTTCTAAACAGAACATAAGTGTTATAGCTGCTACACCTGATAAGCATTTCATAAGTCACATCATCTTGGGTGTTCTGCTTGACAGCTTTGATCCTGGAAATTAGTTCCATTCAACAGTTTCATAAAGAAAAATCACATTAATTAATTGATAAAATGTATGCCACTTTTGCAGGCAAAAAAAAAAAAAAGCTAAGATGAGCTGACATTATGTAGAAGAGCAGATCAAAAGTCAAATCATCTTGATACTTCGTGAAAATTGGGGGTGGTGAGGTTTAATTTAGTAAAAATCAGTGCAAGATACAGTGCTTGTAAAGGTATCCTTCCTGTCTGCTCAGCACAGGTAAGCTCTCAACTGGATTGCCTGTAGCCTCCCTCACCCTCCAAGAAACATGTGGACAGATCACAGAGTCCAGGGAAAAGAAATTTGAAAAACATCATCTCAAGCAACCACATGAGCTGGGGTGTTTAGGCAAGGAGAGAGCTGGTTACAGGGAGCAAGAGGCATTTCTTCAACTCTGTGACAAGGCCATGCAAGAAAAGGCTTCCAATCAGCCCTCCTTTAGTGGCTGTATGAAAAACTCACTTTTGATTACTAGATCCACTCCTGTAACAATTGCATGCTTTATGGTTAAGAAAGAAACTTGAAATATAATTTAAGGGTAATCTAAACATTAAAAACCAAAAACAAGTTGAAGAAAGTTTGTCTTATGTCATGATTTGGCCCATAGATAGGAAGATCCAGAATTTTTGATCACCATTTGTAAATGCTTACTTGCTTCCCTAAAGGGTTTTTAAATGGCACCATGGTAACCACGTTACCTCTTCCCATTGTCTGTATTTTCATTGACATGGCTATCTTCAGCCTTGAGCAGCTTTCCAAAGCACCCAGGCTGCACAGGGACATGGAGCCCCTCTCCCCATTTTATTGCAACTCAGCATCAAATTCCTCCTCATCTCCCTGCAGCACTTTCTAAAACTCAATCTGATTTGCTCTGCACTGACCTATGTAGTCTTGCAGTGCTCTTCACCTCCCAGATTTCACTCTCTGTGCCCTGCAAGCATCAACATCCAGAGTAAATTTTCCCTCCAGCTAGGAACTTGGCTTTCTCTCACAGCAGACCCATTTTCCTACCTTCATGCATGCTCATATTTCTGTAATCAAGAGCATGAACTTCCATTAAACAGAAGAGTTTAAATGACAAGTGTTAAAGTAATTTTTTAACCTATTCTCATTCAGTAGGTGCCTTATTTCCCTGCAGACCGGGCACTGCCTCCAGCCTACTCACATAGCTGTGCCCTTACTGACACCAGCATCTCATTTTCATCCTGATTTTCAGCTCCTTATAGACAAAAGAAAAAAAAAATAGCAACTTGTGTGGATCACATCTAAAACCATGTGCATAAGTTCAAAGATAATTAGCCCTTTAGTTGCTAAATGCTGTGCAAAGAACACATTTAACAGCTAAAACTGATTTTAATCTTTGCTTAATTCTTTTGCCAGAGAGTCCCATTCATAGTGAGGCAGCTGTCTAAATATCTCAGCCCCTTGGGGTGAGGAGACAAGGGAGCCTCTTGCAATGCTCGTGGGTGACCTCAGCTGGCTTCTCCCACCAAGAGCTGCTCCCAATTCATTTGGGGCAGAGGATGCCTGTGGGACTAGGCCCCTAAGGAAATGGTTTATCTGTGAAGGGCAAAACTTCTCTCTTTCCTTGGCTTGGGTAGCCCATAATAAAGTTGTGACAGAATTTTGGGTGGTAAGAGTGGCCAGATTAATGCAAAGTGATGGCCATATTAGTAAGGAGGTACATGGATTTACTTTACATTGCCTTCACACTGGCCAGGCACAAAACCATCAGTCACTGCATCCTTCGCCCTCTGTGACAGTAAAAAGAGTCTCCCCTTGAGTTGAAAAGGCTCCTGAACAGCCAGAGAACAACTGCAGAACAGTCACATGACTATACCCAAAATTCTGGGGTTTGACTGATATTTTTTCTTTCATAACACCTCATCTAAGCTTTGCCATGCTAGAAGTGCCTGCTTGCAATGACACTCCTTAAAAATAAGTAAATAGAACATTTTTTTTTAAATCATCTCAAATTGCCTCCTGTGGAATGTGATTAGACATCAGTGCTTTCTACATCCAGGAATGGGCACATACACACAAAGGGATGACACCAGGACCCAACAACAAAAAATTAACAAATCTCCCCTCTGCAACAGGCAGTACCCTACCCCAAAGTTCATTTACCTCAGTGTCTTAATAGTCTCCAATATTTAGGGAACCAGGACATTGCTGTGTAATCAGATGATACTCCTGGCTATGGGGTATATAAGGCCCTGAGATGGGAAACAGCCAAACAAAAGAATATTCCTGTGTCTGTGGTGTGATGAGAAAATGTGCTTTGCTCCTTCTCAAAAAAGCTGGTGCACTCCTCAGCTCCAGACCAACTCTTATTATCATTTAAGGATTAAAATGCTCATTATGTTTTGGGTTTTTTATTTTTGCTTGACCATTTTCTCTCTTACTGGTTCTTGGATTCTAAAATATAAGAAGTGGCATAAAAATTGCATTATTTTCAATAAGTTCCTGACACCTAATCAGGCAAGGGTTTCCATTACAATTGCTGGTTAGTTCTTTTCTTCCCCAGAGCCTGGGAAACCATGGTCTCGTGTGAGGAAAGGAGATGAGAACCATGAAACAGAGCTGGGAGAGGACACAAATTGCGAGAGACGTTTGGAAAGCTAGCAGTCACAACACAAGATTTTCCTTTCAGGCCTGTGTTCAGACAGTCTAAATTGTCAGTCAGTCCCTCTGCCAAATATTTCCCAATAGGTGGCTCTCTGTGGCTCTCTTCTCAACATCACACTCAGACTTACGAAAAATTCGCAAGCCTTACGAATGGCAGGGAGTTTTATTTACCCCCATTTACCTGGGCTGTGCACTTAGCTGATAGACTGCGCAGCACTTTGAAGGGAGAAAGCTCTAGACAGAGGAGAGTTAGTAATGAAAATTAACATGAAGAAAAGGCTCTTTAAATTTTCTGTCAGGTTCCCTATAAATGCAGACTGATCTTGAATAAAGAGCTAACAGGACTCAGAAATCACACCTGTGAAATAATACAAAGGCTTATCTAGAAAGAGATATAAAAAATAACAACAAATCCATTTGGGACCCTTCAGGCTTGCCTGCAAGCCTTATAGTCACCTTCCTAAGAATTCACACCTACAATACAATTATATAAGCCCTCTTCTCTTGCAAAATCAAACTAAACTCACAATCTATCACAAGACAGGTAGTAAACACATGACAGTTTTGTCCTCAACATTGTTACTTTTCCCAGTTTGATAGACCTTCTCCCAGTTTGCTCATCCAGGAAATTCTACCTTTTCCTTTTGGAGTAAAGCTGGTGGTTGCTGAAGGCCTCCTACAGCTCACCAATGGTCCCAGCATTTCACGACACACCTTCAGATGAATGTTCTCAGCTGGAAGGATAAAAATACAAATAAATCAAACCACAACCAAAAAAGCTGCCAACCCCTGGCAACCCAGAAGAAAGCTTATAGTCGTTATATTCATCTGCAGGATGTGAACTTTCCATGCGCTTACTGATTTCTCTTATTAAGCAATCATCAAACACTGATAGGATTTTTTTTTTCAGGAAATGGAAGTACAATGTGTTCATTAAGAAAAAAGCAAAACAAACCAACACCAGTAGAGCAGGCAGCCAGTTTAAGCCACTTGACATTTCAGGAAATTAAGTTATACTGTGGTCCCAGCTTATAAGTTCAGCAAGACCCACAAGAGAAACTCCTTGGAGACCTGCTGTGCTTTTGTTTCAACAGTGATGGCCACACAGGCTAATTGAGGGCAGGAGCCACGTGCTGTGTCACAGCCCTCCTGATGCCCTTCCTCTCTCCCAGCAGCTCCTACACTGCTCACAGTCTGCATGCTCCAGCCAGCTTTCTCCTTTAGCTGCTGAGCATGCTCTTCTGGGAGAAGAGGAGAAAAAAAATAGGACTTGGAAGGTCAAAAAATATCCAGTGAAAATAATAATAAAGTTTCAGACAAAACCACAGACCTCTGTCAAACAGCTGAATGTATTTTTTGGTGCAAAATTCAAAGCCCAAAGCAACTCACCCCTGGATGGCAGATCCCATTGGAGCTGCAGGTATTACAAGTACAGACTAGAGATCCAGGGTCAGACACTGAAGCTCACAATCTGAACAGATTTATAGGCTGTTTTAGTCCACATCATTGCCAAAAGGGCAGAAAGGAGGAGGTTGAGCAACAGCAGTACATGGGCCAGCTGTGTGGGAGATGAAGAGACACCCATCCTGGAATGGTGGCAGCAGCCACCAAGGCTGGTGTGGTTCAGCCTATTCCCAGTGGAATTTCTGCTGATAGAAAGGGAAAGACAGTGAACTACCTCATAGAAAACATCCTCTTCTTTACCTAAGATGAGCTTGAAGCTGGGTGCAGAAGCTGTGAGCTGCCACCTGTGAGCCTGTGTCCCAACATGCTCTCATGTGCTATGGTGGCAAGAGAAACACAGCTACAGCAGACAACACTCCCCTCCTTGGAGAGGGGGACAGAGAGAAGGGATGTCTGGGAGCTCCTTGGGTCTCCTCAGGCAGCCTCTCTCTCAGGGGAGTGACACATGTACTCTGAGGGCTGAAATTTGCTTGAAGTGACCAAGGGCTGCACAGGTACAAAGACAGTCCAGGTTGCCAGCACTCCTGGAGCTCTCCACATTTTCACCTCCAAAAGGCTCAGATGATCTTTGAAAGCTTGCAGGATTGCAGCCAGTTGCTACTATTCCCAGTTAAAGGTACCTCTAAGGTGTCACACAGGGAACCACTTTCTCCTGTCCATTTGGTGTGTGCTGAGAGTTTCTTTCAGCCCACTGAAGTGATCAGTATTTGCAGGATGTGGCTTTGGACTGATTTGGGAAGGGTAGCTCCTCACTGCTACTACACTGTGTAGACAGCCTGGCTAAGAGCAACTTCCGTACCCAGCTCAGCCTTTAATCTGTCTGTGACATCAGGCACACAGAATAAAACAGTCCTGAGGAGCAAATGACCTGAGATCACCCAGCTGGTCAAGAGAGGATCAGGCAGCCGTCAGTGCCTCCCTGTCCCCATCACTCTGGCAGAGCTCTGTTCCTCAAAGAGGAACAATCAGGGATGAATCAAACCCAGCACATGCCCAGTGAAGAATTATGAGACTATAAAGCATGCCAGCTACAGACCAGCCTAACCAAGGAGTAGCCAAAACCTTTTGTGGAAGGGCCACTGAGACTCCCATCATATTCCAACCCCAGTAACATCTGCTCCATCGTTTGCAACGTGATCATACAGAAAAGTCATGTGAAGGTAAAACGCTTAATAAAAACACAAATGCTGCAAGCATTCACCTCCATGTAGGCGTGGAAACCTTCAAGTTTCCTTTTTATTATACGGATGGGATCCTGCTTTTCATTGGCACAATAGAAAATAGCCACAAAAATTCCACACACACAGCATCAGACCCCACGACCAGCCTCGACACGCAGAGCGTCAGTAATAAAACACACCCCTACAGGGATTTAGCACTTTGGCTTGTGCTCAGCTGGGGGACTTGGGCAGGACTTTTGCTCTTCAGACATAAAAAAATATTAACTATAATCAGCTCTGTCATTATTCCAACCCCCGCATCCCCCCTTCCCTGTTAGCAAAAGGAAGAGGAGCCATGTGCTGATGGGATTGTGGGTTTGCATGAACATGATAGGGCTCTGTGTGTGTGTATTGAATTTGCCCTGGAAATCAAACAGTAACTTCAGCAGAGGCATCCTGGGAAGGGCTCTCAGGTGGCAAAAGAGAAATTCAGGGAAATGTTCCTTTTTTCAAACAATTGCAACAAGTGGTATAGGTACTTCCTTATGCACATATGCAGGCACCCCTCTTTTCTGTCCATCACACACATCCCCTCTGCCTCAGACACTCTTGCACAACCGGATGACAAAGTTTTCAACTTCAATCTATGCAGGACCCACAAAACTTCTCTTACCAACCTACCATCTCTGATGCATTTGTCCTCCTCACCTCTACCCTTCCCAATAAACATCCTGTCCTGTCCTCCTGACCACAGGAGTCCCCAAAGTGCACACACCAGTGGTTTTGCAGTGATACCACAACAGGCACTGTAGCCAAAAGGGCAGGCCAGAGAGTGCACAAGGTCTAAAAAGGCCAGCCAAGGCAAGGACATCTCAGGGATTCCTGAAATTATCTCCTTTCCTACGGACTACCTTTTACTCCCTTTCTAACTGTCTCTTCCCATGAACTGCAGTGTCCTGCAGCACTCACCAATCAGTGGTTAAGTGAGGTGTCATGCACCAAAGTTTGAGAATTAGCTCTTTGCCAAACACCTCCCCATAAAGGTGTGCAAAGCTGCTTCCACAACACCTGGAAACTTTCCCCCCTAGGGTCCTGGTTAGACAAGCTGCAAGGTGCAATTCCTGATTTTCCACTACACCCTTCTACTGCACTATCATTTTCTCCTTACAGCTCTACTCCACCCACGAGCTATCCTGCTTTGGCCTTTTACATGGTATCTAGTCCTAAACTTGACAGGAATAATCTCCTTCCTATCTGTCTGTGTAGTGTCTACCAATATGGGCCTGTAATCCACATCTTAAGGTTTCAAGAGGGAAAGTGCAAACCCATAACACCAAGGTTCACACAAGTAATTTTTCTTTCATTGAAAAACCTGGAAAGAGGCAGGAAAATGCAGACACACTGGTGTACCTCCCTTGTCTTACCCCTCCTTTAGAGTGTAGCTGCATTGCAAATAGAGTTTGGGAAGAGCATGGGACTCCAGGCAGGACCACTGAGCAGGCCAGGCCATCCCTGGACATGCTGCCATTCACCTGTGCTTCCCACAGCTGGCTGCAGGGCTTAATCTGTAATTGACCCGGGCGGACAATTATGAGAAAGATTGGGCTCCAACACAGGATGGGGGAAGAGTAAAGATACACAGGGCTGGAGTCCAGTAGAAAACCCTTCCAGCATAATTTTCACCTTCAGGGCTGCTGCTCACACCTTCACCTGGCCATGCACCCTACCATGGCCAAACAGGTACCCAATGCTGCTCTTCAGGTCTGTTCTGCCTTTGCTTTGTGCAGGTGTTGGCAACCACACTTACATGCAAAGCCAGGCAAAATCCAGCCTATCCTGGAGAGCTCTGCTCCGAGGTGATGCCTGGAGGCTACGTCTCACCTTGCAGGCACACGCTGCAACAGGGCACGGAGATGCTACAGCACATATGGCAGAAGTCATCTTGCTCAAGGAAGACATTGACTTTTGTTACTCTCCATGGCTGGTTCATCCATGACAATGGTTTGTTCCTACTCCAGCCATCTCTTTGTTCATTTTTGGGACACTAGGAGAACCAGACTGCCTGCTCCTGCTAATTCCCATTTAGGAAAGATGCCCTCTTTCTTCACACAAATGCCAGAAACAGAAGGACATGCTTATCAAGAATCTGCCTGATTAAGAAGAAATTTGAATTTCAAGCACTTTTCTAGTTAGACTTGTTTGGGACAAACCACTGCAACTCATTATGCTTCAACTTCTTCATATGGAAATTGGAGGAATATAAGATTTCTCAAGTTCATAAAAACCTAAAAGGGACAAGGGTTAAATGGTTGCTAATAAAGTCCCCACTTGCTTCAGCAGCATCTGTCCAAATGTAACTGATATCCATCTAGCCTTGGTAAAAAAGAGGTCAATAAGCAGACAGAAAACTCCTTGACCTACAAGAAAGCCATCTTTCTGTCAGCGGAGGCTTGCAAAATGCTCAAGCACCTATAACCACCGCCCTTCAGCTCTGAGATTTGAAGAAGGTTAAAAGCAGGCACTGGGCTCATACTGGGAAGCAGAGAGGTCTCTCAGAAACATGACACCTAGATGGGCAAAGCGTTAATGCCTGAGAAATGTTTCTGTAGGGGCAGAAGATTGGAGGAAGCTGTGAAAGATCCAGCTCAGCAGCTCAGACCATTGCCCAAAATAACTGGGTGGTGGCATGTGGGCTCCTCCCCCACCAAGCCCACCAGCAAATGCCCCAGCAATCCCAGCGCACGCTCACCCCATCATCACGCTTTGCCGGCCATTGGTGGTGGACAGACCCCACCCTGAGAAAGCATGGGGCATTCTTGGCACTTTGCACTGCAGGCAAGGTCGTCACACACGGTGACAGATTCTTTGCCTGCCATATCCACGGAGGAATGCAGGGGAATATGATCCTGCCCTGAGCAAGTGCCAAGTTTGATTAGGGCTGATCGCTCCGAGATCCTTCCTGTGAGGATCTTGCAAAGAGGGAGTTGCTTACCACCCATAACAAACCCAAAGACAAGACATGAGGGTTTGAGAGGATTTTGGTGAAGCCACTCGGCAGAGAGGCAGAGCCCATGA
Source organism: Poecile atricapillus (assembly GCF_030490865.1). Lineage (NCBI taxonomy): Eukaryota > Metazoa > Chordata > Aves > Passeriformes > Paridae > Poecile > Poecile atricapillus. The sequence goes on from NC_081256.1 coordinate 16,707,964, forward strand.
GAACAGACAACCTTTCAGTTAGGAAGTACAGTGGAAAGTGGCACTTCTCCCAATGCCCTACAATCCAGCATGCATAACCCACCACAAATGGACATGGCAGAGCCTTACAAGAATCCCTTGCAACTTGGCACTCATTTGGCCCTTGGAACAGGGAAACTCTGGCATGTTCCAAAATGATCCACCTCACAAGGCTCAAATAGTTGGCTGAGCAGAGCTGGGATCCACTCTCATTCTCCTTCGGGCACCCTCTGTGGAACTTTGAATAGGTCCTGCCTCCTCTACTCTGCTTCAGTTTTCCACTGAGGAGAACTGCTCTTGCTCACTTCAGCAGAGAGCTGTACCTAAATGCATTAACTGAAAGGACACCCCAGTGTCATGGAGATGGCCTCACCCCACCCAGCTCTGGAGCACACATCTCAGAGATTTCCCTTCTTTTGCTCTGCCACAGCACAGCAATCACTGATACCTCAGAGGTCTGCTGAGAGCAGAGCCAAGTCAATGTACAAGGCTCCCATGGTGTTTCTGCACCTCCAACAGCCCCAGAAACTGGAAGTACCACCTTGGCAAAGATGGCCACAAAATGACAGCTCAAATCCAAATTATATTTCTTTTTCCCCATGTGCAAAATGCATACCAGTTCTTATGTGTTGTCTTTCTTCTCCCTGTGATAGAAACCCATCCTGCTAAAGCCAGAAAACAACAAAGAAAACTACAGAGGCAGCAAACATTAGCAAAATCCTGTCCTAAAGCCTCCCCACATACATTTTCCCCTCCACCATCTGCTTTGCAAATGCAACAAACTAAACTAAACAAGCTCCCGGTAGCTAAATTCCTTGCATCTCCAAAAGCACATGGATCCCCGTGCCAAAGTAAACAATCTCATGGAGAGTTTACATAAAACAAGTGAACTAATTTCATCATAAACCAAGGAACAACAAATCGGTTCAAAGCCTGCCATAGTACGTTCTGTGGAAACATCCCCCAGCAAGGAAAGGAGTAAAATAACCATAGTGGGATGCTCAGTGCATACCCAGCCTGGCACCTTTACCTTCAAACCAAGTGTAGGAAGTACAAACCTCCTCTTCCTACAGGTCTCATACAGAATAATGCCAGCTGTTGCTGCAGGTTTAGTAGCAGTGCAATGCAAAAGGTAACAAAGATGATCCATTCTAAAAATCAACAGGAGAAGGGATGATGTGGCTGTGTCACCCTGGTGCATGGGAGAACTGGTTATTGGCTGGTTGAGAGTTGCACCCAGTGCAGGAAGCCACTGCAGCACAATGTGCATGCACTCATTCACACCAGCATGGTGATACAGTATTGGGGGGGGGGGGGGGAAGAAGGGAAAGAAGTGTGTTTTCCTCACACAGAGATTTCTTTTTCCTTGGGTTCATGTGCACACCAAATTCTGGGATATTAACAAGTGTCTAACAAGCCAACACAAAACAAATCACCAGGCTGAGAGTAGAAAAGGCTGGGGAGCAGAAAGATGAGCTCCCACTTCATGCAGGACTGGAGCTGGCTTGACAGGTATTTCTCAGGTCTCCTTTGGGAAAAGACCTAGAACCACAGCTCCATCTGGAGTTTCAGATTTGGCCAAATGCAGGCTGAGGTCATCCCCACACAGGCTGTCTAGAAATCCTACCTGGGGTTTGACTTCAGGGGCTCAGGATTGGAGATCCGCTCCTTCAATACATCAGCCACCAAATTCTGTTCTTTATAAAGATACACTCTGATGTCTTCTAGGTGAATTCATATTAAACCCAAGCTTACTCCAAAAGAAGAGAAAGCAGACAGACTTCTCCATTGGTTGGGAAACAGATTCTAATTAAACTGTGCAATTTTCCCAAAGAGGCAGCATTGTGCAGCTCAAACTCAACGGCTCCTGTCAGAGCCCAAAGTGGGGAGATTCATCCAAGTCACCCATTAACCTGCTTTGTTACCAATTTTTTTCAAGTCATCCATGCTCATGGCATATTTCCATTATAAGGACTCATAAAAAAGATGTTTTTTGATCCAGACTTTAAAGACCCTAAATGCACATCCCAGAGCATTCACTCACCCATGTTACTGCCAGGACTGCAAAAAGTGCCTCCCTTGGAGCAAAGGAGCTGCGTGGTGGCACTTCTCCCATGGACCAATACGGTGATTTTTCAAAAGCTGCTACCAAGAAAACAAAAAGCAAATGGAAAATCCATCCCTATAATCACTTCAAAGCACATTGATTTGCAGTCAAAATGCAACAAACAGATTATTCTCACATGCCCCAGCTCCTGCAGAGACCCATGGAAACCCGTGTGGCACTCCAAGCTCAGTGACTTGAGAAAGAGTCTGAATCCCAGGGGCCTTGCTAAGTATTACAGACAATTCTCTCTGGTACCACTTACAGCAAGGAATCAGGAAAGATGACATATTAAAGAAGGGCAATAGAAAAAAAGTGGTGTTTTCTTCTCATTACACACTTCTGGACATACTGTGGACAGCAACTGAAACAATAAAATGCATTCCAATATTATATATAGTATTGATTATTTGATGGTCTCCTTTTAAATCAGTATCTTTAAAAGCTCTTATTAAAAAAAAATGCTGAAATAGATGGAAGTTTAGTTTGGATACAGTCTGTGCTGGCATAAATAAAAAACAGGTCCATGGATAAGAAGGGAATTAGAGTGGCTATGAGTACACAAAAATTACTCAAATCAGCTTATAGATTTAATGCATTCTGCTGACAGTGGTGGTGGGGGAGGTTGTTTATTTAATCCAGAGAGTTTTTTAGGCATACTGAAAAATAGAAATAGGGAAGGCTAACCGTCTATTGCTAGATCACACTGCAATTTGAGGTTTGCCTCTCCATTTCTATGGCTTGGAACATTTGCTTCTGAATGCAAAATTCAAATGAATATTGCTCAGGTGGCACTGTACAGTCCCCACTTTGCTAATGTCCATACTGGAGCAGACAAAAAATGGGCGAAACTACTTTGGAGGGCAGCTGGGGAGTGATGGAAGCAGCACTCCATAGCTTTGGAGTTATCCAGGTTTATCTACACATCACACTGTATGCTCCCTGGTTCTCATAATTAGAGTGTCTAGACAGGAGATGATCCAGCAGAGTAGCAAGTAAAAAAGGTTTTGCAGAGTTTTTCAGAGGAGCCCATCTCAAGCAGTGACTACAGAATAATGGCAGACATCAGAGTTGCAGAACCTAGCTAAGACTAGAGCAAATTTTGAACCAAGTAAAGGTCTCTTCATAGCCATTCACATCCCAAAAGAACTGCAAAATCAGAGCACTGATAGCTCAAACACTCAGGAGGGCTCAGAGCTTTTGAACAAGCATCAGACTAGAGTTTTCTGCAAAAGTAATTCCAGCTGCCTCAGCTTCATCCAAATACTGGCATTTAGCAGCCTCAACTTGTGTAAACCAGCTTCACTCCACTGAAGTCAATAACAATTGACACCAGCTGAGAATCTGGCTCTCGATGTGGTTTAAATATAGTCTAAAGAAAGAACTTACAGAGGGATTGCCCAATCCCTCATGTCCATTTTCCCCTTGGGCTAGGACAGAATACGATTGATTTTTTTTCTTTATAATTTAGCTCCAGTTATTTTTAACAACAATATTATGAGCTCACATTTATTATAGCACCTTTCATCCTCCAGCAGCCAGGCTGTCATTCAGGCTTCACCAAGAATCACAGAGAGGGATGGACACAGCACCAGGATGGAAGCACATTGGGATGCAACATAGCAGATGCTCAGCATGCACTCCAAAGACTGGCCACAAACACAGTTAATCAGTGAGGGTACTAAGGTAATTCAGCTTCAGCATTGCAAGAGTAAGCCTGACCCATTTTCACAAGGAGGAAATTTAAGAAGTAGTTTCAAATCCTCCCTTGAGCTGTCTATGGGATAGAAAGGATGTTTGTACAGCAATGCAGGATGTCATGGTCACACACTGTGGCCCTGCACAAAGGCAAATTACACAGTCCTGGGGAAAAGCAAGCAGGAGGGACCTTTGAGAAAGAAAAAGTAGCTGGGTCACTCTTACTGTGACAAACCAGGGCTCTTTGGTATCAGCCCATCTCTTTGGCTCAAATGTCCCTGCAAAGCCAAAGGATGAAGGTCTGAAGACACAGCAATCTCCATGCACAGAATGATAAGGCTGTGAGCCTCCAAAACCTTAGCCATCACTCAGGGCACTGGTTGCCAACCAAGGCAGGCAAGTGATTGGTTTTGGAAAGCTCAAAGGTCTGACATCCCTCACCTACCCTTTGTCAACATAAGAGAGAAGTTCAGAAAGTACAACAGGAAAAATAGGCTGTCTTGTGGGCTTTAATCTGTGCAGTTATGCTAGAGTGACACCAAGTTTTGTCAATAGTGGTGTAGTCCTTTTTACCTGGGATCAGAGTAGGAAACCAGGGCCCACTCAGATCCTACCATATGGGAATGGATCGGAAACAAAATCTTCCAGATGGTCCCCCTCAAGCTACTACAGAGCAATAGAAATGCAGCAAATAAGAGCTGTGGCCACCACCCAAATGCTCCATCAAAGACATGAACTCTGGCCTCTTAAAAAAAAAAAAAGAGAAAAAGAAAACCAATACAAACAAAAACCCCCCAGATCCATTAATGAAAACTAAAGCACAAGGCAAGGGGTGATGAAAACAAATAAAACTAGGGCTGTAAAATGCCTGGTATGTAAGATGTGTTGAAACTTGCTGCTGACAGCAGCTTGAGCAGACATTCACATGCAGCCGTTCATAAGATGCACAGTAATTACTTTCTCTGGGAGGCAGCATTATGATGATTTCTCTAAGCAGAGCACAATATCTCTAGCAACAGGATATAATTATAGCAAAGGATATACCTCTTAACCTCTTTCTCCCCACCAGCCAGTTCAGGGAGCAGATCTGGGAGCCAGGGATTCTGTGCTGAGGGTGCAAGTAGTTTACCCTGTGCTGCTGCACTCGTTACCTAGGGCCAGGCATGCTTCTGGTGGGAGCTCCTGGTGGCATTGCTCTCACAGGAACATGATCCTCTCCCCCTCGCCTCTGGGTGAGACACTCCCAGCACTGCAGGACTTTGACAAGGCTGGCAGCAGCCACCAGGCCACCGAAGGAGTTCGGCACAGTCTGCCTGCTCTGGGCTGACACCTTGGTGATAAATAGATAAATACCAAAAGCAAACAGGCAAGGGAATGACTCAGGACTGGAACATGCTGGCAGCACTGTGAGACAGCAAGACTTCTCACCTCCAGACTTCCTAGCCCCAAAGACCCCACTCTGCAGAATCCCTTTGGGGAGCTGATGGGCTCTGAAGAAAAACTCAAGGCTGCCATGTAAGCACTGGTATCATGACTAGCACGGGCTATGGTGTCTCCAGGGGATGGATGCCACTTCCTGCTGATTTCCTGGCTCACCTGCAGCAGACAAAATGCCAGAACTGGTCCTGTTCTGCTCTATTTCCACAGCCCTCCTGTACAGAAGCACAGGAAATCTTATTGCTGCAGCTGTTGCATTGATTTTTGTAGGATCCAGAAACAGAGAGAGATGCAGGCAATGACAGAACCCTAACAGCTGTGTGCTCAGCTGAAGGACTCAGTCTTTCACATTGCCTCCATCCATTCCCAGTACTCACTTCTCCAGATTCCTCTGGTACAGTGAAGTGTCCAACACAGTCAGTGGTGGTTAGTGAGTTTTGCTGCACTGGGGTGCATCTCATTGTGAGGTCACACTTGCAGACCAGCAGGTATGAGGTTGTGATCACCACAAACTGCTTTTATTTATTTCAGTCTTCAATCCCAGAGAGAAAAAGTAAAGAGTTAATCCTTGTCCCCAGACCTCTCCACCCCAAATCAAAAATGCAGTGCTGCATCTGACCCTAGGCTCTGCTGTTAATAGCCCACACACTGATTATCTGAAAATCAACATCAGAGCTCAACCTTTTTTCCAAAACCAGGCACAGTAGCAGTGTCAGTGGCTTGGGCTCTCCATGCCAGATACTGAGAGCAGAGAATCTGGGACGCTTTCAGAGTCCTCTTTCAAGATCCAGACAGGTTTCCATTACAAGATAGAAGATGGTTTTTTTTGTAGATGAGAGACTGGAAATCTTCTTTTTCTAATATGAAACAGCTAAAATTAAAGAATAACCAACATTTTCCTCACTGGTCTGGAAATTGCATTACAAGTGAGAATCAGCTTGGTCCAAGTTTGCAAGCTGTGATATCAGTAGGAGAATTTCCCTTCACATTTACAAAAGGAAATGAATTTTGCATCCGCCGGATGGCAGTGTAGGGAGAGCAATCATATTAGTCATAGTATTATTGTTTTCCTTTTAAGCCTCTCAAAAGTGATTGCAGACACAGCAATTCATTGCTTATTAAGATCTCCCTGCATTACAACCAGGGAAAAAAATCTAGGTCTCATTAATAAACCATCTTCTAGGATCTCTATAAGAAGACAGACTTTGATTAGCCAAGATCGTTCAATAAATGATTTGGCTTGTCTGACAAAGTGAAATGATTGATTGTAAAGAGTGTGCTTTAAATAGTTCACTCTTTGTAATAAGAGCAAAGGCTTCAGATAGAAATACAAATAGTAAAATGGCAGTATTTCTGCTTCCAGAGAAGACACTCCTTGTACCAGGCTGGTGGGTGCTGGCAGCATACACAAAGTTCACTTGAGAATTCTCACTCTGCATGACTGAATTATTCTAAGCCTGAAATGGGAACATCTGCAGTTTCCCTTGTGAAGCACAATTGGTTATCAGGGAAGTCTGTTCTACTCCCAGACATAGCACCACATTAGTTATCAATTGCAGGGACCAGCTATTTGTTTCCTGCATAGAAGAAAACTGAGTAACAAAGCTATATGTTAAAATCCATGTAAACAATATTGCAACATCATATAACCAAGAAGATAGCCCCAGTGTAATAAGACATGGGAGAAAACAGCGCTTGGGAAGCCAACCCACCGGCCAGCCTATTCCACTAGAGGGCAATAGCAAATAAGCGACAGAAAACTGGAAGCAAGAAGTCGATTGCGATGAAGGGGTGAAGTTCAGTGATGGTGAAATGGCCAGGCTGTGTTTCCCGAGGCAGGAGCCGCGGCTGCCGCTGCGCCCCGGCGCTGCCGCGCGTCCCCCGCGGCACGGCAGGAACCGCCTGCCCTCCGCTCCGGCCTTCCGCTCCTCGGCTTAGGCACTGGAAAATATCCACACATGGTTTTGCTCTAGAAAACAGCCACAAGTAAAAGAAGTTCTTTCCGCGGGGTGTATTTAAGCATCATCAAATAGGTGGTCAGATGCCGCTCTGAACAGATGATTGATTCAACCTCACACATCAGTCGACTCCAGATGTTGCAGGGAGCGAGAGAGATCAGGCTGCTGAAGTCTTTCCATCTCCCTATTTGGTTTACAGAAGGGAAGGTTAGGAGGTGATTTGATCTAACTCTATTAACATTTCTCAGCAGGAGACTGTGAGAGATGCTAAAGGACTTCAAAAAGCTAATAAACAAAACTATAACCAGATCCAGAAGCGCGAACTAAAAGCTGGAAAAAATCAAACTGGAAATAATACAATTATTTAAAAATTAAAACTTGCAATAACACCAGTATTTAATCTGAACTAATTTGAACAAATGATGTAGGGGAGAGTTTTATTCTCCACCCTTAGAGCTCTTAGAACAAGATTTTCTGTTGTCCTAAAGCATGTGCTGTAGCTTAACAGTGAATTATTAGCCCTGATGCAGACATTACAGATACAGGTCTCATCTGAATGAGGCAGAAGGTGAGATTAGATTAGCAGCGTGGTCTCTTTGTGTAATTACAGTCTACAAATATCAAGGTTTTTGTCACAAAGAATTGTCTGTCAGCTGTAGGGACTGACTCTCACCTTGACTTCAGTCACCTTGACTTCTCACCTCTCACTTCATAGGCTGTGTGAACACAACAGTGACAGCAGTTCCAAGGACTGTCACATGGCCTTCAGCTAATAGGGCAGCTTCTCTTGCCCAGTCATTACCTGTCTCTACAAAAAGCAAAAGCCATGAGCTTAAAGAAACTCTTCTCTACACCAAAGTGTCCAGAATTAACAGGCCATTCTGTACCTGAGCTGCAGTACTGGTCCCTGGGCTGTGGTACCAGCTGAGAAGAGACTTGGACAAGAGCTGATACACAAGAGAGATGGAGAAGAGGTATGGGTCAGTTTCAATGTTTTGAGGCCACCAGAGAGGCTTCCAAAAGCATCATAGCATTGAAGCATCACCAGTCTCAGCCCAGCCCTTGTGAGCTGCAGGGCAGACAACACCAACATAAACAAAAGCTCAGCCTTTCTCATCAGAGACATGGAGCAATGCTATTCCAACTGTGATCTGCTTCCAACCTAACCAAATGCCAGTGCTTTACAAGACTGGACAGTTATAAAACAAGCCAAATGTGATGACAGTGCATTGGCCTTTGCAATTACTCTGAGGCATTTCTCTGTGGATACAGCATGGGAAGGTGCAGGACCCATGCAGGCAGGGAGCAGAAGCTCACAGCACTCAGTGTTTGTGTTCTTCTGTGGAGGAATGGCTTGCAGATGCTTCTGAGTGTTCTGTCAAGGCTGAAAGGTGTTGCAAGTGATCTGAGGGAGCACTCTGGGAGATGGCACAGACACAGCACACTGCATCAGCCAGGGCACAGTTGCCCCCTGAGCTGAAATGGGAATGCTGGCTTGGGGGACCACACCTGCCAGGCCCCCAAAGGTTCCCTCCCAAGGGGCCTGCACCTGCCTTCAATAGCTCCACATGCTGGGCTGACAGCTTAGTTTTCTAAACGGGAAAACAAGACCAGCAAATTGAAGCAAAAGAATTTGAGGTGTAAAGGACTGTAACGAGAATGTGTTTGGACATTGTACTATTTTGTTAGATGGGATATGCCCTAGTCCAATTTCCTCCAAGCACTGCCTCCATGACTCATCTGAGCAAGTCTCCCCTCTCCTTCTTCCCACTAATCACAGTAGCCTGTAGGAACCCACAGATGTCACCCCCCACTTTCTTCAGGCTTCAATTCTCACATATCTGCTCACATCTGATCTAATACCTGCAGCCTAACCTTCATAAGGAAACCCCATCTAAGGGGCACTACTATTTACCCAAAGTGATCAGCAATTAAACCCCATCTCCTTGAATTAGCTTGCAACAAGTCATACAAATCAACAGTTTGAACAGCTTTTCTGGGCAGGTCATCTCCAAAGCAGAAGGTCTGGAGTGACTGTGGCTGTTCCCAGGGCCACAGGCATGTGAGACGTCCCTTTATCCACTCTGACATATGTAAAACAAACACCATGATCCTGACAGTAAATGCTGGAACCAAGACCACACTCCTGCACTCTCCTCAATTTGCACAACAGAAGAGAGGAGGTTATGGGGCAGCAAATCTGATACAGGCAGGTGTCAGACTAACACAGTGCTGGTGGAGGCAGGAAAGTGAAAGCATCTAGGTGGGAGTGGAAAGCCAAATTACAGGTCGAAGGGTTAAGAGAAGAGAGCCCATTATTCATCACTACTACTGTGTTCCAGGCATAAGAAACATTTGGAGGTAATTAGCGGGAGAACAGAACAATGCACTAGAGAAAGCAACAATGCCCTGGTTCAACCCAGCAGATGAGCTCCGTGCTCAGAGCAAATTGGTCTAAAATAAGTATTGCTCCATCTCAAAACCAGAAAGGTGTGACCTACTTCTCTGACCCTGGCATCAGCTGGCAAGAAGGGAATTGACAAAATGATTCTTCGTTCCCATCACTGGAGATAGAACATATATTCAGTTCCATTTCAGAAATAAAAGCCAGCAGCTTTTCCAGCTGATTTTGGGTAACTAATAACACAGAACTGCACTCATTAACTAAGCTGGCTTGTATTGTAAAGAGCTCCAAGGCAACAACTAAATGGACTCGATATTAACAGCTATGATAGTGTCAGTGTTACTTAGAAGCCTTAACTAATAGCCTTAACATTTTCAAATGTAAAGTATATTCAGTTTTTAAATTATTTCAAGGGCTTTTGTGAAATTTTGCTCCCACATAGCCGCACTTTTCAAAACTGCAAATACAGGACTTGAATGCTAGGCTCTATGCAAGACCTGGGAAGCACTTTGGTCCTTCTGAGATGAACATTCCCAGAGAATCATAGTTACAAAACTGTAGTTCTGAAAGTAATTTTCCAAAAATATTTAGAAATTGCAGTGTTGGAACTAGTTTAATTTTATTGCTAATTGATTATTTGGGTATTGTCTTTTAGTGAAGATACTCTCGGACACTGAGCTTGCTGATTACAGGGTTCATGCTCTAAAGAAGAAATTAATACTTCAAGTTTCAAAGTTTGGGGAAGGAGGGAATATTTTGAGGTCTCACAAGAAATTAATTTGTCAGTGAACTTGTGGGCTACAAGCACATAGTGTATCCTGATACCCCACTATTTGCCAACACAGAAAATCTCAAAATTTCCTGGGTCCCAAAGTGTCTCAGTGAAAGATGGATGGGCACTACCTGTATTTCATAGGCACAAAAATTTCTGTCTATGGGCAGAAATTAAGACACCAACATCTAACCAACAACATCTACCCTTAATAAGAGTACATTTCCCAAACATTTTCAAACCTTACACAAATCATAATTTTAGCTGAACTGGCTTGAAGGCCACTCTGTTGCATGTTGTGAAGATGTGCCAAAGTGCAGGACCAGCAGCCTGTCCCAATGGGAAAACAGTAACATAAATGAGCCTGATATCCTTAGCAACTTCACATAAGGAAGAACAGGTCCTATTGCATCTTCCCTCCTCCATCCTCCTTTGCTAGATAGGGTATTTGAAAATTAAAGCAAATATATATAAATACACTATTGCAAGGACAGACAAGCGCTGGCATGAGTATTGCTGCTAAAAGCAGCTATTACCTCCAGTCCAGGAAGAACAAAGAGGAGCAGACAGCAAAGAAGAGCAAGAAATGAAAGCAGGAGGAAAAGTCAGTGGCAGGGACAAAATTCCAAGCACAAGAACAGAAAATTAGTCCTTGTATTGGAGGACTCTACAGATGTGGAATCCTATTTTCTGCCAGAAACTCCCTGAATCTCAGAGCATATCTGGTACAACTTTACAGATCCTGGGGAGCAGATATTTGAAGAGAAGACTCAGAGAATATTGTGTTCCCAAAACTAGTGGAAGAAGCCTATTGACAGTGCATCTTTCTGTTGCCAAATGGTCAATCAGTTGTTGCAGCAATCTGGATATATTCCCTGTGCTGTCCACATCAACTGGATAACAGTAATATTTTTGAGAGCAGCTTCCTCTGTGCACATACCAGCTGAAAACTGCCTTTGTGAAAAGACCTTCTTCATCCCCACTTTGTCTGATTGTTCCAGTCACAAATTCTTTGAAGGGACTGACTAAGGCTCAGGGCTTGTGTGAACATCACCCAACACTTGGAAATGCAGCATCAGTTTTGGCCTCTTGCAGGCAACACGACATAAAGGGCAGACTTAGCACCTTCAACCTGGGATTTAGCAACAAGGTATTTCAGTGACATCTGGAAAGAAAGCTCTCTGATCATGTAGTAAGGCTGGGTTGAAAGATTTTAATATCATTTTTAGCAAGACCAACCTCTCCAAGTGGGAAAGCCATTTACTCAATCTCTTCTACTCTTTTCTGCCTTTATCTGCTTCAATAATGTCAGGTGATGCTTCTTATGTGAAGTGTCCCTTCCTACAAAAGCAGAAAATGAGTTCTGGCTATGGACTTGGCCTGAGCAACAAATCAGCTGCAAAATGGATTGGTCCTGAGGCCAGATCCAATCTTAGTGAACAGTGGGAACATTCACTGCCCTAACTTTGTGATGGAAATGGATACCTTGCAGTAATTCTGACTTAAGGTATCTCCTCCTTTCAACAGTCTTCAGGCATCTTGAATAACCCGTGTGTCCTGGAGTGACTATACACCGTAAGTATTTCAATGCCAGCTCTCTATCAGTGGTGTTGGCTCCACCAGCAGCTCTCCGTTCTCTTACTGGTATAAATGGTCACCTTCCTTCCAGCCACATAAGCCTTCACATCCATTTGGTGGATGACACCTCAGGCTGATATTCAGCTATTTTGTATACAATTGGTTTCCAAAGTACCTAAACATGATCCTCCACTATCTACTTCTACATTTTCAAATGGTTTTGTGGGATGTAAGAATTGTTAGGAGTGGCAATAGGTGTTATTCTTGTCTCTGCTAAATCAAGGGTGCCACCTGTAAAGACTATTCAGTTCAGAACTTTTACACTTCCAAACAAGAGTGCTGTGCCACCTATTAGACTGAAGAGTTGACATTTGCCAAATGCTAGGATTCTCTTAACTAGAAATAGATGCTGCAGAGAAGCACCAAGTTGCAGCAAAACAAAGAGCTCTGGCATCAGTTTTTACTGTTTCCTTTAAAGAAATAGCAGAGAACTTTAAAGTGAAACCAATAATGCTTCAAGTTCCCATCTCCCCTTGTCTGCTCTGAACAAGTCAGATCCACTGATATTGGATGTTATTATCAAAATGAAGAAAATGCTAATAACTTCAAAAATGGATCCAGAATTTGTAATCAATACATGTCTGAGCACTTTTCAGAAACGATAGTATAATTATCTCATTTTATGACTGATTAACTGCATTTTAGTAGTGGGATAACTAAGGCACAGGAAGAGGAATTAACTTGCTCAGATGGCCAACGAAATACAGAGAAACAGTGTGAGATATCCTGAATGCCCATCAAGTGCCCTCCAGATAACGCTCTTGCTAATATAACCAATTAGAAACATTACATATCACCCATCTTCAAAGAATTTCAGAAACAGTGAACAGACCTCCACCCTGTGGATCTTGGAATCCCATTGCATCATCTGCTTTGATCATCTTTGCTCTGTGCCTATAACTCAAGTAATTAATAGTTACCATTCTAAGAAGAGTGAGATAACTGACTTATCTAGTAATCACTTCAGAACGATTATTATTAGAAATAGGTCTGCATTCTAAATATACATGTTCCTCTAGATGAGCTAGGCCAAATACCAGCTACATGTGAAGCAACGTCAGCACAGAGGTCAGCACAGTTCAGGTGTTTGGGCACCTGTCCTGTGTGCACAAAGCTCATGTGCACGACTCTGCTGCACCTCTCCCAGCCTGGCCAAGGCTTCTTTCCAGCAACCCATCACCCACACCATCACCACAGCCTGACCCCACAAGAGCCTTCATCATCTCTCAGCCAAATCCCAGGAGCTGGATCAGTTTTCTCTGTACTCTTGGCAGCACGGACCTTCCATGGCTTGGTCAAGCACTCCTAGCTAAAGTCAGGAAATATTGCAAAAGAATAGTAAAGTAAACCTGGTAATAAAAGAACTCAGCTAAAATATAACTTCTTCAACTTGATTTCCAGGTCATGAGTTCAATGATAATTGTGTAGGTGGTGCCTTCATAGAAAGTCATTAACAGTAGTTTCTTTTACATCCTGTACTCCATAGCAGCCAAAAAATTTGCTCAGCTACCCTTCACCTATCTTCTATCCGGCTAAAATAAATAAAAACAATTTTTTAAAATTATCTGTGTCTCCACATGTCTCATGTGGATGGCAACAAGGCAGCCATGACATCCTCACTGGCATTCTGTCATAGAATTCATGACAGGGGAAGATAAACTAGCTCTGAGCAAGCAATAGTTCAGCCACCAGAAATAAAGCACTAAAAATTACCAAAGCAATTTCAAAGATCTTGAGTTATTACAACAGAACCTGAGGTGGAAGCACAGAAAGCCTCACAGGTTATTACAGTCATCTGCTGGATTATAAGTTTGTACCTTACCTGGATTCCTGGTTGCATGTGTGTTATTTCAGTAGGTTTAGTGTAACTACATCAAATTTAGAGCAATGTTAAATGAGGAGAAAAACAAAAAGAAAAAAAAGGTAAAGGAAATCAGTCTGATTCTGCATGAAGCATTACTATTGACAGCTGAACCAAAAGGTAGAGCTGGAGGGGGAAAAAAACATGGAGCTACTTCTTGTCTCTCCTAAGATATAAAAGGTGTGTGAAAGCCTCAGACCTCACATATTCCTCTACCTAGAAATCCAAGCTTCAACATTAGTGTCTTTTCATGTCAGTAGCAAAACAGGAGAATGAGGGGCATTTTAGATTATTTCAGCCTCCCTAATATTCCTCCTCCACAGCTCTAATTTGACTGTATTGACGTCTTCCTCAGAGGAGATAAAGTTGCCTTCCACAGAGAAATGCAAAGCAAAGGAACTAAACAGAGAGGACTATAATTAACAAAGTCAGATTTTTTTTTTCTACTCAGCAAGTAGGACTCAGTTCTGCAAGTTACTGTCTATACCTTTATACCAAAGCAGCTCTGATCTGCCTTCCACTGTTGGATTCAAAGCCAGTAAATAATTACTTTCTCAGATAATCATTACACTTGGGGTTTTAACCAATCCAGTACTAATCTCTAAAATGAAAGCTTAGTTATGAGTGTGCGTATATGTCTGATTTCATACATTCCTCTTTCTTGACTCACATAGACAGCATTAGGCGGCTGAAAGCTCCAGACTAGTTTTTGGGAATATGTGGCAAGCCTGAATTGGTAAGATCCAAACCTAGGAACAAGGACCTTGCCTGTTAGAGTGTGTGCTCACAGCACAGTACAGGCTATGGCACAGTAACAAAGAGCCATTAATCAGGCAGCACCAATCCAATGGGTTTAGCTCCATTCCTCTATACATCATGTGTTTTGAACTGCCAAATTCAGGGATAATTCTGCCTCCCCTTTATCTTTTGGGTGCAATAGCTCATGGATATCCACTGATGGCAGCTTATGAAAATCTCTGCTGATGAGCATGGCTCTCCTGAAGTGGTGTTTTGGAAGAGCAGTCTCCAAGACAGAACTAGAGATCACATTCATGCTATGTCACAGATTAGTGGCTTTCAATGTAACGTTTCTCCTTTCTGAAAGCCTCTCTGCCCATCCCTTAGCCTGGCACAGAAACTAAGGACACAGCCATGCAAGGTGTTCAGCAGCTTCTGTCTCAGTGAAGGTAGAGAGAGTTTAAAGCACTTAGAATTAAGTCCTTAAAATAACTGACACAAAAAACAGCAGTGATTGACCAAGCACATCCTAATGCCACCCTTGTACATTCCCATATTAGAATCACCACCACCAAAGAAGCTGTTTCAATTGGTCACTGCAAGGTAATTTCAGTCTCCTGTACTGTATCCTGCTTCCAAAACATCAGGGAAAAGCCACAACCAATATTACAAATTAGATGGCAGCATACGTTAGGAATTTGCTGTAACTCCAGCCCCCAGTGACTAGCACAGCTTCAAGTGTAAACAAACAAAAGCTGCAATTTGCGCCAAATGTTTACTCTGATTTTAAACCAGGGTTAGCTTTGCCAGTACAAATTACGCCTCCCTTTGTCTTCAAGAAAGCTGGCCGTAGACTAGAGGAAGTTAGACAATTTTTTTGTGTTAAATGAGCTGTCTGATTAGATAGATTTTTTTTACCAGCTTTTACTTCTCCATCTATGATCAGGGATTTTACAGCATTTTTATATCACCCATCTTCCAACATTACTGAAACACAGATTTAGTCTGTATCCTCACTAGAAGTTATGAAGATAGAGCTTGATCTGCTGTTACAAATGACAGCATGAATGCCAGTGAATGAGATTGAGCTACTAGGCATTTATTTGCCCTATTAATGTAAGTCATGAAACTCCAATTTAAATTTGGGGTCATTAAAGCAGAGTGCTTATGATTTTCTTGGCCATATAAAAGCTGAGTATTCCAGATGAGATTGCAGCTCCCAAACAATTCCCAGCATGGATGGACTAATGAACAGTGAAAATAAACTGTTACTGGCTTTGCTTACCATAATAATGAAGAACTTCCTCATGGCATGCTGCTTTGCACAAGGGCTTGCACAGAGAGTGGCTTTAGAAGCCACAGGTGGGGACTCCCAATCCCAAGCATGGGACTCCCAATCAAGTGTGAATCTGAAGCTTTCCCACTATCATCTTTGTCATGTTTCTCTTCCAGTTGCTCCATCTGGAGCTCTTGCTTGTTTTCACCATCTGACATTTCAACAGCCTGAAAACAAGCAAAACAACTCCTCTAAACAACCAAAATGTTTGATCAGATCCTTTATATAAATGAAATGCTAGTGTATGCCAGGCATCTGAACTTGGTAAAAATAAATGAGTGCTTCAAACCCACTATTGTTCTCAAGGTCCCTGACCTTCAAAACATCATTCTATTCTATTTGTAAACAACACAGACATGACAGAACATGTGAATACCACTTCATCCTTTGGTAACAGTATCTATCCCAAGACCTCAAAGTGTTCTGCAAATATTAGCTAAGCCTCTCATGCCTCTAAAGAACTCCTACTCTTCAACAAATATTAGCTGAACCTCAACCTGCACCACTCAGCTCATAGGAGAGTAGTGCTGTTCTCCAAGTTCAGAAAGGTTGAATACTCTGGCGAAGGTTATTCAAGAGTTTGTAAAAGACTCAGACAACAAAAATACAAGCTTATAAGTCTTCTAAATATGCCTGGACCTCTGGAAGTTTGTCCAGAGTATCATCCAAACCTGTTTGCTACTTTTGGCAACTCTAATATTAAACATCAGCCCCAAATCTAGACCAATCCAAATTTTATTTAAACAAGAGAAAGCAACCAGGAAAACCAGAACACTAGTGTAACCATTCATCTTCCCACTACTTTTTCAGGTCTCACAGTCATTTATCCTTTCATGCACAACCAGACAAACCAAGGCATAGGAGGACTCAGCTCACATTTAGCAAGGAACCAAACGAGGCACGGTGGCGGGGAGCAGCACACAACGCCCAGTTCAACACCGCAGGGATCAACACGAGTTGGATTCACCCAGGTTTCAGGCAAAGAGCAGCTCAGCACAGCTGCACTGGTACAGCTGGACCGGTTCCTGACCACAGATGTAGGAAGATAAGGCCATAGTAACTTCCATATGGTAAACAGCCTGAACTTCCTAGGAGGGCTCACTAGAGGCAATTCATTTCCAAGGCACAGAAAACGTGCTTGGCTTTGACTCATGTCTCTCTTTTGCATCTTTTGCAAAACTGGTCATGGGCATTTATGTAATGGAAGTTTTCAACACATCTTGTTAAAGGGCATCATTCCAAGCTCTGGCCAAAACTTCAGCTTACATTGATTTTGATTCCCTCTGGACTATGCTTCCATCAGAGGGTACGAACACCTTTCTTCTGTGTTGTTTTGGATCATCCAGACTTCCCAAGCAACTCACCTGCTTCAGCATTAACAAAATAAACAGGTAACAGCAAAGCTAGAAGCTCAGACCCTTCACTTCAGAGTCGAAATGCATTAAAAAATTTCCAACTATGCTTTTATTGGCTGTACATGACAATTTATTCCATTAGTGAATCAGTTATCTTCCTAAAGAAGGGATACTACTCTGTTAACATAAAATTGTACTCAGTCTAATACAATGCCCAGTCTATAATTATAGAAAATGTGCAAAGTAGGGGTTTTTCCTCAAGAATTTTCTTTTCTACATTTATGCTGTCTTCAATTGCATTTCAGCCTAAGTTGAAAGCTGATTGATGATGACACAGGAGAAAGCAATGATAATAGCAGTCAGTATGAGGTTAAAATTCTCCAGAGGTTATATTTTGTTGGCCAGAAGGGGCCAGTCCATATGGGTGTTGGCTTATGGCCTTTTTAAAACATATTGTTGGCTCTTGGAGTGCACTGTAACCATTACACAACACTAATAATGAGTATTCCCAGAGCCTTCTAAGCACTCCAGGAGCAAAAAGAGAAGGTCGATGAACAGCTTCAGGATAGCCTAGAAGTGCTGTCTGGTTTCCTCAGCATGGAAAAGTATTTTTACTACAGTGCACTTAAAGCCACAGGTAAAATTCAGAGCAAAAAGTGAGAGCTAGGAGCCTGAACCAGCCAGACAAATTCGGGAGAAAAACAAAATCTGTATCATTACCTTGGGCTTGGGTGAGAAGGCTCAACACAAGTGAAGTGATGGATTTTCCCATGAATGTCTGCAGCCCAGGACTGGGTACTTTTCTGGGGGTAGAACACAGAGGTCCCCACTTTTGGCAGAAGGGGAACCATGCAGATTTTGGTGGCATGACTTTCAGAGTTGATCAAACTAGAACAGACAATTTCAGCCTTCAAAACAGGGAAGAAGCAAAAAGCCAAGAGAGGCCTGACACCAACTTTCTTTATTCTGTGATTCAAACCGCTAGAACGAAAAGTTCTACAATCAATAGAAGTGATTTTTCAATCAGCAGAACTGGCACACAGGCCAAAAATGGTTGAGAATCACTTCTGCTCTTTGTAAGAATCCTGTAGGATTCTCTCTTCCAAGAGGTCTGCTGGAGGTCCTGATCAGGCTGGTGGTATGCTCACTTCCCAGGCAATGTTTCCTATTTTGGGGCCCTCCTTCCACCCCTGCACCACCAGTGTCCTGAGTCTGGGTATGTGGTTAAACATTGCACCCTGAACATGGTTACCAGTCTTCAGGCTCTCCAAGGCTTGAAATGCTTCTTGGGCAATGCAGTGAGGAAGAGCCTCAAAATCCTGGAGAATTTCCTCTCCTCAAAAGTAGGTTAGGAAAGTGAACCTGCCTCCTGTCTGAATAAGGTCCTTCAACTTTTCCCAGGCTAATGAGCTGCTCCCAAACTTCTTCTTAGCCAGTATGATGGTAAGTCCCCACCTACTCATGCTGCCCTACTGCAGATGGTATAGCAGAGTGCCCAGCTGGAAATACCCTGGCACAAGGCACAGGGAGAAGGACAGAGAAGGTGGTTGTTCTATTGCTCCCCCCTCATGGCATCAAGCCCCAGAGGCTCCCTGAGCTGAACTGGCTCTGCAGGCTCCAGACTTGCTGGGCAAGTCCTCCCACCCTCCTGTGCCCACAGGTCACAACCAACAATGCCAAGAGTCCCCAGCACCATGGGCAGGTTCCCATTCTGCAGAATACTCCAAAAATGTAAGCTAAGACACTCCCTGCCCTGAAACACCTTATGTTTAAGCAAAAAAGGAAAACAAAAGATAACAAAAAAAAGAAGGGTGGCCTTAACAAGGGCATACAGTTTATCAAAAAACCTGGTCTTTTACTGCAGAGCAATGCCTATCTTACCACCGATGCTGCCAGTGGTGTTTGTGACAGATCAGTGGAGGCACAAGACATCTGATTTGTCTGATGCTTTCCATGGGCCATGTGTGCATTTGGAGAGAGCTGGGAGCTAGGAGACCTCTTCTTTGATGTTGGGTATCAGGATGAACAGAGGATCTGCTTTCGAAAGGATGTCTTCATACCTATCCACTTATGTCACACCACAGACTGCTCTTGAAGCAAGAGCAATTGCATAACATTCTCATCTTCATTTTCCTGCTGGCCAGCCAGCCAGGAGGAGGTCACATCCCCTCTAACAACTTTGCTTTGCAGCTCACTCCTACGTATTTCAAAGGAGCTGCCAGCGTTGCATTCTTTTCATAGAACCCCAGGGAAGTTCTAACCTCAAAATTAAGCAAAACAAAGTCCTTTGAATATTTTCCAATTAACCTAAGATTGACACTAACATTTTTCTCTTCATGTTTCCACTATTTGAACAACTGGGTTTCTCCTGCATGCCACAGTTGTCAGGCCTTTTGGACCATCAAAGATCTAAGTTATTCCTTTCCCAAAGATAACTCTGGTTTTAAATCTCAGAGACCTTTTTCTGCTAAGTTCGCTCTAGGTTGTCATTTGGTGGAAGAGATCAGAGAAGCCTCTCAGCAGCACAAATGCAGGGAAGATATCAAAGAAGAGACAGCATGGCAGGTTTCTCACACACTAGCAATGAGGGCAAGTTAACACTGCTGAAAGCCTTCAGGGTTGCATTCTGTTCCCAGTCTTACAGCATAAACATCCAGAGAAACAGATATGACAGAGTTAGTTCTGAGTGTCTAGAGCCAGCAGAGAGCATAATGACAATGCCATAAAAAAAGTCAGCATTCAGGCAAGAGGCTGGAGGTAGCAGGCACGGTCCCATTCTGGGGCTTGCAGAAGCATGTTGGCCTTCAGGGGCCTGCAGGCACCAAGGCTCATTAGCCAAACTTTCTCTGAGTTAATGGTGATGCTGAAACACAGGAACCCTCTCATTTGGCTAAAAAGCAGTTCTGCCAGCAGAATTGCAGGCAGCTTCTGTGCAACCTGGAGCAGAGGGAGGAGAAGCCTCCCAACACAAGAGCAGCACTGCCCACAGACCCACAGCATGCAGTGAGCAGCTCTTTAGAGACAAAGTGTTTATGCCTTTGTCACTTGTTGTTTAGGTAAGACACAGCTAAAAGCCATTGGGCAGATTGCCAAGGTGTCCCAACTGCCGAGGTGGGGAGTTCCTGAGCACTTTCTGTCCATTAGCTTGCAAATGTCCCTCTGAAAAAGGTAAAATATTGTCACCCACACTTTATAGATAGGAATAGTAAGGCACAGAGGGCCAAGTATCCCAGTTCTCTCTCCCTGCTTTCTAAACCATAAAAAACAGTAACTCTTCTCTCAGTTACTGGAAACAACAGGCTCTTTCAGAA
Source organism: Poecile atricapillus (assembly GCF_030490865.1). NCBI lineage: Eukaryota > Metazoa > Chordata > Aves > Passeriformes > Paridae > Poecile > Poecile atricapillus. The sequence continues at coordinate 16,728,594 of NC_081256.1, forward strand.
GGAGGGAAGCTGCCCCTTGCCTGGAACCAAGTAGCCAAAAGCAATGGGAGGTAGCAGCCTGCAGCTTATGCAGTACCTGACATGGTTTTAACCCTGAAAACTTTTCCTCCAACACATCTCTGGGGTCTTTTTCTGTACTCACAAAAAACATTCTGTGCTCTGTATGCTCAAGGAGTTCACCTTCAATAAATAATCCGAACAAAGGGAGTTAGTGCTGGCACAGTTACATGGGTTGCTTTAGGGACAGTTTGCAGCAATGTCAAACTCACCTTTGCTGGTAGCTGCTACCACTTGCTGGGAAGGAATCCAGCCCCCAAAGGGAACACTCAGTAATATCAAGAGCCAAGAGCAATTTCATCCCCATTAGTTAATATCAAATATAAAGGACACATTCCAGTACATAGCAAGTAGTCTTTGCCTCCTTGAAAGACAGTTATGGAAGATCTGGGGTTTAGGACCTTTAAATGACAAAACAGGAGTATGTAAAAAGAACATTTTTTCAGACTAATTGTAAGATAGCATTGCTCACAGCATCAGTAGCTCTCTACTAGATTAGATTAGTAATCTCCAGTAGATTACTACCTGGAAAAATCTTGGCTCAGAGGCATATTGCTGACCCAATCCAGAGAGCAAGCAGAGAGCCCCATGGCAGTACTGATGAGGATACTGAGCAAAGTAGCCAACAGTCTCCTTTTTGGTTTTAATAAAATGAAGCGTCATTCATTCTTCCTGTGTGGAAAAACAGAGAAAAGAGCAGATCATGCTGAAGGAAAAGCAGACTTCATGTTGGATCAGTGGACCAGCCTGAAGCTGTGCAGAGATTGCTGTTTAGTCTGCAGGTGTACTGCAGTAGGCCTCAGCAGCAAAGGTCCTCCTTCCCATGACTGCAGTTAAGAGGATGAAGGAGAAAAAGCATCCACCTCAGGATCCTTGAGAAATGATTGCATCCGTATGGAGACGTGGCAAAAGGAATATGAAACTTATTAAGGGTCATGAACTTGTATGAGAGCAATAGTCAGCTTGTCTACAAGCACAGGTTTCCAGCTGAGCTAGCCCAAAGCTGACTGCAAAGGCCAGGCTCATCCATTAACTCTGCAGGTCCTCAATGGCACACAGCTGTGCTGCACCCCTGGAACAGCACAGAGCCTGCCTTCACCTGGTCAGAAAAGAGAAGCTGGTGGAGGGTACATGTAAGGATGGTGGATGTTCACAGAGCAGGGGTAAGGGACCCAGAAAACTCCTGTCTAACTTTGGATTTCCCAGAGATGTTCTACATGGCCTTTTGACAAACATCTCCCTCACCTTCCTTCTCCCTCCTCTTCCCTGCAAAGTCCTTCATTTCTCCATGTGGAAAAAACTCAGGAGTAAAAGAACTTTCCCCCTACCACGAGCCAAATACACCAGTGATAGCAAAGCAAGTAACAGAAGCTATACTGCCTAGAGGAGGCAATGGTTCTCCCCTAAGATCCCCACAACCACCACGTTCCTGCAACAGTTACTAGTTCCTAGCAAAACTTGGATCAGAAGAAAACTTCACTGCTAAATAAGTGCTAGTAGAAATAAGTAAACAGCCTTGCACTCTGTCATATTCCCTGAAAGACTGAGCATGCCAGCAAAGGCAGCAGACTCTCAGAGCAGTAAACAACCATGCAGGCAAAGCAAACAAACATTTAAAACCCTGTATGTCAGAAAACCTCTCTTTGGAATAAAGAGGTGAAAACAGTTTCATCAGGAGGAAGTTTTCTCCCCTTCCTTTCTCCCCACTTCCCCAGCCCTTCCTTCCCTTGTTTACTTTGTTTCCCTGTTTCAAATCAAGTCAGAGAACCTTTGGTATTTGTGGAACTGGGCTCTTTCTGTTTAACTCCAGCTGTGCCCACAGCCCGCATACTGGTTTGGTAAAATTGGCCCAGTCTGACAAAGTGATTTCTTAAGCTTGAAATAAAACCATAGTGATTTTTACGCTACTAAAATGAATGGCCTTTGACAGGACTAGCAATTATCTATGAATTCCAAAGAAAAGGCTTGTTGCATGGCACAGCAATGTGCTCTGCACAGCACTGTGGAAGGGGGATGCAAGGGCTTTCTGTGCTTTTGCTCTGGCATTTCAGCCTCTTTTGAAATATGACAGCACTGGGAGCTCCAAGGTTAAAAAAACAAAAAGAAACAAAACACACCAAAAAACAAATATGAAACCCCCAAGACTCCAAAGATCCCACAGGAAAACAGCTCAGAGGATTTTTACCTGTCACAGGCACAGGGGTGGAAGGAGTTCTTTGCTAGTCTCTGGTCAAAGAAGAAGCAGCATCTGAATTCAGAGGAAAAGCCCTTGCCAGGAACACCAACCACGAGTTTCCTTGTGGGAAAGGGGATCCTGTGGTGGTTCCCAAAACAGGGTATCATCTGTACCTCTTTCTTTATGGGGAATACTTGCATACATGGACCCAGAGATGAAGAAGTAAATTTGTTTCCTTATGTTTGATTTAGGAGTGGCTGCTTGGGATCTAATACCCTGCTGTTATCAGAGAGGGTCTATGGCCTGCAACTGTGTTATCAGGTATCAGAGAGCCCCCTTGGCCAGGGACTGTGGGAACAGATGCTGACCTCAGTCAGGCAGCAGGAAAACAAGCCTCAGCACAAAAGGGCAGGATGCCACGAAATAAGACTCCTTGAGAAAGGAAGCAGGGAGAAACCAAAGCTGAAATCTTGATGCTTCTAGGAGCCATGGAGAGGGATAACTGAACAGGATGAGACATGGCCAGCACAGGGTTGCACAAGGACAGGCTGAGGGTCTGAGCAGTGCCAGCAGGCTGGGCCAGCTGGGGAAGGAGAAGCAACACCTCTGCTGCAACCAAGGACTGCTTCCAGGGCGGCAAGCAAAACCTGTGAGTGCCAGCCACGCTGCTGTTTTCTGTTTGTCTGCCCACTGAGGTCTGGCAGACAAATTCCCCCCTTCCCTGTGTGCCTGGTCAGTGCCCAGCACAGCACCAAGAGCCTCTCAGTCCTGCTTGAAGGGAGAGAACAAACTTTTGCCTGGGATGAGACCCACACGGGGAAGGTAGGTGGCCAGCCCGTCCCGCTTTCATGTCTTTTCAGACCGAACATTTTGGAAGGAAAGTTTGCTTCAGATTGAGCCTCTGTCTGGGATTAATTCAGCTCAAATTTGTAGTCACCGCAGGCAGCGGGGAAGCTGCAAGAGCTATTAGAGAACAAGCCAAAGAAATAAAAGCAAGCAGGGACAAAGAATAGACCTTGCCCTCCCCCCCAAACAGAGAGGAGGCACAGGGATCCAAATTAAAAAGCAACTACTAGTGGCCAGTGCTAGCGAGTCACTGTGGGCTGGCCAGCAGCAGGACAGCCGGCTGGCCAGAGCCTGGCTGGCAGCAAGCAGCTCTGGCACAGGAGTGTGGCACACCCTGCTCTGGTGTCCAGGCCCCAGCAGAGCAGCCCAGAGCTGACTGCGAAGGCCAGTGGAGCCGGGAGCTGCTGTCAACTGCAACGAGGGGGAAAAGGGAGAGGAGTCCTGCCCCCGCTCCCCACTGCTGCTCTGCCAGAGGGAAGCAGCCAGCTCACCTCCTGCTATTGCTGCTGCCCGGCCACCTCCAAGCTCTCGGTATCGGTCATTCTTTGGTAGGGGGATCTGGGTGGCCAAGATACCCAGAAAGAGCAAACTGCAGAAAGAAATGAGGCCACTGCACGGTGGAGACAGGACAAAATGCAGTGAGTGAGGTCAGCAGCCAGCAGTGGCAAGCAGTGGGGCTGAGATCCCGGCTGCCCCTGCAGGCATAGGCACCACTAGCAGAGTTCTCAAGGAGACGGCAATCGCCGGCCTGAGGGCTGGAGCTGGTTTCCATCTGCTCCCCCAGGCACAGCACAGCACAGCAGCGCGGTCCCGCTCGGCACGGCCCTCGGACGGGAGGTGGCAGCAGATGGCCACCGATAGCATCTCCATGGGACACACCGGGGCCGTGGGACAGACCCTCCCGGCTCCCAGGGGCTGGGCAGGGACGGCAGGAGCTGCTCCCCGAGAGCATCCGTGCTCCCGGGATGCGCCTGTCCCCATCCTGCCCGCTGGCTCCGAGCCCCCGGCCCATTCCACACGCGCCACACCCTGGAAGTGATTTGCCACAAGTTGAATTGTTTTTAAAACAGCCTTTATCGAGAAAACAGATGGCAGCAACTAGAAAGCTCTGATTATTATTGATTAATGCAGGATTACAGTTGGCAATTGGAGATACTGGGAGCCTCAAAAATGAATGTGGATATTAACCAGTGGAAGTGGGGAAAAAATCATGGAGTAAAAGGAATCATAGAATCATTCAGATTGGAAAGGACCTCTGAGATCACTGAGACCAGCCTTGGACCTAACACTGCCAAGTCCTCCACTAAACCGTGGCCCTATGAACCACATCTACAGTTTTTTAGAACAGTTCCAGGGAAAGAGGAAGACTTGTTATCCAAAACTCAACAGGCTCTCAACAGTCAAGAATCATGCTCAGATAACATAAGGATCCACAGATGTTTGGCCCCTGCATAATTTTTCAGCTTTCACCAGAATAAAACTCTGAAGTTTTAAAAAAAAAAATAAATAAACAGTAACTGGAACTATTTTCCAGCAATCTGTAATTTCCATTTTCATCTGTTATCTTGAGAAATACCAACGGGAAATCAGACCAACCCAAATGAAACAGGGAGTCCCAGGAACTTGTCTCCCCTATATCCCTAGGGCCACCTTCCTCACAGCAATAAAACCTGAAAACCAGATGGATTTTGGAGCTCCTACAAGCCATCTCTCCAGAGCCACACAGGAAATTTGAGGATTTGGTCATAGTGCACTAGAACAAAGACAGAAAAGAGTATAGATACAAGTACAAGGAATGGCTCGGGACACTCTGTAGAGCAAGCCCTACCTTTTGTCCCTTTTCCAGAGCCTGTGTCTCTTCAGTCTCTGTTCCCATTCAGATGCCAGTGCCACACAGCAAACGTCCAGGCACCACTGGTTTAATTGGCTGCTGTAACACAAGTGAAAGTTGAATTTGAAAGCAGTGATATTCGAAGTCACTCCTTCAACCATCCTTTTTTATTTTTGTGTGCCAGACCTCACTTCTGTCACCTGGTATCTGCCCTTCCAACAGAAGAGGTCCACACACAGCTGTCTGACAGAAGCAGCAACAGACAAAAAACAGCAGGCAGCTTTTATTTCCTCTGCCCAGAAAAAAAACATACCTGCTTCCTAGGGGAGCCCCCTAGGAAACATAATGGCCTGTAGAGTGCAGTACTAAATGGGAACTCAAAAAGTCACTGATATCGTATGCCCAGTGTCTCAAGGCATGGTTATCTCCACTTAAAGAATTTGTGGTGGGGTTTTTGGAGACCTGGGTTTTGGGTTTTCTGGCAGGTGAAGTGTGTGCATTTGTTTTTTGTTTTTCAGATCTCAAGCAAGGAAAATGATATAGTCTTGCCAGAAATCCATTAACTCCCCTTACCCTCAGAAAATACCATCGCATACCTAGGCTTGATCACATTTTCTGTCTCAAGGTAAGCGTAAGACTTTTGGCCCTATCCACAGTCAGTAGGAATGTTTTCACAGTATCTGTTTACACATTTAAAGGCTATTCACAATGCCCTGTCTCTCCACCTGCAGAAGAACCCTTCAGGTAGAAACCCCTTGATAGAACAGCAAATCACATCTGTTAAAATTTATTGGTTTTCATGGATCATTTTAAGTATAACAAAAGAGGGGGAAGCAGAGGGACAGATCTTGAACCCAGAAGCTATTCAGTAGTAATGGAAGTCACATAATCCAGAAGTGTGGTTTATTCTGTTTGCTTTTTTTTAAAAAAAAAAAAAACCTGTAAAATCTGTTTACTGAAGACTGTATTGAAGTGGAAGAAGTAGACTTGCCTATTTTACAGGTTACTATGGAGACATCTTCCCCTTCATTACTCTGTAAACAGACCATGCTGCACAGAAGTAACAAGTTCTTATTTCTGGCCATTCAAAAATTGCCTGTGATTAGAGCATTTCACGTGCTATGAATGAGTAAATATCTTTGGGTAATAATTTTCTTAATCCCAAGTTTGGCCAAGGGAAACTGAACTGACCAAACATCAAAAATGAATGTCAAATTTGAATATTTTACAGTATTACAGTTCTACTTTTGAAGTCCCATCAGAGAACTCATGGCTTCACTTGCTACTAAGTTCCCAAAACCTTTCATATTTGCCCCTAGAATAACAAAGGTGAATCCCATCAAGCATAAATAATCAACGTTTTTTCCTCAAGCACGTTTCTAAGAAATGATTGTGAATTACTGTGCACAGCATCAGAATATGAGAATGAAGGATATCAAAACTTTGCTCTCAATTCCCAATGGCCCTCAGGTCACAACCACTGTATTTTTTTAAAACCTTTTTTTTTTTTTAATCATTACAGGTAAACTAACAGCTAACCTAAACAGGTAAACAAAGGTGTTCCTTAATCAACACCATGGCAACATTCTTATCTATGATCCATGGATCTCCAAAAATATGCCTTCAACTCGGCCCTTTTTATTTCACCAGCTCTCTCAAAAGACCCAAGATGCAGCACCTGTCCATCTTGGCCTTTCATACAGCTTCCTCTGTACCAACTTCTTGACACTTCACTGCAGTTTGCAGAAACTGTAAAGAATTTTTTATCTATTTCTATTGCTGAAACTGCAGTTTTCTTCTTTCTTTAAAGCTTCTGTAAATCAGAACTAGAAATACAACAGGCAAAGCTGCAGCAATGGGTGAGGATTGAAACCAAATGATAAAAGGTAGCAAAAGATCAGCAAGGTAGAAGCAGACAACCACTGTAAAGGTAGCTCCGATGGGAAACTTACTTGAGTCAATCAAAACCTGAGTCACAAGTCACATATGGCCATGTACGCAGCATTCCTGCTGCACACATGGGCAAAAGGAGAACCTCATTTCAGAGAGATGGCCACAAACAGTGCTCCCACATAACCTGGGGACACTCATGGCAAAGGATCACAAAGCCCAAGCACTTCTGGTCATCAGAAAAGCTCAGATCACCAAGCAGGGACAGGACAGAGGAGGTCTCTTTCAGACTCCATGAGGACATGACACATACAAACCAGACCTCCTGCCCTTCAAAACAGGGATAGCGCCTGGGCAGATCTAAGTCATCTGAAATGAATCCTGCCAGACTGAATCCACAAGCATTTGGGGTCTCAGTGCTGCAGGTACTTCCCCAGCAGGCAGTGGCATCAATGCCAACAGAGTCTTGTGCAGAACCTCATAGATCTTGTCTGTCCTTGTCATGGGGCACCAAAGCTACAGGAATGTAGCACATTAAGGTCACTGGTGAGGGAACTGGAGGCTATAGGTTAAACCCAAAGAAAATGCCTCCCCAAAAAGAATACTCCCTTCTTTCCTTTCCAGATGCATAGAGTGTCTGCTCAGTTATTTGCTTTGCAAAACCAAAGTTATTCCAATGCTTTTTTTTTTTTTTTTAACATGGAAATATGGATGATTACCAGAAAAGCAAATAATTGGGACAGAGCCCAGTTGGATATCATTGAGGCAACTAAGTGAGTATGCCATGTGGAAGAGGAGAAGAGAGAGTTACACAGTTAGGGATTGTCTGTTGTCACATTTAGGATAAACATGACAAGCAATAGCTGCTTGTCCTCCCACTACTGAGGACAAACTAACCACTCACAGTCAGGAAAAAAATTGACATCTGGGTTTTCTCAGAAAGAGGTTTAGGAATCTGAAATAAGAAGTTTCTTGGAAATACTCCCTTTTCTACCCATATTCATATAAGCACATAAATACATGAGTTTATTTTTGAATTCCATCATGTTTTTCAGATTTTAAACCTAGCTAAGATACTTCCTTAAAATGCATTTTTATCTTCCTGGATTAAATTTGGATTAGTCACCTCCTGGGGGAGATGAGATGTCTCTTGGTCTATTCAGTTCTCATGTTGGAAATTACCCTCATTTTCATTACCCACACAAAGCAAAAAGTGCAATAGCCTAAAGCCCAAAAATATGACTGTGCCAGGTCAATCCTCACATTATTAATTGAAGTAAAGACAATAGAAAGATGAGGCTGGGTCAAGGCTGGGATAAGCACACCTGTTTTTTAACTCCACGTAAAGTACAGGGTTTCTCCATGTGAGCACACATGAAATATTCTGGCCATCTGGAACTGAGAAAGGTCAAAGTCTACCTCATCTGCTATCTGGTCCAGGTATTTCTCCTGTCTAAAAACATTCTTTAGGAAAAAAAACCCAAAAAACAACAAATTTCATTAGCCAGCAGCCTGTTTCTATTTTTCTCACAGATTTGCTCATATCTGTCCCCATCTCAGATCATCACAACATTGTGGGTCAGGACACTGAAGTATTCACAAGGCAATATTGCAGATGTAAGAATAAAAGAAACAAGAGTCCATGCCAGGTAATACCCAGTGTCCTATGCCTTAGCTCTACCAAGCAGTATAGAGAAATGTCATAAAAAAAGAAACAGCAATTTCCAACAGGCACATTAGTCTTATTTAAACATAACACTATCAGGAAGCACTTTGGGATGCTGCAGTCATTTATAGAATCAAGCATCCAGGGTTGAAGATTCCAGGATGGAAGAGTAGCCTTTGATCTACTGCCATTTTTCCCTCCACATCTCAGTATTCACAGCTCCTGTAATCATACTCCTGGAGCTACCGATACCCATTATGTCTCCAGTTCTTCCCAACAGCCAGATACAGGTCTACATTGAAGGAACTTCCACTCATGAGAAATTTTCAGAGAAGTGTCTAAGAAAAACAGGTGTTAAGGTCAAATGCACTCAGTTGATAACTTTTACTTCTGGCCACAGCCCACAGCTGAGATTCTTCACACATCAAAGGCTCAGGGCACCAAACAAATTGGCGGTTTTGCAAGTAACAAATAATATGGGCGTACATCGTAGAACAGATGCTTGTGGTCTTCAGGGTGGGACTGACCAAAGAGAGCGATGAATAAGCAGCACTGTGAGCTTATGACTCAGATGCCATGTCCCTGCTGGCCCACAGCAACAGATCACTTGCCTCAAACCCAATTCTCTTCAGATGCAGCTTGTATCTTTTTCACTGAGGGCAGTGCTCTGAGCGCCTCAGGGAAGAAGAGACGAGGACATGCAGAGCCGACAGTGAGAAAACACTCTGAATTATTCATATCACTCAAATAGCAAAATTAAAATTAAACTATCTTACATGACAAAGGGGGACATGCTAACACTGAAGAAACTCCACAATTACTTTTATGTGCTACACAGTGAACTAAAGCTGGAATTAAACGCTTAATGGTTAAAAGACTCACCTGTTTGTTCCCTCCATGGATGGATGTAGTTCTTGTTTTTCCTACATTTATATCAAGTCTTTACATAACTGATGGCTTCATACCCAAGGCTATCTTTCTGAATCAAAATCTCTCCCATACTGGGAGCAGAAGAATAGACTGCTTCTAGCTTTTTAACTTGTTAATAATGAACTTGCTCTTGTCTGATTCTCCTTGTCCCCTTCTCCCTGTGCAATACCTGCCTTGGTAAGTACATGGTTTTTGCATCAGTGTTCAAGTCAGTTTTCCGTGCTTGCCTGGATGGCTGTCAGGGACAGTTTTTGAGGTACAGTCCCCTTTTGATAGCTCCCAACAAGCTGTGCTAGAGGAGAGCTGGCTCCCAAAATACACTTCTCTCACATTTGTTTTTCAGGGTTCTCCACTCAACAGTGTGGTAACGAGAGGCGCTCCAGACTGGGTTTAATGCTACCATATGCTAGACAGCATGAGAATCCATACTGCAGGAGAGCAGCCGGTACATTTCCACGTTAACAGAAGCCCAATTGCAAATTGCATTTAGTCTCAACAGCTCAGTTCACTGCACACAGATGCCATGGGGGACTGTAAAGTTAGCAAGATGTGGGGGAGTATGGCTAAATTTTTCAAAAAGAGCCTTGGCTGATCTGATGCCACAGACATTTGGAGCTGATGCCATGGAAGAGAGTTGCTGTTGCATTTCTTTTGCCATAAATGAATAAGAATAATAATGTCATGAGCCGTTTGTCAAATTACACTCTTGCCAGGCTGGTGATTGTCTGCTGATACAAACAGCGGCATCAGCACTGTCAAATGCTGCTCTTATAACTTGACAGCAAGCATGTAAACGGAGTCAGAGAAGAGGAATTTACTCTTTCAAAATAAGTCAGCATGAAAGGAGATGGGTTCCCAGTCAGAGCAGTGTCTCCCTAGGCTGGCTGCAAAGGGTACCTCAGCTCTTACAGCAGACTTCACTTAACTGAAGGTACAAGACTAAATGAATGAACTGAGAGGAAAAACCTGCCCCACTGGATCCTTTCAGAACAGGTACAGGAGGAGAGCTCTCCTTCATTTAGTTGCGTACGACCAAACAAATCAACTCGGTAGTCTCTGTCGAGGCCTTTGCCACAAAAACACCTAGCTCAGCTCATCCTAATGAGCCTTCTAACAAGCAGACTATGCAGAGAGGCCAAAGACTTCTCACTGCCTGGCCTGAGCCACAGGGGCACAGACTCAGGACAAGGTAAAGATGCCTGGCAATTTTTGTAGGGATGATACAGAGGGGTGGTTTCGCTCTGCAAAGCTCCTAGGCCAGAACTAATGCAGAGATAACTTGAATACTTTTAAATATGAATTAAAACCACGTACACCAGAGCACAAGCACTGTGTGTAAACACAGCCCCTTATGCCATAGGATAAACGCTTTGCTTCATGTGAATCTTCTAGTCCCTCCTCTTTCTCTCACCAGAAAGCATCACACATTTCAGCTGCTTAGATCAGTGCTGGTAAATGAAGTAGACAGTCTCTCAACGTCTCTTTTCCAGTCTAGCATCTCTACAAAGCATTCCCACATTCTTCCAGAACAAGGAAAAGCTTTCCCCACCCCTACTGTATAGCCAGTCTATAAAATTCATTGTTAGTGAAGGTCACCAAGTCAAATACTGCAGCTGGGTCATTTTATAGACATTAACAATCCCTGTAGCTATGAGAATAAAGATAAAAGTGATCTAAATCCTGCTCTTCAGGACATGAGCCAAATGTACGCCACGGTCAGGAAGGAATTGCTCCCACACATGCATCACTTAAGGGATTGCACTGCCTATCAGGTGCATAGTGGGGTTAATTTTTTCCCTGCTTCTCCCACCATGTGTTACCAGAAGCCACAGGAGCAGATAGGAGAGTGCTGTATACCCACACTTCTGTAGCTGCACAGAGGAATGACCACCAGCCAGAAGACACAGGGCTCCAGGTTGCTCAGGCATGAAAGCAATTGCACAATTCCCTAAAGCTCTGCATCAGTGAGGTGGCAGCAGCTTCCATGCTGTGTGAGCTGCCTCATGCAGTTCCAGGAATCAAGTGCTATAGCTCAGCGGAACTGGCTTTACATTTCCAGGCAACAACGCCACTGCCAGGCAAAAGGCATTTTTCAGATTCTCCCTCTAAACACATTCCCAGGAATCTAGCATCCAATGGAAGAGAGAGAAAGAGATGAGCCATTTTCCCAGGAGGTCTCCTAATAAACCCCAGAAAATATTATAGAGGAGCTCAGGATTCCAGACAGTAAGAAAAATATAAGTTCTCTACAGCTCTGCTCACGCTACAGGATGGGGACTACAAACCTGTTGGCAGCCAGGGAGCCAGGAGGCTTTCATGAGGAACTGGGATGATCCATATAGGGCTACCAAATATCAAGCTTCCACAAAGAAGACTTCTTCCTACCTCCAAAGCACCTAAAGTGCATTAGTCACTTGCTTAGGGATGCTCAAGAGATCAGGATAAAGCTCTTAGTGAGAGCTCTTAATCCCACACCAATAGGAATTGCTGGCACAAGACATCCAAGTGGCCCAAGTTGCTGGAACCATCAGCAAGAAGCTTTGTATGAGAAGCAATCCTACTCAAGCAGGCCAGCTGCTGAGCTGGCTGAGAGTCAGCCATGGAGCTGGCTGCTTCTTGGGTGTCCCATGAAGCATAACAAATCCATTTAGACCTGTAAAGTAGACATGAAAGCAGGGACCAATTACCAGCTGGAGCTGATTTCTCCCGTGAAACTTCTTCCATGGTTCCAGGCAACCATACTTCTTAACATGAAGGTAGAAAATCCCCATCCTTTTATGAAGCTCTTGGCTTTCATTTTTCACTTCTTTTGTTATATGAATGGGTGATTTACTGTTTCTTTCCACTGCTTGGACTACTTTGTGAGGTTGCTGACTCCTTCTTGCCCTCCAGCATGGATGGTCATGTTGTGTGCTGAGCAAGCCAAGGCCTACAGTGATCCAAATGCTGAGGGTGAGCAATAGCTTAGTGGCCAGCTCTCACAGTCAGCTTTCAGTGAGTCACACCTTATTACTCAGTCTTAATCACAGCTATCAGAGCTCTAACAAGGCACCCAGAAATATCACAGTCATATAATGGTTAGGTTAAAGCATGGTTAATGACCATCTCATTCCAGCCCCTCTCCTGTGGGCAGAGAACCTCCCAGCAGATCAGGCTGCTCGGAGCCACATCCAGCCTGGTCTTGAACACCACTAGGGATGGCAAGTCCACAGCCTTCCTGGGCCAGTGCCTCACCACCCATATAGCAAAGAATTTCTTCCTAATATCTAAACCTAATTTAGGCCTACCCCCCTGCATCTTACAGCCATTCCCCCTTGTCCTATCACTACATGCCCTAGAGTCCATCCTCTCCAGGGATTTTTACCCTAAGGAATAACAGCATTTCTAGGAACAGCCCCTGTCCTGAATTCCAGAGGCATGAGAAGTCAAGTGGATTCCTGAAGCTCACCAAAGAATTATTGCTCCAAGCAAAGTTGTGAAGCTGCAATGAACTCTCAGAGCATGCAAGATTGATTGATTTCCTATGACTGTGAGCAGTGGAGACCAGTCTCCCTCAGTGCTGTCTGTAGCATGGAGACCTAGATCAGTTTAGGCATTACCAGCAAATTATAAAAAAACTAAGAAGTCTAGTCCTAACCTCCACTATGGAGATTCTCCTAGTAACAGGATCCACCATTATTTTCTGCCCTGACCATGCTTCCTCCTCTTTCTCCCATTCACCAGTCTCCCTCAGGCTTCTGCACAGGACTTTCCTTAATACCTTCAGTTGTTGCTGGAGGTTTTAAAGGTTTGGTCTGAGCAGCTAAACCAGGGAGAGGAACCAATGACCCTGGAGACTTCCCTGCTCATACCAACATCGGCAGCATAACTCTCATTTCTGCCAAAACACGAGCCTACAGAAGGACTTTCCTTCGGCTTAGGGAAGACACATCTAACATGATTGTAAAAGGGTGGGGTTTTGGTAAGGCATATACTAGAAAAGAGAGAACTGTGTAGCTCATATTAGTGTTTTTAGAAGCAAAATGTCGAGATAAGTATTTTCCACACTGTGGAAAAAGGCCCTGAAATCCAGTATTGTGGTTGAGAATATCTGCCAGGCCCTGGTCATGTCCATCTGATTGACATTTTCCATTTCATAGAGCCTGGCCCCACAATAAGCACCTTCATCTGGGAGCAACACCACCAAAGACAAACCAGTTCAGCTTCACCCATATTCCCATCCCAGCAGGAGAAATATCAGGAGGATTAGCTGGCAGACAATGAACACAATGAAACTTCTTTTCCTTTTTTTTTTTTTTTTGAAAGAAGAAATGTATAATTTGGCAACACATAGCCTTCCATAGACATGTCATACAAGACCTCTCCTTAAGACCATTGGGACCCCATGAACTTTGTCCTCTAAAGCCCAAGATCCTGCTCTAAAATATGGAACTTGAGGAGGACAATTAAACTGATTTTTGTTATTAACAAACAATTTCCAGTCTCCTTCTCCAAAACAGCTGAACCACTCAAACTGGAACTTTCCAAAACACAAAGAAAGGAAAAACAAAACCAAGACCAAAATGAGAGAGAAGAATGACCTTTTGCACAGTAGGCATCAGCTGAAGCAGTTAAAGTCTGCAACCTGGGAGCTCTTGCAAACACTGGCTTCTCATGGAAAAGCCTTAACCTTGTTGGTGATCCTGATATCTCTACCTGTAATGCTATGCTGTGAAGACTGATGATCTGCTGAATGGCCTGCACTACAGAGGAGAATTACATACTCCTGCTGTATAAAGGAAACATCCCAGCCCTGAGTTCCACTGTTGACTTAACTGCAAGTGCAAGGTTTTACTCAAATAAGAGCAATTCTGCCCTGGACAAGGTATTGCAGCTTGTCTACTGCACCATCACATCACCTAATTTCTCATTGCACTGAGAAAGTCACTCTAAAGATTAGATAGGACTAGTCTGGGTGGCAGCCAAGCTTCCTCAGCAGGAGACAACTTCTTTTCAGAATTAAACAAACAAACAAACAACCCAAACCAACCAGCCAACCAAGCAAGAAAATCCACCAAAAAAAAAGTATGCCTGCCACTCTAGAATTCATGTCCTTTTAGCTTATTTACTGTCCAGGCACCATATTAAGAGCTAAAACTCAATTAGTACTTTAGAGCTTTTACTTGGCCTCTGCACCTAGTCTTTAAAACTTCCTTGAATTTCTTGCATATCCAAACTTTCCGAGTGGTATTAATACTCCAAAGGAAAATAAAATTAAAAATTGAAAAAACAACAAACACTACACACCAACTACAAAAACTCTTATATTGTCCAGCAAATGAAGGCTGTCTGCTTTGGGCTCTTGTTGTTTGGTACCTACAGACAGCAGCCGTTTTTCTCTTTGCCTCCTTCTGTCCACATCCAGACAGGTACAAAATACAGAGTGCAAATAATGACAAGTTGTACCTGAATATCTAGCAGAGAGCAACTCAGAATGGATCTTTTCTATGACTTAAGGGTGATGTACCTGCCATGCTTCAACAGAACAACTCCTTGACATCCATTTTGGGAGCTTTTTCTATACCGAGGAGGAGGAAAACCAGCAGAAAACCCACAATGCAGAACACATTTCATATTGTCCTTATTTAGGGACCGAACAGCTCTGTCCATGAGATATTTTACTTCAGGTTTAATCTGTACCACTAGTTCAACTCCCCTTGGTGAGTTCTCTGGCTTGGGACTTCTCTTTTAGTTTACTGTTGTCTGAGCAGGCTACCAGATACCACCAGCATTACTAAACTGCTCTTACCGCAACACATCAGGTTTGCATTGTTTTCTCTTCTATTCTCCTCTCCACCAGGGCCAGGGGAGTCAGTGGCTGTGTGGTACTTGACTGCCAGGTGGGGTTAAATCAAACACCTTCACAAACACAGGCTTTCCTGGGGCAAGCTGTCCGATTATGCTCCATCTCCAGAGCACCCTACACCTCTGCTCAGAAAGTCACAGGCCATCCACACCAAAAGCATGGAGCTCCTATCTCCTAAGCGGGCTAATCTTACCTGGGGGGAGCAGTGGACATTCCTCCTGGGACAGCCTCTGGCAATGCTCCAAGACAACAGATGTATGTTGGGCATTGCTGCACTGTGGACACATCACAAGCTCTAGACATAAAAGCAGCTAGCTGGAAATCCAGTGGACATCTAAGGGTTAATCTGCACTTGTTTGATTGTCAAACACCTGAGATATGACGACAACACATTGGCACACTGTAATTGCAACATATTATTAAGTACCTTCAGTCCCCAAAGGCTAAGACACTTTTGAAAAAATAATAAAGCTAATGCACATAATAGCCTGTGTCTTGTTATTTAAGAAACCTCTTCCCGGCATCAGACGTCGACAGAACGTGTAAATGCACTTTCTCCAATAACTATGCACAAGGAGCAGTTTGATGGAGTGCCAGAAAGCACAATGACTGTTCTACCTTAGCAATGTACTGAAGATGACATGTTCCCTTTAATTGCTTTATTCAAAAAGGAAAAAAAAAAAAAAAGCCATTTACTAAGTCCTAGCCTGGTCTCTCCCCTTGATGAGCAATTTTAGACTGCACATTGGAGCTTTTGTTTGTTGCTAAAAGACAGGGAGAAAAAGCATGTTTTGTTAAGTAATTTTAATTTTCATTTTTAATGGAAAATGGTTCAGAAGGGTATTTTTCATTATATTACGTGAACATTTGCATTATATACTCTGCTGGGTCTTCCCTTATGTGACTCAAGGTTGACAAGTTCAGGCTGTCAAACACAACCCTTTGCATCTAATAAATTATAAGATATATATATTTTATATATAAGTTATAAAAGATAATTATAACTATTGACACAGACCAAGCTATACCTCTGCAAGTCAGAAAATACTCTTTACTTTATTGTCCTTGTTCTGCAGCCTCATGTGCATAATAGGAAAGCACTTCAAGAACTGCTTCCAAAATTCACTGCATTTTTACTGTCAAACTGCTTCCCACCTGCCTATATTAATAAAAAAATAAATCAGGAATTCCTCTTCTTGTTTCTTCAAGAGAGAAACAGCTGTAATGACTTCATAGACAAATCAATGCCATTTCCAACAGAACAATTTCATTTTTTCTCCCTACTTCGAAAAATTAGAATAATTTCACAACGAGCCCTAGGGAACAAGCTCATGAAAATTCACAGAGCAGACAGCATGAGGAAAAGTGTTTGGTTATATATTTCAGGAGGCAGGAAATGGGCCTATCTGCTGCTCTCTGAGCAGTGAGAGTAATTATGCATGCATTTTCTGCATCCCATAATCATCGTCACCACAAAGATGACATTTCATAGCTGAGTTGAGAATGTGTCTTTCCCAAAATTATTTTTTGTTTGGAAGGAGAAATTGTTCTAAATAATATCTATGGATGTTAGATATAGGAAAGCATACATCTGAGAGTCAGACACTGTAGAGTCAAAACCCTATTACCAGCTCTCTAAATAATTCTATTGTTAATTCCACATCAGCAAAATGGTAACACATCTGTCTGTAGCAGAGTCCCAGGCTACTGGAAATTTGTTAGATATTATAAATTGGTGCATTGATGTGAACTACTCATACTGAGTCTGCATAGAGGAGCTCCTGTGGGCTTTGTAAAACCTTGGTCAGATTTGGAAGGGGACAACAACTCTCCATTGTTTGATCCTGGTGAGTGAGCAGGGCCCCAGTCATTTAGAATGTTGCTTTAGAATGAGAGGTACTAAGAACAGGAAGAAATTAGACTTGTGTTTCTCAGGTGCACCTCTCCTTCCCTCAGACAACCCAGAAGGAGTCACCTCTTAGGTCAGTGCTGAGGAATAGGACAGGAGGAAGAAGGACCAGCTGGAGGCACAGCAGCCATTCCTTCCCCAGGAGTATTTCCACCCACTGGGTCCTGGCTAGTACCAAAGATGCACCAAAGCCCTGCTATCAAGGGGATAACTTGTCCAGTTGCTCTGGCTCAACTTGCAGCTGGATTCTTACAGAACAAACAGTTGCTCCAGAACAAAACAGCCTCACACACCTACCTATGCCTCCTCTGCACTCTGTTTTTCTCAGTGGTTCCACGTTAGAACATGATAATCATCACACAACCACATCTCATCACCTTTTCTTACTGTAATGGTGCTAAACCTAGCCCTGTGCCTTCCTGATTTTCCAGCTTGGGTAAAGATCAGCACACAGCTGGACCTTTAGCAGTTTCTCCATGAAATAAACTGGATTGACATGTAGGAAGTCATGGCTGATTCTAATCATAAGTCTCTAGGTGAATAATTTAACTTGTGTCCCTTCTTCTGGTAGTCCTGACATATTGATGTTTTTCTTCAAGGGACTAGAACTCCAAAAAGTCTTATAAAAAGCTAATTTCTATTTTCATTGGAGTAGCAAGAAAGTGGGGCCCTGTTTATGACATAGATTTTAGAGAGGAAATGAGTGTAAATAAACCCTCACCTGTGGAAGAGATGTATTGTCATATTAGGCATGAGAACCTCATTAGTGGGCACTCTGGATCACAACACTCTTTTACCCAGTATTCCAGTGGGACCTTGACTTCCTGATCCACACCAGCTTCTTTTCACAGCCAAAAGGTTTATATGGGCTGATTAGCCTGTTATGCAAGAGCTCCGAGCAAACTTTAGTTTGCAAATGGCTCCTCTCAAGTAAGTAGTGCCTAAATGTTAATGCTGGGAACAAGTGCATGCAAGAGTAGTTTTCATTGCAATGAGGGTTGAAGATCTAAATTAGCCACAAGCCTGCCTTTGTCTGCCTAGAACACATAGATCAGATATCCTTGCTTCTCTGCTACATAAATACGTAGCAACTACTTGCAAATGCAAGGCACACTTTCCAAGTGTCCTGTGCAGTACAGTACACAGTGTGCAGAGAACTTCTACCAAACTTCAAGCCAGGACAAACTGCTGGCTGGACAAGAAAGCCACATTTACCCAACAATATGATGTCACTTGTGCATTTGGGGAAGGAACAGAAAAATCTTGATTTGTTCTGGCTATAGATGAGGACGCAGCTTGAAATTAATTGATCGTAGGTACATTCAAAGTAAAAGCTTGATCCACTTCCAGCAAAATCCAATGGCAAAACTGGTGCAAACACTGAGCATGCCAGACTTCCTTCTCAAAGACTTCAGCTCACACTTCATTGTTTAGAAGCAGTCAGACCCTTCCTGCCACATTGCTGGGGAAGTTCTGATCAGCCATTCAGACCTGAGCTCCCTCAGTGGTGGGGATTGGAAGTGGAAAAAATAGGCTGATGAGTAAAAAGGTTTTTCTGTCTGAAAATTTAGATTAGAGAAACAAATTAATTAGGATGAAACTTGTGTGAAGATCCTTCAGCCAGGAATCCACTCCACAGGTTGTTCTTTTTTTCTACCTGTATGGTCTCTACTATCACAGCATCTCAGCGTTTTGGAACCTCACATCATACACAAGGTTTGAGGCATGAGGATGCTTGCTGCCCCCTTTCAAGAGCTACATCTGTGCAGAACTAGCCTCCTAGGTGCTCTGACAGTGGTATTCTGCAGGACAATCCTTTTGTCTTGCATGTCCAGTCTTTGTTTTCTGCAGCACTCTTTTTCCTACTGTTTGCTTTTTGCTTTTCCCCACTGATACCTTACACTCGGCTCAGAAAGCGAAGCTCAGCCAGTCTGCTTTACTGCCATTTACGATCAATTTAACTTTCTGGCTCTGGGGCACCTTTTGCTGGTCTTGTGATCACTGCCACACAGTTCTGTTTAAATCCAGAATAATTTGATTACGTGGAAATTAAACCATTGTTCTTTTGATGACATTAAACTAAAGTGCTGACAATCGGAACTATCATTCCAGCAAAATGGTCAGGAATATCCACGTTTGTCATTCAGATTAAGAGTGTTCAATTCATAAAAAGCCGAAAGATGTGTTCCCAAAGTACCAATGTCACAAAATTGGAATCCAAGTGTGTTTTCTTAGAGCTACTTAATAGAGAGAAATGTCTTTATTTAGCACCTGTCATCTCAAGTTCCCAAAATGCTCTCTCAAAAATTAAGTTTCCTAATAAGCCTTCCTAGCCAGACATCAGGCTCCAATTTACAAGGGGTAAACTTGTTTAAGGTCACCCAGCATGGGAAAGAGCTGGGAAGCAGCTCCAGGAATCCAGAGGACCACACCCCTCACTAGCCACTAGACCACACAACTGTCCCCATTTCACTTGAGTCATTATTAAGCAGGCTAGAAGAACACTGTGGTTTTATTTTATGTCAGCTGAACTCTTGTATTAACATTTTACTGTCCCACTGATGTTTTGCCTAGAACATTCTGTAATCCACAAATTAATATGTGAAGAACATCCAGTACAGTTTGGATGAATAAAAAAAATTATCCAAATGGCAAAGAAGTTTTGATTTCCAGCAGTTTCATAAATCAGATGTGCTGGAGGAAGAAGGTTCCTTATTTTATCACACTTAGCCTTTTGTGTTGCCAGCAAAACTGCTGCCCTTCCCAAAACCAAGCAGAAACCCTATTGTTGCGGCAAACCCCATCTGGTCACATGGAGAACTTAAACCTCATGGCATTCTGTTTCACATAGACAGAAAGGGAGTTCTGCTCCAAATACACGACAAGAGCCAAAAATAATTTTGCTTTACCTATGCAGAGTATCTGAAGTTTTTGTTGCCTGCTCTTATTCACCACTTCATGTTTTCTGTGATCCTGCCTTTAGCTTCTGGGATAAGGGTTTCTCTGTCCTGCAAATTCTGCCCTATTCTCATTTTTTTTTTAATCACTTTGTTAAAGGATTCTTCTAGGTGGAAGCAGATCCTCCCCTTCTAAGGACAGATCCATGCTGCACGCAATGCAGTGAAGTGCAAATCTAAGGCAAAAACCAATTCCAATTCAGAAACTCTGAGCAAAGTAGCAGGAAACTTGCCCAGGCTTGGACTGGGCACAGGCCCTGCTTGTCCAGAGTATATCTAGGGAGGTCAAGGAAGACCATCACTGCTCCCAAAGTCCAATGCTCCAGCCTGAGCTGGAGAGTCAGCATGGAGCTAGGCAGAGCACAAATCCTAATCTGAACAGAATTATTTAAAACGTGCTCAATGCAAACTAATCAGTAACCACACCCCCCACCTGCCGGATGCTTCTCCCCAGCACGGCCAGGCGCTGCCTGCTGGAGCTCTCCCAGTGCTGAAGGCTCCAGGCAGGAGCAGAGCACAGCTGAGAGTTAACCTTGAGTGAAGCTGAGGGAAAAACACAGGTACAGGGCTGAAACAAGCCTTAGTGAGACCAACTGACACTGATGGAAGGGGGAATGCCAGCAGGGAGCATCTGTATTGCTGGCATGAGATAGGTGACAAGTGTGCTACATGCCAAGGTTTTGAGAAAAGCACCTTTCTACTCCCCCAGAACCTTTGCTTAATAAAATGGTGCTCTCCCTCTGCCTCTCCTTGCAAACCTAAGAACAGTGTAAAATTCCCCATGATGATAACAGTTTAAGGGAAACAAAGTCTGGTCCCTCTGGTCATTAGAGATATTGCACCACTTCACCCAAAAGCAGCTCACCTTAGTGTCCTTGGCCAGCTTCCAGCTTGGGTTATCAGAGCCTGCACACCTAAATTCAACCCTCAGCAGTAATCAGAGTGGCTGTCCTCCTTCATCCTTCACAGGTAAACACCGTTCTGGATCACAGCTGCAGCCAGAAGTGAATGTGTCACTTGTGCCTGGACATCCAGCGCTTTGAACGTGCTTCAGGCTCATCTAGAATGGAAGAAGCTAAAATACAGATCAGAAGGTCAACAGGAGGTAATTTTAGCAAATGTCTGGTAGGCATGAGCACAACAGAGCTGTCATGGCCTTACCCAGAGAACAGGGACAGTTTGTGGGTGTCCTCTTTAACTCACCTGGAATGACAAAACTGAACTTTGATGTCCCAGACTGAGGCAGCAACTTCCTTAGCACACACAACATAGATTTTATTTTCTCCGTCAGCATAACTTCTTGATCCTTTATGATCACCCACAGATTGATGTAGAAAGTGATCCCCTTGAGACCAGCTCTCATTCTGTGCCCTGGCTGTTATTTTTCCCAGTGTTACCATATCTTTGAGGCTACTTCAAGGATCTAGCAGTAGTTGCACACTCAGTGCTGGGCTGCTGCAAGTTTGGATTCTGCCAGACTGCACATTACTCCAGAAACAGTATTGCTAAGTGCAGTAGCCAGTGGGCTAATGCTGGGTTTGTACTGCACAGGCTCAACCATCAGATTACCAGGTATTTATGTTGCTTTTTACTGAGGAAAGCAAAAATATATGGAAACAAGTTTTAGCACTCTTGGGCTCGTAATAGCAAAACTACAGTAGGATCAGGAGAGGCTAACCTAGTGTCATATGGGAATGCATCTGTAATCACTTCTCCAAATAGGAAATGTCATAATAGAAACTATTTTAATAGGACAAGCACACTGCAGAGATGCCTGTTTCACCCATCAAAATATACACTCAGGGAAAAGACAAAATGACCTGCTCCAGCTCTGGTTATTATGAGGTCTCAGAACATAAGCAGCTACCCAGATTACTATGTATATTACTATTGTGCTTAGAGGCTCCACTGGAGACCTTAGCTGCCCTATAATTAGACCTACCTAATATAATCAAAGCTGTTCTGTGAGTTCAGGGGCTACTCCCCACCAAGTGACAAGCTGAGTGTAGCAGGAGTGACGCAGCTAAGCCCTTTCTCCAAAGGCTTACAGCCTGGACAGGTGAGGCAGACAGAGACAGATGGGCAGAACGAGGTAAGGGAGGAGGAATGTTTTAAAGCAGTGTAGTGTAAGTGATGGTGATGTCACAAGACTCTGGGGACAAGCGATAAAGACCTATAAGGACATGCCCCAGAGGGCTCAGACTCAGGAGAGGATCAGCACTGTGGAGAGCATTACTGCTGGGTGTTACTGCAATCCATCGAGGTGACAGAGGGAATCTGGCACGGAGGTAAAGCCCACTAAGTGCCAGGGAAACCTGTGCCAATGACTTTGTAAGGACACAACACATTACCTAGATGAGCAATGGCTGCTTTGCTTATGACACTGGCAAAGGGCAGCCAGCACTGGCAAGGCACATTAAAAGAAAGTGCACAAATACTTATAATGTGATGCAGCCTCTCGATGCAGCCTCTCAGCTCCTCTGCTAATGTCTAGGTGCACAGTCCTTCCAAGCATGCAGCTGGGTGCAAAGGAGGCTCCAGCAGAGGTTAGGGATTTCTGTAGGCTAATGACACAGTTGAAACAGATGAGCTTGAGCTACTGCTTGCAGAACAGCAGCATCCAAAGGTTTGGCACAGAAAGCAAATTCACTGCACTACATTCTGCAAATAGTCAGCAATGTCAAACTCTATTCAAAAGAGCTTAAGATTCAAGTAAATAAGATAAAGACAAGGTCATAGACATGTTTCATGACTTGCCTTTGGTCATGTCTTATTGACAGCCTACCTGAAAACACTGCTAGAATCTCCTGAGCTCCAGCCTAACATCTAATCCAAACACCTCACCTTCTCTTTAGCCAATACTTCCTTCTCTTGAACAAATCAGGCCACAGAGAAGACACTTCAAGCTACAGTACAGCCTTTCCACTAAAAACAAGCACATTTAAAGACACCAGCAACTATGTTGCTTCATCTACTATCAACGGACAGCTAATTTGCTATTTTTTTCCAAGTATCTATTTGCTAGTCAAACCTCCAAAAGAGCTGAAAACAATAGCACCTCCTTCTGCACACCAACATGTTCCTTCCCCCTGGGACAAGATCTGTTTCCAACACAGTGATGAAAAGCTGTGTCTGTAAAAGCTCAGAAGTCCAATTCTTCCTGCTCTTGTCAGTGGCAATCAGTAAGGTCACTGCAGCATGAGCTTCCACTGAATGTGTAAAGGCATTCAATTAATCTTTGTTTGCTGAGAACTCAGGGAATTTAAGTAAGGTCAAAGAGTTAAAAGAGATCAGGAGACTCCACACTCTCACTGACACAATACTTCCTGAAGAGCTGACATGGACATATAAGTTACTCCACTGACAAAAAAATCCAACAAAACAAAACCAGGGTTTTTTGCAATCAACACCCTAAGCACATATACATTTACTTGGAAAGACAGTAAAACATCTGGACAAGCCACTTCTGCTTGCTGCCCACCCCCCCATTATAGAGGCAACTTGTCCTTCTGCAGGAAAAGGCTACAGCTATTTTTTTGTTTACAGGCCATCTGTTCTACAGTTATCACACACAGACATGCTTACCTGCTTCCCCAGGTCAAGACTTGACAGCCATGCCTCGACTGCTCCAGACCTCTGGACATCACCAGCCACAAATGTCTCCTTTTTATCTGCTGTGCATGGGGCAGAGCTCTTGAAGAGCCGGGCACTGTTCTCACACACCAGAAAGCAACAGATGAAAGAAAAGCAACAGGAAGGGACCAGAAAATAATGCTGAAAATAAGGGAAGTCACATAAAGAACTCTAAGCCCACAAAAACAGTCATGTGCATCCAGACATCCCACAGATGCCACACAGTTGAACTCTGTCCAGGCACATTAAGAGACCACAGACCTTAAAATTTTGCCCCTTCATCCAGCCTCTGCTCCTCAAGGAAGTTCACCAGTGTAACTCTTCTCCCTCTGTGCAAAGGAAAGACCATGGAGCTACGGAGATAAAAAAAAACCAGGATAGAAACCAGGCAATCAGTGGGAGGATGAGGATTCCCACAAGAAATGGGAAACAGTAGGTGCCACTTTGAGGAATATCTACAGAAGTCATGTACTGTGCCCAGACACAGGCAGGTGACAGGAAAGCAGCCTCAGAGAGACTCCAAACCCAGGTGTCCACACATGAATCAAAAAGTTCTCAGGCACAGCTGCCCTGCAGGCATTTATTTCAGCAAGTCTGAGTGTGTGCTCGAAGTCCAAAGCTAGTCGCTCTCTCCTCAGTACTAGAGACAACAATTTTGGACTAGTGATGAAGATGCCACCTTTTGTGGTCTTCACCACACTGAAGGAGGCAGCACTGGAACAGCCCAGCACACCTGTCAACTATCCCAGGCAGGGCTGGTAATGGTGCATACAGGGATCTGCAGTCCCCACCCAGGTCAAACCTCTGTGCCCAAGAGCTCAGCAGGACAGCACTCAGCCCAACTTAAATCACCAAGATGTACCTAAAAGGATCTTGACAGCTTTCCATCACACAAACTTCCATTATTGCTGCTTGGACTGCCTCCATCATTTGCTAATGCAGAACAGATTAGGAGGTCTATCTATATATTATGAGATTCCTCCTGCTAGTGCAGGAATCCATTTCAGTATTTAGAATAAGTAGCAGCCTCAGAAACCCAGCTTTTCTGATCATCTTTCAATTGCATCCTTGTAAACAAGGAGACAGATGTTGCTCTGATCATCAGCAATGAGAAAACAGCTTCTAAATGGCACGTGGAACACAAAGCTGGGCTTGTGTCACCCCCACAGGTGCACACATAGCAGGGGATCCCTGGCATTACCCTATCAGGGAGAGAAAGCCAGGGCAAGGAAGAAGAGTGGCAGGAGTGCAATTTTGTCAGCTGTGTTAAAGCAGAGCAGCCTCCAGGCAGCTCTGTGTTGAGCTAGGATGAGGAAGCAAGGAATCCTTGCTCAACTTCTCTTTCCTCTCTCCTCAACTGAGCAGGGAAGCTGGGTGAAAGACAAGACTGTCCTATTCCTGGGAACGAAGCAGGAACACTTCTGGGGAGCTAAGTCACTCTGGGAATGACAGTGAGAACTGTTAATCCTCAAAAATAACCATACAGGGCATGTTTATAACACTGACTGCTACAAACATCCTCTCCCCTTCTCTTGGTCTAAAAAGTTACTCTGCAGACAGGGAAGATGGAGAAGACGGTAAGCAAAGTGCCCCTGGGAAAACAGCCCACTGAAAATATTTACAAGGGAAAACATGCATAACTTTGGAGGCAGCCAGTATGGCTGGCAGACCAAGCAGAATGAATTCTTGACTTAAAGATGACGGCTAGGGTTTATAAGACCTTTGTCTTATAAACCATATATAAAGCATCCATAACATATGGATTCACACAATATCCCTTCTACAAATACAGAGCACCATGATCAACACCCCCATATACCTGTCTGCTCCTCCAGATAGCTGCATCTCTGGCAACACTAGCCAGGCACTGTTCCTCCACATGCCAGTGCAGAGCCTGGTAGGAAACAAGGACAGCTTTATTCAGGAAAAAAAGTGCAAAAATGAAACACCATTTTGGGAGGACACAGCAATAATTCATCTGCTTAAATGACCAACAAAATACTTTCCCATGTCACCTTGGCAATCGCCCGACAGCAGCGTTCCATGACCAAGAGTGATCCAATGGGCAAACATCCCTTTTCCACATTACCTCCCTCTCCCATCCACTAAACCCCACTCATGGTTTGGCATCAGTGGGTAGAAGTGACCTAGCACAGCAAGGTCACTCAGGGAACAGCTCTGTAGGGCATCTTGCAAAGTATTTCTTGATTTGTGGTGAGAATTCACCACTGAGCCCAACTACATGCCACAGTGTTGGGAACGGACTCAGTGGAATTAACTCTGCTCATTCCTCTGACACCTCACCCAAAATTTTTGTTCAGAGAGCTGTTTCTGCTTCAGTATTTGTTGAAGATTGCCATTAAATACAAGGCTTTAAAGGGAAAGTCATTATTACACAAGAGTGGAGCAAAGACCTTGCTGCCAGGCATCTGTGTCCCACTAGAAAGTAAAAACCATTTCACCAGTCTGTAATTCAGCTCCCACCATCCAAACATTTTTAAGTCTGTGTCATACTACAGTGACTCCCAAGGCATCACTAGAAGATTTGTGAGTACCTTATCTGTATTTCCTTATCTTCCAGAGCTTCTCTTTATATCATTGTATATTAAAAACTTCTGTGGAAGAAGCAGTCCTGTGCTCACCCTTTTTGCTGTTCAACAACACATGAGCAGAAACCTCATGACCTCACTATCTTCTTCTGGGCCATCAGACTGAAGGTTACTACATGGCTATGTCATCTTATGAAGGGTCAAAGGCTGAATATGAGTTTACTCACTGACCTTCATGTCACCATTTTTAACACCCTACATATTGCAAAGTACATCCCAAATGGGAAAATCTCATTCATTATCTGGAAAGCAAACATTTCTCATCTGCATCCTACAGTCAGAGAAGCTGAGTCATCAGCTGCTTAAGTAACTTCCACTTCTCCAGAAGAGAAGCCAGCATTTAGATAACCCTCCTCCCAAATCCACTCATATACAAAGTTGACACAGACTCATCACTTTTATCTCTAAAGCCTCCAAGAAGTAAAAACACTTCTTTTAAACCAGTCTGTGCAATATCAGCATTAAAGATGCCTCTGTCCATGGGTGGTCCTTGAGGTGCTGCAGAGAAGCAATATCTTGCATATGCAAAGGATATAGTTCAAATGTGAGATTGATTTTGAGGGTGACCTTAAACCTGTTTAACAAGAAAGCTGCAGCCTCTCAGCCTGCTTAGAGAGGAGGGGCTGGTGTGGGGCATCTCCCACATTATTTGTTCTGCTCTAGGCAGACTAAATCCTTAAAGACAAAGAGAAAAGCAGCCTCTCCCACGCCAGGCATAGCCAGAGGGCTCCTATATGAGAGACCCTGCTCTCCAGCTACCTGCTGCAGCACTGTCAGTAGGTGCACACAGAGCCTCAGGATACCCTGGGTTGCTGAAACACAGGTTCAGACCCTCATTGCCTTCCACACAACCCAGAATCAGCAGCAAACCTCCTCCTCTCCCCCATTCACAAGCCCACTCCATGTGTTTCTGGGGTTTTGGGTGTTTTTCTTTTTATAGCTCACCTCACTTCACATCTGTGTCTTTAGCCTGAGGACTGGGACTAAGTTGGCAAAAGTTGAAGTTCAGAAGAGAACATACTCGACAAACAGGCCTTCCTTCTCTCACCAAACAAACCAAGCTTTAGGCAATTCCCACCTTGCAGGCATCACACCCAAAGGACAACACAAATAGAAACAGCCTTGCAAGCAACAGCAAACAGGATTGAAAGGAGTGTGACTTGGCTTTCCTCAGCAGAAGTGTTAACCTCCCCCGAGGTCAGATCCCACACAAACATGGTCTTTATTATCAAGGAACAGAAAGAGGTATTGAAGAGGCACGAACACCTGACAAAAAAGGTCTCATAGCCCAAACCACACACTTGGTTCTGTGTGCCCACTTGTCCCTAGCTCTCTACCCAGTCCCAACATTCCTATACACCTAAAAGTGCCACCAGCCTCCTGCCAGGCAGCTACCCTTTGTATGTTACAGGTGTCCTCTGTTTCAGGAAATAAGCAGTGACTTATTTACTATGTTGATTCATTAATTTCTCCCTGATCGTTTTGGAAATAGCAGACTTCATTTGGCCTCCAGTAAATCCCACAAGAAACAAACCATGACACAAAGAAGGATCCTTGTACTTGCTACACATATTTAGGATTTTGCTTGTGAGCTGTTGATACAAGGGCTATAGGGTGTCACACAGCATTAGTGCCTAGCTCCAGCGTCACTTGTTACCAGAATTGTGTTCTAAGCCATGGCTCAAATTCTCCCCAGATTCTGTACTGGGTAAGATAACATCAAAGTAAGGCTTCCAGCTGGGAGAAATTTAATGGTACTGTTTTACACAGCACACCTCGTTAATATTAAGCAGTGCATTGGACAGACAAAAAATACCTACCTTGCATATACTGAACAAGGTCACACATTTAGATGTTAATATTGGTATGGCATCATGCTGAGCTAGAAAACCTCCTGCAGCAGCTTCTATCTCTGCATTACACAGATTTGTAAGAAAGACAGCCAGAAGCTGAAGGACAGTACAGACTGATTAGACACAAGCAAGATTCTAATGAAGCTGGGAGAAGCTAGGATAAAAACAAGACAGCCAAACCAGGCAAAGAAATCAATCCTCAGGAGTACAGGATCTACAAACCTAGAGAACAACAGGAAAAGTGCTCTGGTGAGTTCCATGGCTTTGCCTTTCCCAAATGGGAGCACAGGAATAAACCTGGTTAGATAAGTTTTCCACATTTTAGAGTTCCTTCAGATCCATTTACATTTTATTCTCAGCCATATGCAAAAGAAACCCCAACATCAGCCTAAATTCTGACCTCTAACTGTACATGCAAGAGCATGTACTCCAAGCCCAGGAGTATTTGGAACATTACAACAATCTTTTTTGACATGTGTATCAAGACTTTCGCTTAAATATTTTCAGAGTTCAAGTATGTTTAGGTGCACACTCAGAAGTCACAGCAAGCCCACAGGCCTGTTTTCAGTTGCTATCTGGAAAGCTAAGACCATGGTAAGTAGCATTGCTTGGTTAGCCATGACAATAATCAATCCTGTGTGCTTCAGAGTGGTGTATTCTATATCAGAATAATAAGAAATAAAGCAAAACAAACAAGCAAAAATTTAAGCTGTTCTCTGAAAAGCATTAAAAACAAAACCAGATCATACCAGGCTGCATATCACTTGGAAAAAATACTCTTAGATAAAATACTCCTAGGACAGGGTAAGGAGATAGCTCCATAGGTAATGCAAAAGAACAGGCATTGTTACCTCCTGGACCAAAGGAGAGTTTGAGACCTAGTTAGACCAACATCCAAGCAAAGACACCACTCTCATTTCACTGCCGCCTCTTGTAGAGGTGAGCGATGGAAATGACCCCCATACAGCTGTTAGAGATGTCATGCTGCTTTCTAAAAGCAAACCAGCAGGGAATTAGCTGAGATATCAGCACTTTTTCAGAGTGCCTGAGACTGATTGATGGTCGGCAGTTTTGTAATAAACTTTAACTACTAACTTTCAAACCCAGGAATGTATGTGCCCCTATTTTGCTTTAGCATCACTGCTGCTAAATTGTACACACAGCATATCTGAAAGCAGGAGTAGGATTAGATCCTCCACCACTTCAGACCCTCCAGCCAAAGTATCTCAGCACTTCTTGCTCTTCCCAACTGTAGATCTCATAATAAAAGCAATGCAAGGACACAATAAAACAGTGACAAAACAGGAAACTGAACCTAGTTTAGATGCCCCAGCTGAATGGAACTTCTTGTCTCCAAACCATACAGGACCCTACATTTTCCAGCACTTTGTCCAATTCATTTTTAAGTATCTCCCAGTGGGAAAAATATTTCATGGTCTAATAAGCATCAGTGTTAGGAAAACCAGCTGACATTTCCCTCTGGGGTTAATGTGGGCTAAGCATCATGAGAATTACATTTTGGCTTAAGTAATCCTGCTTCCTCTTACATTATTTCAAAGCACCCATCTCATCTGAGGTCTCAGACCTCAACTCCTTGGGTATCTTTGCCTGGTTTATTCTCTGTGATATCTGCAAACACAATCCAAGATCTGCTGAAGTCAATAGAGGAGGTAGTTTACCTTAAAACAAACTTTTCTCTATTATAAATCCTAAGGTTTGCAATGATAAGAGTGGCTAAGTTTCCCATGATGCAAAAAGCTTGAATTATGCATTACGCAGTTATTAGAAAGCATCCTAAGCAAATACCGGTCACTTCTGGTAACTGAGCATGAGGTATGTTACTTCTAACATGTTTGGCTAACCTCACCTTAAAAACGTCTAGTGAAATGAACCCCTTGGCATTCCCAATTATTTCAAACTACTGCATCAGTGTCTACCACTGGGAAGGTTTCCTAAGCACCCACCCTGATTATTCCTTGTTACAATTTAAGTGCATTATTTCCCAAGCTGTCTCCATTGCTATGGAGAGTCTTTCTCCCTCTCTGCATGAGCTTTTCTACATTTTCTGAAAACTATTTTTGAACTTTATTTTAATTACAGCTAAGTCAGCTTTTCCCTCTGCCTTGTTCTGAGGTTATGTTTTTAGGATCTACAATTGTTCTCCCTGTTCTCCTTTGGCATCTCCCCATTGTCCACATCTTCCCTGAAATGTGCTCAGCAAATTGTATACAATGCTCCAGCTGTTTCCCTAGGACTCTGTAGAGTAAAAGAATTACGGATGACTCTCCTGACACTGCATGAGTAACTAGCTCATGGTTCTTCAGAAATTAATGATTTGTGCATTTTCCTGCTGCTAAAGCAACTCAGGATATTCTCTGTTTTTCAAGATGTGGAACAAGTTGGCAAAGCTCTTCAGAGCTACATGTCAGGGATGTTAAAAAGAATCCAAATTTAAAATAGGGTTTCATTATAACTTATCATTACCCTTACTTTAAAGGGAAAAAAATTTAAAACCCCAAACCCTCTGCAGACTTTCATTAACTTATCTGTACTGTCAGTGCCAGATCTGTTTTGAAGTACACAAGCCTGACAATACCCTTGGAAGAGAAAAAGAAATGAGCTATTCTCTGGAGGCATTATTATGAATAGCATGTGTTCCTGGCCTGTTTCCTCTGGGCCTATTTTATGAATCAGTCCCCAGGAAAAAAAAAAAAATCAGTCTCACCATAAGGTCACCATGAACTCAGCTTTTTATTTTAGCAGGACAGTAACTAACCTAAAAGTCCTGAGCTGCTACTGGGCTTGATCCTGAAATGAAATAATGCTACTAAAACAGATTTAAACTGTCTTCCATGCTCCAGAGTCACACCATGGGTGTCTAGTTTGTGCTGGGGATGTTGACAGAGGAGCCATCTCTCAGAAGGGAGAGCACCAAACCAAGAGTGATCACAGAGAATAGACTTTTTGATATTTCCATTCCAGGCTGCAAGTTTTAGCCCCAGAGCATCCCCAGCACTGACAGGGAACCACACAGGACCTGCATCACATCTGCAGCACAAAGCAAAGGTTCAGCTGCTGGCTGGTGGAAAGGTGCACAAAACCATTGTTGGGCAGCTCACAGCAGGGAAAGTAAAAACAGGTAATCAAATAATCCAGTGTGGGTTAAAATACAGAGGCCAGGACACAAGGCAAAACTAAAAGAAAGATGATTATTTGGAAGTCCCCCAAAGTACGTATTTCCACTGATTTGGTCCTGCAAGCATGTGGAGACAAGCCATTCCCTCCCAGGTTGTCATGCTCTCTTTATAGCCTTCACTGGCCTTTCAGGAGGCTCATAATAGATTTTTGAAGAGGAAAGGCTTGCACTGGACTATTATTAGTCAGTGGAAGGAGAAGATAGAGGGAAATTAACTTATTTTTTTTTTTATTCAGTGCCCAGAATTATGATCTAGATTCATCTAATTGTACTTGGATCCAGAGAATTAGTTCCATCCATTGTAACAAATGGAACCAATTGCAAAATTTGGATGTGGGTCAGTATTAAGAATCCAAGCCAAAGGTTGACAGCAGGCTTTGTTATAACTCCCAGTACTTAAAGAGTAAGTGAAGAAAGAAATTAGAAAAGAGACACTATTTGACATGAATTTGGCTCTGAAATGCTGAAGTTCTGGTTATCAGGATACCTGCTGATCACCACAAACACAAAATGAGAAAAAAAAAGTGGTAGCAGCCAACCTTCTAAACATGATTAATAATGGAATGTACTAGGAGGAACATTAAAACACAATTCTTGGTCTGGGTGACCCTCTTTCAGTATTTTGATTGGATTTATTGCCTTACAAGTAATTAGGGAGAGCCTAATAGAAGACCTAAAGACCTTTGGGCAAGTAAATGAACACTAGCATTGCTTTGATGCTATTTAATCTCCTTCCCAAAGGCTCTATCCACCCCACTCACTACCTCAAAAACCATTATTTTCATCTCCCAGTCTCACAGGGCCTGGAACAGCCATGTAACTGTGCTGTGCTTCCAAATACTGCATGCTGTAAACTTGGGTTATTCTGTTTCCAAAAATACACACACAGGTTCTGGAGACTCCAGGTGAGCTAACACATTTCAACAAGGCCCATTTTATGCTTCTGTTTCAAACTGTTTTCCAAGCTCACAGCTAGCGGGTAGGAGAAGCAACAGTGGCCCACACTGGTGAGCAGCATGTGCTGACTCAGTTTCCGCTCATAAAACGGGCTGGTAACTGCAGGACAAGCAGTGCCTTTGTGAGGGCAGGCACAGAGCTGTCACACTCTTCAAGCATGGCAGCAGGAGCCAGGATCACCAGCATGGGGACAGGGATGGGCAGCCACCCCCCGTCACTTGTTGTGGCCCTTTTCTCAAGCAAGGGGTATCCTCCTCACCAAGCAGCCTTCTAGGGGCACCAAGAAGGCTTGCTGATGTCTGCATAGCATTCAAAGATCCTCAGAACCAAAATCTTTTAGAAGTGCAGACTAAAGCTGGGATTTTGAGGCAGCCAGTTCAAACAGTAAACAGGACACTTATTTTTGACAGGGAAGGGGTGGCTGGTCCTTGGCACTGCTGAGACTCTCACTCTGGACAGAAGAGCTCTCTGCATACCACAGTTCAGCTCAAACACCAGATACAGGCTGTCTGCAGGAACAACTGGCTGCAGCTCTCTGGTCTGTGCATATTAGCTAGTGCCATCCTCCTGAACCAGCTCTTTCTAGGCAGAACTATTTTAAAACTGACCTTAAAATCTCTTCTACAGAGCCAGTAGGAGTAGAAATCCATGGTTAGACTGAAGACTGCTTGCTTTCTACCACTCATCAGCACTTCCAAGCACTTGCAGAAGTAAATTGGCTGAAGAACCGGAAAAGATGAAGGTTTCAAGAAACATGCAGACACAGGACTTTAGCACCGATTTCTGTGCAGCTCAGGCAGCAAGTGTTGTCAACACTAGGAGATGGCCCAGCTCTGTTCCACCAGCCCTGTTTGATACAGGGAAAGAGTAGGAAAAAACCACTAGAACATTTCAGCTTGTTAAACATGACAGCTTCATCCCCCAAACACTGGATACAAGGGAAGGTTTGCTTCAAGTGCCTGAAAAGGCATTTATAGCGAGAGGATGGGAGCTAGGAGCAGGATTTAAATGCCAGCCCTACACAAAAAAAACTTTTGGTTTCTCTGAACAGGGCTACAGAAAAAAATAAAATCCTCCAAATTCTAAAAGGACTCTCACTTCTAAGCTTTGACAGTGTGAGCCTCTGAATCCAGGATCACTTCCTCCCAGTGGGCTCCCACCCCAGTTCTGAGGTTGGGGGTTGAGACCTGGAGAAGAAGTAAGTTGTCCTTGCTACATGTTTTTTGGAGGACTGGAACCCTGCAAGATGTGTTGACTGAGGACAAATCCAAAGTGAATTTGTCTTGAGTGACAATAATGATGCCATAACAGGCTGATGAGAGTCAAAATAAATCAAAAATGTATCTACAGGACTACAGCAAGAAGATTAACACCCCAAGCTCTCTCAGCTGGCACTGCTCTGAAATGTTTTTGTGTTTTGAGTTTGATTCTCACCCTTGTTTTAGGTTGTTTTAATTTTTGCTTTTTTTTAATGGGTTGAAATTCTAAATTAGGCATGTAGCAGAGATCATCATCCACACCAAATTGTAATCAGTATTTGAAGTTAAGGGAAGCTTACAGGGATAAGCCACATCTCTAGACCTGAATTTCTCCCTTTAAACACTAGGGTGGAATCCTGCATCAGAGATAAGGTCAGGCTTGAGTCCATCTTCCAAAGAGATTTATTCCAGGCCCAGTGAGTAATGCTTGATGAGAATTAAGAGAGCCAGAAGGCATAAAACACCCTCCTTCTTTCAAAAGTTAATTCTGAAAAAAATAAAACACAGCTGACATAAACAAGGGGACTCTAATCTGTAAAGGAGGATAAAAAAAAATACTAAAAAAAAATATTTGCAACCAAAGGTTTTTTTGGTCTGCTAAGAGTGATTTTCCATCCCTGTCCCATGCTTTCTGCAAACGTTATTTGGACGAACTGCGGAGCGAGGGGAACAAAACCATGATAAGAAAAAAACCCCAAAACAACAAAACCAAACATCAGCACTGTTTGTAAAAGCAAGGAAAGCCGTTCCAGAGGGAACACCTGTGCCGGGAGAGGGCGCATGGTCCAGCGGAGCCGGAGCCCCCAGCCCCGGAGCGGAGCGGCCGCCGGCGCCTCCACCTGCCGCGCTCGGCTCCTGCGCTCGCCAGCGATCCCTCCATCCCTGTCCATCCCTGTCCATCCCTGTCCATCCCTGTCCATCCCTGTCCATCCCCGTCCATCCCCGTCCATCCCTGTCCATCCCGCACAGCCGGGCATTCATCATCTCCCATCCCGCAAGGGCTTTCTGCGCTCCGCTCGCCTGGCTCCATGTTAGCACTCGGCTGCCTTACATGACACCATGACCTACTTTATTTTTTTTATATTTTTTTTTATTTTCCTCCCAGAGAATAGCAAAGCGCTGCTTCAGTGTGGCTTGCAAGGAGGAAAGGCGAAATTAAGGAGTGCTGGCAGAGCAAACCAAGGCCCTTTTCAAAAATTCGTGGCTGTTTGTGAGAGGTTAGGCAAGGAGAGGCAAGGCCAGTCCAGGCACTCCAGACTGCACAGCTGAAAACAGGGTGATAACAGGAAGAATAAGAGAAGGGTCTTGTGTTTTGAGTTTGAAAGACGACACCTGTAATGTCTTTAACCAAAAACCAGAGCCCACCTGGCTCCCACAGAGCTCAGATCAGCAGGTTCAGAGGTAAGGGTAAGAAACACCATCACAGGCAGCAGCAGTGACTCAGGGAAGCAACTGAGAGAAGACTGGCTCAGGAAACACAGGCTCATTTCTGTCCTCCCCTACAGACACCATCTAAGGAAAATGCTTAGACCCAGAGCCTCCAAGATAATCAATTACATGCCTATATACCAGAAAAGTCAATCAGCTTAACCGTAACCCTGAGGAAATCCTGCTATCTCCACCACTTTCCAGTGCAAATTACAAATCTACATTCCTTTGAGGATGTGGATTTTAGCCTCCATATGTCTCACTTCCCTGGTGTTTGAGAAAAGATAAAAATTTCCCTAATTCTTCAAGGTATTCTATGCAGCAGACTGTCAGGCATGCCTAATAATTCAGTGAGGGGGCACCTAAAAGAATAATCTGGAAATATCTACTCCTAAAATAGCTAGAATTTGGTCTCTTCTGGGAGGCCAGATAATCCTTCAAGAATTTTTGATTCTCTCATTCATCCAGACTTCCTTAATTCTTGAGCTTTCAAAAGCTTGCCCAGCATGACTTTAAGGGTACATTGCTCTGGTTTACCATGGCTTTCTTGAATCACAAGGATGGTTGTCCTTGGCAGGCAAGTTCAGAGCACAACTGCAGCAGGACAAGCAGTATTAGTCTGCACTCTAACAAGACTGGAGAGTCAAGACAAGCTATTTCCTAGACTGGTATTTGCTTTCTTCCTAGCTGGAGAGCTTGCAGGACAAACAGAATGTATTGCCATGCTTGCAGGTCAGGCCCAAAAGGGTCCCCATGATTTTTGCTCTTTTCCTTTCAGGTCCTGGTTTGCAATGGGGCCAATGCAGATTTGGTTTGGCAAGGACAGCACAAACCCTGGCAGTACTCATGTGCCTTGGGCTAGCACTCAGTGGAAATCACTGGCAGAATTGTAACCGTGTACCAGGCAGGGAATATCTGACCTAAGGAATGGCTCCAGCAGCTGCAGGCTTTTATATATTCAA
Source organism: Poecile atricapillus (assembly GCF_030490865.1). Lineage (NCBI taxonomy): Eukaryota > Metazoa > Chordata > Aves > Passeriformes > Paridae > Poecile > Poecile atricapillus. The sequence continues at coordinate 16,764,598 of NC_081256.1, forward strand.
TCTCAGAGCTTTAATCATTGCAGTGCCTGCTGCTAGGGAGGAGCTAAAGAGCTCTAAGGTGCAGCACTAAGCTTTGAAAGCTTCTTACTATCAAGTTTAGGACCTGACTCAACTGGACATCTGCTGGAAGTTACTGCCACTGTACTTGGATCTTGTTTCACTCACCTCTGAATAACCACTTGGGCTTTATTCTTGCTGAGCATGTCAGTAGCTGGAGCAGGAGTTGCTGAATGTCCAACATGTCATACTTCACAAAAATACAGACCCCATCCACCTCAGTGGTGTCCTAGATACACTACTTAGCCTGTGCTGTGTCCAGGTGCACAGCCCACACGGCTGGAGCAGGAGATGCTGTGCTTGGGAATGTTCCAAGTACCAAGCCCTGCTGGAGAGCCAGCTGCAGACTGCAGCCTCTCTCCTGTCACATACCATCCATGTCTCCTTCATATGACCCAGAGTGGGTCATATGTTAAGAGTGGAAAAAAAAAAAAAATCAAAAAGAGTGCTGACAAACTGATCTTCACTACAGAATGCATTTGTGAATAGAAAACAGGCTCCAGGGCTCACAACCTAAATGTAGATACCAGCAGCTCCTAAAAATATATCTTAAAAAAAACCAAAACAACCCACACCTGAAAACTGCCCCTCAGTACAGGAGACACTGTTCCCTTCTGAGCATTTGTTTTTTTTTTTCCCAGAGCCCTTCTGGAACCCAGCTGCTCTTCATAATCCCTACTTAGGGACAACACACAGCAGCCCAATACAAGCTGCTCTCAGTTTTCCACTGCAATTAGCATAGGTGGTATTTATCTTATTTTAGAGTGACCTGGCTCCTCTGGGGAAAGCCCTTTTCTCCAGTTCCCTCAAAGACACAGCAGCTGCTTCTCTGCTTCCAGCATGAAGTGTCCTTGCAAATGGCTGGGATGGATGAGAAGACGGTAAATGAGTCACTACCACCTAGGCACTGAGTGTGCACAGGCTCACTGCTAAACACCTGCAATGCTTCCCCAGAGGCTACAGCTAAGTTTCAGTGGCCTTGTCAAAGGCTCAGGGAGCTGCTTTCCAAAGCCACGGATTCCCTGGGTTGCCCAAAACTTGCAGACAGAAGAATAAAACAATCCCCTCTCAGCTGACCCACATGCAAAGAATAAACACAAGAGGCAATTGGCAGCATCAAGGCACCCTGCACTCTCTCTCTTGGCTCAAACACGTGCTTTTGGGCTTTAGAGATGTGCAGCTGGCATGCCTCAGGAGCTACTTCCCTCCTCAGACATATGTCAGCCTGCCTAGAGCATACCAACACAAGCATCTGCATTCAGACAAACAGGGGCTTTAGAGGCAGATCTCCAGCTCGTCCCCACTTACTGCACTTAGGTTCACAAGGTGATCTTGGAGGGTGCAAGGGGGACTCCTTTCAGATGAGGCCAGACAGAAATACATGCCAGAGCATACCAAACACACTCCAGACACCCACATCCAATCCTAAGAACTGGGAAAACACCCCCAGAAATGCCAACAGCATTGACCTTATGTTTTCACCACCATCGGATTTACCCTGCAGAGCCACTCACAGTGCTCAGTGACACAGAATCCCAGAATATTCTGTGCTGGAAGGAACCCATCCTCAGAGCCACTCCAGCTACGCTTTGCTCCCACCTGTCTGACTGCTTTCACCTGCTTCTCTTGCCTGGTGCTTCAAGGATCAGTCCTCAGAGACAATCCCTCAGCCTTTATTGCTTGCAACTGCAACAGCTATCCAAACAGGGCCTTAGTTCTCCCTGCCCAAGATGTCTGAATAAAACAAAATTAATTCATTGCAGTTTTTACTGCTTCCAAATTTGCTTTCTACAGATGTTTCCCTCATTTCACCAGGATCCATTATACTTCAGTTTCAGCTGCAGAAACCATTAACCCATTATGAATGGGCAATATTGACCTATTTTGAAAAGCTGGTTCTAGTTCCTTTACCCACAATAAATAGCAGCAAAGCTGCTTGGCACTAGCCACCTTCCAAGAGGCTATTCATATTCTGGTGTTTGTGCATGGTTTACGGCAGGGATTCTGCATTGTTTATTTTCTGTTTCTCTGCAGACAGTGGCATTGTTAAACAGCATGTGTCCGAGAGAATCCACCCTCTCCATGGGATCTCCTCCCAGCTATTACAGCACTTCCCAGAAACCTACTGAGCTTTGGAATAAACAAGTCTCAATAGGGGGACTGAGCCCACACCCAAAAACTAGAGTGCCATGAAGCCTCCATAGCAATGAAAGTAATTTGGCTTCGCATGAAACCTTCCTTTTGCCTAATGAAAACCCTGTGCTGTCACCCCTTCCTAATGATGCTCTCTTGTCCCTTACAGGCAGAAGACACAATAATGGACTTTTCTCTGACTTGCTCCAGCTATGATATGGGCTGCAAAAGATGTTTTCCTTCTGACCCATGAGGCTGGGTACCCAACGAATTTCTCCTTGGATGGAAAGAGCAGAGATTAATCTTCAGTACAGATGAGCTGGGAAGGGAGATGAGGAAGCAGGGAATTCCTCCCAGCACTGAGAAGCCTTCCACATAGTCAGTTTGTTTTTCCTCACACATGCAAAGTTAGACCAAATGCCAGATTTGGGGTCAGGAAGGAAACTCCTCCAAGTACAGTTGCAATGACTCCTTTGTAAATAACTCTTGTCTTTTTTTTTTCCCCCCTGCAGTTTGGGGCTTGATACATCCTCAGTATCATCCAGCCATTCTGCCCTGGCAGAAACCCTCCCAGCAGCACTGGAAAGCCTCTGCTGGCATTTTGTCTTGCATACATTCACTCATCTCTTGTCATGCAATACAGAGAGATGCTCTGCAACATGTTATATTAGCAAAGGCCAGGACAGCCCTGCTGGTCTAAACATCTCATATGCAGTAAATTAGGATTGTGGCAACTTTGATTCATTGATTCAGACAGTGCATTTCATACTCACATTCCTAGGGTTTTGGGGTTTTTTCTGGCTGGCAACAGATGTCCAACATTTCTGCTGCACAAGGGAATCACTGAGCAGTGAAGACATGGGCTCATTGTAGGATCAGTAGCTGGCAGCCCACCTCTTTTCTGGGCCAGAGCAGGCCTAGACTGACAAGCAGTATCAGTGATTGTTCTCCATTTGGCATGAGAGGGAAATGCTCCCAAACAGGGAGAGAAACACTCAGTCCTGTATTTCAAAGATATTGCCATCTGACCTCAGATTTGCTCTTTTTTTGTATTGGTTTTGAAAAACATTTACCCATCTATCTGGGTCTTTCAACATTACCATGTTTACAAGACATGCACATTTTGCTGTTCTTCATAATTCATTCCCACTACAGTCAAGCTCACACACAGTCAAAGCAGAAGCCCTTCAGAAGCACTAAACCCAGTACTAGGTTGCATAAAAATGATAGTTCCCATATGTCCTTATAAATACCATGCCAAACTGCATTGTGCTGTATTTACATTGTGTTAACATCTACCAAATTACCAAGCCAGCAGGAGAACATATACCCATTCACATTTCCAAACAAGGCTTATAGTCTGAGTGAGCATTTAGTTTTTTGTTTGGTTGGGTTTTTTTAAAGAAATGTCTATTAAAAAAAAAAAAAAAAAACAACATGAAAATTTTAGCATAAACTTGGCCTGCAGTTTCATGTTACTTGCCAGAATTAAAACATCTGCATCCTGTGGTATCAGTCCACTTGGGGACTTTGTTAATTGAGAGGCAGCTAGAGTTTTGGATGGTATTACCCCTGTGAGAGCTTCCTGTCCTCCTAATATTTCACATGGTTCAAAAGAAAACAATTTAAGCTACCATGACTAAATTCTCTCTTTTACACTTCAGTTTATTTTCAAGTATACAGTTCTACAACACAGGGAATCAGGTCCATTAATACAAACTGAGGATCTGAAATTACACTCTGGAAATTTCCTTCCTATCCAGGGATATTTCCTGGCTAGCAGCTTTCTGATTTTCCTGGACCTGGGCTTTCTTTATAGCTACTAGGTGATCAATCTGAATGCTTGTAGTAAGAGACCCTCACCAGTTTTTCAGATGAGGACCAAGATCACTCCCTAGGGAGACACAGAAAATCAGAAGTACCAAATGGATCCAAGCAACTGTCTGTTAAGCCTGTCCCTCCCTAACAGCAGCAGAAGAGAGACAAATCAAGCTCTAGATCTCCTACCCAGGCTCATGAAATCTTTTCCTGATCTGGCTAACTAGGCAGTAGATTGCATTTGTAGGCAAAAGACTAGGACCTTTCCTTTTAATTTATTTGGTTACAGGCAATACCTCTCATTACTTACAGTTGTACACAGTAAGCAGAAAGATTAATTCTAAGACATCCATGAGAAATACCAAACCACCTGGCACAGACTTGAAGCAGAGGTTGAAGTCAGGATACAGCAAAAGTTACCTGTTCTTTAGAGGTAGGTTCTGGTTTCTGACTGCGATGCAGCTTCAGGGGAATTATGGTTGCCTCTTCTGGTATAAAGAGATGCTCAGCAGGATTTAGGTCACAAAGTGCATCAGTGCCCAGACCAGTCAGAGCTGGACACCGGAGACCACAATGAGGAAAAAACCTGAACCAGACCAGAGCTGGGGATGTGCCAAGTGGGTCATACTAGACTCTGTTGTACAGACAAGCAGCATGACCTCAGAGCACTGGTATAACAAGAGGGTTCCCCATTGAACCACTCAGGCAAGCTTTCACCATAGACTATTTTTCTTGCTGTTTCCTCATAAATCACACTCTTCAGCTTCCCTTACACAGGTCAAAGGACAGTGGCAGCTTTCAGTCTGCTTGCTTAGGGTTGATCTAAATGGACATGGAGGAAAGATAAAAGATCTTCTAAAGAGTTGTTCAGCTGTCCATTAAACCTGAAACATGAGTGCAGAGGAGTGGTAACAGGTCTCAGTTATTCATGCACTCACTCTATGTATCATTGCAGAGGTTTCAAACTACAGATTCAAATTAATAGTGAAAATACCAGTTTATAGCCATTACATTGATGGCAGAAGCCAAAGAACAAGAATGTTTGGAACTCCTGATGCATGCTTTACTATAACTTTGTTTACCCTTCATGCTTGAGACATTTGTCGAATCTAGAACAAAAGGGACACAGATCACTACTTCCAGCCAACAGAACTAATGGATATGATTTTCAGATACTTCTATTTGAAACTACACATGCATTTGGTAGACAATGCAAGTGAAAAGCTTTGTAGTCAGCAGCTTGGGAAAAAAACCCAAGGGAGTTCCTGGGTGGTCACATCCAATTCTCCAGGCTGCCATATTTTAGACAACATTTTGGATCATCCCTGCAAGCAAGTTCATGCTCCAGTGTTGGATTTCAACCAGGATTTTGTCCTACTTTTCTATTTGTAATGGTGATGCTGCTGCTCTCCTACTTTGGTCTTCTAGCATACACTGACTATTCAGGGTGAGCAGAGGCAAGGTATAATTCAAGAAAGGATCTCATGCTTGAAGGAGGATTTAAGCCTGTCCATCAATGGTTTTAAAAAAGGTTACTCATTCTGTCAGGAAATCTAGTAGTCTGCATTAAAACTTGTGGTTCTTTTGTGCTACTTCAGGCTTCAACTGAAAAAGAACATTTGGTAAAATGCCCTTCATTCAATCCACATCTTTCCTCTTCCTTGTTTCTTTGAGGGACTCAGAATCTGATAAAAAAGGATTGGCACAGGTAGGTCACATAGACCCTGACAGCCTCTACCATGCAGGATGGACCAGCTGTGTTTCTAAGAACAAATTCAGCCACTCTGGAAGGGAGGAAGCAAGCACAAGAATTTGCCTGTGGTCCACAACTTATTTATAGCCACAATTACAGTTAGAGCTCAGGTCTTGCTGGCCACTAGGAAAGCACAGTCTGAGCTTCAGCCATCTGTTTGAAGGTTAGGAAGCCTCCATCTCTGCCAACTCCTAAACTTTAATGAAAATAGGGTTGGTTTTTTTTTTTTTCTTCCATTAAAACTCCTCCCAAGCTTAGATTTAAGAGCCTAACAGTAACATTTCAAAAATACCTCAGTGATTTGGGACCACAAGTCACAGTAATTTCATGCAGACACTGTGGTGAAGACTGACCACTGACCAACTCCTACTATGGAAAAATTTTGGCCACCATCATTCTGAAAGATGGCAAGGAAAGGGCTCATCTCCAGAGAGACAGTGCAGCCTTTGAAAAACATTTTAGTAATACTTTGTCATACACAGAACCAGTGCTGGAGTTGCTAGAACTCATTCCTTTGAGACAAATTCTTCTCCTCAAAATGATATTTAAACTATATAGTCATTGTTTTTGAGCACAGTTCAAGACATTCCTTTTCCCTTAGCATATATGCCTGTTTGACCTAAACCTAGGAATTGTGAGAACTCTGAAGGACTTTTGGTAAGTGAGCCATTCTATATGCAAAGAAATGTAATAAATTATTCTTGGAGTCAGGGAATGTCCACTACTCAAACTTCCCATTTCAGTTTGGGCAACAAAACATCTTAGAAAATCCAAATTTAGCCTGGAATGTACTTGTATGTTAACATCTGAGTAGTCCAGTTCTCTTAACATCTACCCTGAAGTGGCCCTTCCTATATAGTCTTAAAAAAAAAAAAAAAAAAAAAAAAGCAAACTGTCTTCCCAGAGCATTGCTGGGATCTTTCAGCTGAAAGGGCCAACTGATGGGTTGTAAAATTTTGATGTTTCATTTCAGTGTAGAAGAGAAACCCCACCCCTCCACCTTCCACAAAAACTTCAGGAAAATGCTTCAAGACCAGTATTTGCTGCTAGCAAAAGGCTCATTGCACATAACCTCCCAGGGGAGGTCTCACAAGAGGAAAAGCTCTCCAAGACAAAGATCTCTCCCAACCAGCTGGAAAACAACATGCCTTCATTAATTTACTCAAGATACTGGGACTTTTGCAGAGCTGCGCTACAGATTTTTGCAATACCCCATATTGCAGACCTCTAGGTTCTAAGGAAAACATGAAAAAAGGGGTGAGAGGGAGAAGAAGCCTACAATGGAGAATTTTGATTTCTGGTCTTGTATCTTGCACCCTCTTATTAGGGCAGCTCAGGGGAGGTCAGGACTCCCCGGCATTGTACACCTGCTGTATCCAGGGGTAAGTGAGCACCCAGCTGCTTCATTTTCATACACAAGTCCCCCTTTCTGAGAGGTGCTCTTGTTACTCCCTCACTGTCCCCCACAGGCAGCATTTGTCAGCCTCCAGCACACATCTGTCCCTGCCCAAACCAGCTCCCAGTCCTGGTGGCAGAGAACACAAGGTGTTCAGTGTTCACACACCTGTTCACAGCCAGAAACAGAACCCAGGAGCCCTGGTTGGTGATCAAAGTCCTCATCTCCCCCACATGCTTGCTATCTACAACTGACAGCATGTGATCCCATCCAGGGCTAAAAACAGACTTGCACCTCAACACGTTTGCCTATCACAAGAGAGTTGACTTTTCCTCCTTAGCACAAGTCTAACTTAGACTACTGCTGAACAAATTCAATGATCTCCAAGGACTACAGGAAAAATAAGTGCTGATAACAAACTGTTTGATCAGTAAAGAAAAGGACTTAATACCTGTAGGCTAATTGGAAAAAAAAACTCGGAATGTAAAAATGAATGGTCACAGAAGAGAGGCTTGGCAAGGACTCCATGCCAGCTGAGCAGCCCTAACATCTGGGAGCCATGAGTGCCTCAGATCAGAGGCTCTCAGACACGCTCTCAACGCCACAAAGTGTTTCAAAGCAAAGGGTAAGGTGGGAGCAAGGCTGCATTTACTTACTGGCAGCACCCAGACACATGCTGACAGAGGGGGCCAGGAAACCAAGGCAGTGGGAGAGGCCACCAGTCATGGCTCAGCAGGCAGGTAGGGAGCTCCCACAGCACATCATCCACCTCCATCAGGGCCTCAGCACAGACAGGTTTGCTGCCAGGAGCCAGCAGCAACCATCAGTAAACTATCACAAAGCTGCTCTCCTCAACCTACACCAAACCACAGTCCTTCCCCAGTGCCAGGAACATTGCAGCTTAACTTCCCTACTCACCACCACCTCGAAAAATAAGTAGGAAAACATGCTATTATCAGTTTTTCCCTTTGTTGCTGCATTGGACTTTGCTATTGCCTGTTTCTTGCTCCTCATCATCATCCTAGAAACAGCAGATACTGAGCAGACAGAGCCAGCACCAGGATAAGAGAGGGCCTAACACAGCCATGGGGCCCCTTGAAAGATAAAGGGCAACCACCAAGAGGATAAGCTACAAGTATTTTAACTTCCACATGCACAAATATCACATTAAAAAACACCCTGAAAGCAAGAAAAAAATTTCCCCAACCTTTTATGCTCCTTAAAAACTGCAAACACTTCCAAGACAGGGAAAGGTGAGCGGAGGGTCAGTCAAACACCAAAAACCCTGAGTAACCTTAACAACACATATACCTTTTGGCACACAAATTACCTCTCCAGACAGCTTCTGCAAGGCCTAAGCAGCTTAGCAAGCTTGTGAAGACCGAGAAAATTTGAAGTGGCTGTGAACTATGATGCCGTGAATCAGGTCAACCTTTTCTAGCATGGCTATGGCTGTAATCCCAGAATTGCTTTGCCTGCAGCCCATCACTGAAACCTTCCATCAGGCTGCTTGTTTACCTGCAAGGAAAGAAGGCTTTGGGTTCAGATGTTAGTTTAGACTTCTTACAGGCTCCCACCCCAAATCCACCGCTTGTTTCCTGTTGTCATCCCACACTTTCACTTGCACAAGCAGGCTGTAAATACATTAGCAACCTACACCATTCTTGCTCTGTTATGACATGGGCCATAAAAAAAACCTAAAATACATAAATGCATCAGAGTCTGCAAATCTCTCCCTTCCTCCCCATTCTACCCTAGGCTTGAGGTTTTGGGGCTTTTCCCCTCCCTGTTTCCTAGGAAATATGATGAAGGAGGGTGGAGTGGCTCAGGCTATGTACAAATATTCAGACAGTCTCTTAGCAATAAATGGATCTCAGTCAGTTCTATTATCTGTCTGGCTGTGGCTCCTATTATCTGCTGTGAATTGTAGCAGCGATCTCTGGAACAGCATTCAGGCACCATCATTACTTCCACACCCTCCAAAGACGGCACTGTAACAAGGCATGCTGGATAATACTTGCCATTAGAAGAGGGAACATAAAGGCTTCAAGCTATGACTAACACAGTAAAAGGCTCTGCATGGGGCTTTTACATTCATTGACGGGGGTTTGTTATTAAAGAAAATTCTAGGTTCAAAACCCAGACCTGCATTTTATACAGCACATCAGCTGACTTACACAAAAAGGTGATTTCATCCTGCTCTTGCTCGCTTCCCCACTCCCCTCAGCTACATCCTCATGGAAGGCAGAAGCTGGAGAGTGGGGAGGGCACAGCACAGGCCTGCCTGGAGCTCACAGTCCCCAAATGGGGACCATAAGCCCAAAGCAGTGAATTTGTCCAGCCCAAAGTGCCTGGGAGCCTGAGAGGCACCACAAATGCAAGCACCACAGGGAGCATCCAGCAATTCAGAGCTGAAAGCCTCCAAAGCAGCACTCATGTGGCTCCTTGTTAGGAACAGGAGTTTTGGGATCCAAACCCACATCTTGCATTCTTCACAAGCCCTCCCATTTGTCTGAGGCCCATCTGAAAAGCCTGGATTGAAATCCAATATCCTCCCCCAGGGTAGGATGAGGGTTTTAAGAGAAAAAACCTCCTAGGTCTCCCTCCCATAGCCAGCAATGCAAGGCCACAAACATCAGCTCCACCAAAACTCATTTTCTTATGGGTTTCTACCTGGCAATGGATTGGTTTCAGCTTCCTGGGCATAGAATCTCTGGACAGAGGATTTCCTGAAACTGGGATATTTCAGAAACCTCCCTCTCCTGCACAACTTTCCTAATGCTTTTCTCACTTGGACACCTCTTTCACAGCAGGGCTTAATATCTTACTATTACCAGTCATTCAGCATGGCTGAAAAATTAGTCATCAACCTAAAAAGTTATTAAGAAACACTTGATACTATGATTGCTTTCCTGTGGAATGAAGCAAAGGGAAGAGGTAGGGGAGGGAAGGCGGGTGAAACCTTGCACTTACAGTCGGGAAGGCTTTCCCAGCACAGGAACAGAACTCCTGGGGAGCCTCAGCCCACAGGAGAGCACTCAAGACCCCAGCTTAGCACAGCCCCTCCACTACTGATAGCCCAGAGGCAGCTGGCACAGGCTGCCTTAAGTAGAGCTGCTGCTCCCCGGCAGCACCACCCATGGCTAATGTGCTCCAGATGAAAGTCACTCCTCGGCCAAAATTGCTCCCAGGCCTCAGCTGGGAAACACGGCCCTTCTCCCTGCTCTGCCCTTGGGCATTTGTGTCCGGGAGCAGGGGTGGCCACTCTCTCACCCGTACACAGAGCAGCTCGGGGACAGCGACAGCAGCTAGCTCTGGAGCATTGTGGCATGGGCTGTGAAGCCCAGGGAAAGATATGGGAGATGAGGGAAGGAGCACAAGATGAGCTCCACAGGATCCACTCAGGTCAGGGACTTGCAGCTGCTGCCACCAGCAGCGTCTTTTATCATACCTGTGTGTACCCCAAGGCATTGCTTAGGCAGAATGGCCCAGGGCTGTTTTCCTGCATCCTTGGATGGCTTCTGACCACACCAAATTGCTGTCACAGGCCACCCTCTGCTCTTTCCACCACTCCTACCCAGTGTCCCGGGAGCTCCTCCAGCTCTGCAGATGGTGTGATGTGCAAGCCTGAGCTGGAGACAGTGAATGGCACTAGAAAAAGGGAAAAGTTATAATGGGAAGATAAGGGCAGCAACTGGGAGCACTGAAAAAGGGCACGGGATCGATCACAACCACAAAAAGCAGAGAAGAACAGAATATCACATCTCTTCATGGCCATTTTCACAACATGCACAGTCAAACTCAAGGCATCTCAGGCTGGAAAGCGAAGTAACCTGTTGAGGAAAAACAAGAACCAACAGCCTGTAAAAACATGGCATCTCCTTAGGCAAGATTTTTTGTGAGATGGAGCTGAGCTATTGTGTGTACCCGCTCAACCCCACCATCCTGAGAAGGCATTTGCTGGGAAGGGGCTGCTACTGGCTAAGAGTCCTCGTGCCCACAGCAGGGCTGGCTGGAATGGGTAGTCTGAAAAGCTGCATTTTAAGTGGCTTTCTGTCAGGCAGTGCCAAATATTTGTGAGGATGTTTTGAGAAAGAGGAAAAAAAAAGAAGGAAAGAAAGACTCCCCCCATTTTTATGTTAATAAAATCATATTTGATTTGTATACAGTGTATATGCTTCATAAAAGTGCTAATTACTCTCCCAAACATAGAAGAAACAGAAGAAGTTTTTTTGCATCCCACCCTTCCTCCTGCCTTACTCTTTTTACTTTTATGACGCAGCATTTATTTAAGTCGGAATTGTGCCCAGCTTATTCCGCCTTTCTCATGGCGCATCCTCACCTCTCTTCCCACTCATAACAAAAATAATAATAACTTGAAAATCTGTGTCAGTTGAAATTTGGAAAAACATTCTGAAGGGAAAAAACGTCTCCAAACATAAAGCACACAAGGACTCCAACACTGTCCCCCCCCACCCCTTTCCACAACTTTTTCCTTTGGTGGATACATTTTTCCAAGGTCACCTCAGAGGCTTTTCCTAGTTGGCTATTAAAACAAAAAAAACTCTGCCTGCCCCAAGAAGCACATGAAGCCATCACTGTGGCTTGGACTGTTTCCCTGTGTATGGATGCCATGGGAGAAGCAGCAGGGCGGGGGGGGGGTGAGCTGATATTTTTCCAAGACTTTTTCTCTCACCAGAGGAGGATGAAGATGGAGTGATGAGTGAGGTTCCGTTTGTCTGGCAGCATGAGTCACTCAGCAGCAGTTTCCGATATACACTTTTTTCTTTTTTTCTTTCCATTACAGAAATTGGTGTCATTTATTCCTTCGTCCTTCTCAAGTGAAAAAAAAAAAAAAAATAAAAAAAATAAATAAATCCTGCTACCGTTATGTCTAATTTATTCTGGGAACTTGTCTGAGGGCCCACCAAACCTGGGGGGGGAAGAGTGATTTGAAACACAATCCAAAATATAATCGGCTCTGGAAGCTTTTAAAGAGACTCCTTTAAGGCTGTGCCAAACCTTAAAGAAGGAAAATACTTCCACTAAATCCCTCCCACCATGAATGGGATCCTGTATGTCTGAGGCTTTTTATTGGCTGGGTGGTTTTGGGTTGTTGGTTGGTTGTTTTTTTTTATATCAAAGATGTTACTCTTTCAAATAGGGTCTGAGCCCTGTGGCTTTTCAGCAGGCAGTGAATTCTTGCTCCTCGGGCATGCAGTGATCTGACACAGCCCTCCCCCACGCTGGGTCGGGTTCTCATGCTAAGATCTGGCTCCTGGAGCTTGAGCTGTTGTTTTTTTCTGGAAGCTGTTTTTTCCCCCTCTTCACCCTTTAAAAGCAAAACTAAACAGAACTAAGCCGTTTAAAAAAAAAAAAAAAAATCCTCACAGGGCCCAGAAACCCAGTCTGACCTCCTTACTCCTAAAATATCAAAATATTCTCACTGTCTGCAGGCAAGGGCTGGTGCCGTCTGTGCTACCTCCACTGGCTCCTCTGCATCCAGCCAGAACCAGGGGTGAGGCAGGAGAAGGCCCCATCAGCAGGCAGAAAACATGAACAAGACATCACAGCTGCAGTCAAGACCACCCAATCAATGGTGTTAGGAGTAAAGTGTGAGCATACCCAGGCTTCCTTTTGTTTACCCACAAAAGTAACCCCCTGAGGTTTTGCTCCAGGTCCCAAGCTGACCAAACTCGAGCTGTCCCCCTGCTGTGGCTCTCCCATGTGGCAGAGCTGAGGCAGGCTTTAAATAGGGACAATACTAAACCGGCTTCCTGCATTATACCAGAGAGCAAGGATGATTACAGAGCCTAACTTTAATTATTTTGATGGAAGAGTATCTCAGGGAGTAATGGAAATTCTGTTATATTTTATCTAGACCTGGAGGCCTTGCTGCCCTATAGCTCTTCCAGCTACATGTACATCCAGGTCTGGAAATGCATAGCATTGTAATTTTTGTTTCACAAGGAACAGCATTAACAAGCCCCACAGCCTGTGGTTGTTCATTCTCTCAGATGCCACTTTTAACCTCTGCTCCTCTGCCCAAGTCTCAGCTCTACCAATCCACCCTGTGCTGAGAGGGTAAAAAGAAAATTCAGCAGCAAGAGAAAGCAGTGCTCTAGGAGCAGAAATCTCCTTCCTGAGTTCAAAAGGCATGGGGAAAAGGCTGCAGGGAAAATGCCTGGACGTTTGGTTGGAGCGAACCACATTTTGTCTGAATGCAGGCATACTGCAAAGAAGGGTCCTTTCTCCATTGACTAGAAGGTCAGGGACCTCAAGGCATCCTGCCCACAACAGCCTCATTCTTTACATGCCACAGACAACTTCTCTTCTGCATTTCAAGTTCTTCTCTGGTGCAATGTCACCCAAAACTGGTGAGGTACATCCCTATACCAGCAGTTCTTCTAGTACAGACTGGAAGGCCAGAGAGGAGCTCCCTGAGAGCATCTCCTGTTTAATTATCATGCTTCTGATAGTGGACAGCTGCAGTTCAAACATCTCATTGCTCTTCCTTCTTCCCCTGGAGGAGCATGTGCTCTTGGTCTGCCCAGCACCACCCTGCACATGGCTGCAGCAGCAGGAAGCAGCCGTATCCAGACCTCTCCTCTCTGAACACGGGGTGACTCCGCTGAGCTCGGTCTCCTGCCTGCCTGGCTGTCAGCGTGGCCCAGGTGGCTGTGTGTCCTGAAGCAGGCCTTGTGCCAGGCTGACCACCACCAACTCCCTGTCTTCTGCTTGGCCACTCTTAAAACAGTCGGCTGTTTGGGCCCGCAAAGCGTTTTGGAGACCCCACAAGAAATACTCCCCCTCAGTTCTGATTTCCTGTTTACAGTGACATCTTGGGATGTGCTTCCAAGCCAGTGTTTAATCGTTTTACTCTGTCACATTGATTTTGAATCATTCTAGTTTAAGTGTTATGAGTACCAAGACAAATATTTTTTATAAGTCTCAAACCACAAGTATCTTTTTTGACCTTATTTTTAATTTCATCACAAATAATCCCAAATTTAGCTTGACTGGATCCATCTTCCACAAGGTACCAGAGGCTGCCTGATTAAGACTCAGCTTCATGAAAGCAGCTATTTAATGAAATTTCAAGACAGCTCTAACAGGAATAGGTTCAGACCTCTAACCCCACAGTAAAAAAGGTGCATAAGCCTCTCTGGGAATGCAACACAAACTGCTCTGTAAGAAGATTGTGCTCATGCACCTTTACTTTCCTTATGCTTTAGTTTTCAGTAGCTGCCAAACATGACTGGCATTTCCCAAACACAGGCAAGCATCATTTATTAAAGGAAATTGAAGTCCCCTCCCCAAACAGCCAGAGGGTCCTCAGTCTAGGGCACAACCCGAGAGAAATCCAGAGCATGGGGGCCCTGCAGACTCTGAGCACTACCCCACCCATCTGTGAGTCTGTGGCTCCTTGCAGCTCAAGACAAATTCAATAGAAATTGAATGGTCAGGTCTCTATGCACAGGAATACTATGGCATTTTCTGTAAAGGCAGCTTGCAGCAAAAAGCTCAGAGTGTTTTTCTTCCCCTTTTTGACTAGCATGACCCAGCAGAATGTGTTTGCTGAATGTGAGGGAACCCAACTTAAACATTGCAAGTTAAAGGGAAGAAAAATAAGTCAACCTCACATCAGGTTTTTTGTGCCAAACCTCACCATATAGAGATGTGCAATTATGGAATTTCCTGAAATACATTTTTGCTAGAAAGAGAAGTGGATAAAGGTTACATAGGACTCTGAAGAGCCTCAGGGAAGGATGCAGGAGCATAACTGAATGACCCACTGAGTGGGGAAAGAAAACCACAGTATCCAGTTTCAGGTGGCAAAGTCTGAGCTCTCAAATACATATGATAAAGGATGTATCCACAAGCAACATGTGCCAGCATGGGGATTTCAAGCACTGATTATACCTGGAGGCAGTGGTTCCTGTGTGCCTTGCAATAGATTGGTGTTGCTGGCATAAGCCTGCTTATTCCTTCCCAGGAAAAAAAGATGTTCTTTCAGAGCAGTGTGTTCTAATATAAATTTCTCCAGCCTTACCCTAAAATGTCAGCACTTCTGGTCAACTGCTCAATATCATCAAGAGAGAGCTGGAACGTCTCCCAGGTCAAGAGCCTACATCTTATCCCCCACAAGGCCCTGGGACAGGCAGGATTTCTTCAGCCTTCATTGCATTCCAATGTGCTGACTCACACAGGTTTGTGACCTTTTTAAGGGTCATGTTTTTCTTTTTTTTTTTTTGTCCTGGTCCTTGCAAACCCTAATTATGAATCCAAGGTCGTTATCAGTGATGTAAATTATGCAATGGCTGAGCAGCTGCTCCCCCTGTTGCTGGCCTAATAGTGCCATGTTGAAGGAGACAGCAGAATTTCTTGTGCCATTTAGAATTTGCTATATCATGAGTTTCCTTTCAATTGCAAAAGCAGAAAAACAGCTTGAGTACTTTTCCTCCTACATCTTTACTTCAAGCTGCTTTTACAGTCCTCAGTACATCTTTCAGCATCTCATGCCTTAAATACATATCCCAAGGGTAATAAAGAGGAATTAAAAAAGACCAATTTTTCCCAGATGGTACCCAAAGTCATCTATGAACACAATGATAGGAACTGCTTTAAAATAAACTCCACTGGAGGATTTTGGCTATGGGAGTACAGGGCGAGTGGCCATTCACATGTTACAGAGTGCTGTACTGGGTACTAAAATACAACTGCTTCAGGATGAGCATGCAAAGGCAGATCAGTAGAGAAGTATTTAACATGCCACCAAAATGAAAGGGGGTTGCCTTTCTTCACCTTCATAGATTTTATAACAGCTTAGATAACTAGAAGGAGGTAGCCCCAACAGCAAACTATCAGTTATCAGTGATTTCCTCCTCTGTGCACAGGGTGAGGAATGTGGTGTGCCACATCCCACCACGTAGGAAGTGTTAACAATCACTTGCTTTTTCATGGCAGCCGTCTGGTAGCAAATATCAAAAGACACAACTCTTCCCCTTTCACATATATTGCATATTTTTTCCTTCATCATCTTGGAAGATAAAAGAAGGTGTCTGGATTCACACAGGGTGGCCTACTCTGTGACTTGCCTCGCAATGTCACAAACACCAGCACCAGTGGGAAACACCCATTTGCCAAATCTGAAGTTTGGCTTTAGAAGAAATCCATTTCAGTGCCTCTTTTATATAAAGCAATGCTAACAGGATGTTGTACAGAGGAATGCAGCTGTCTTTTAGTCTGAACCTCAACTGTTCATAAATAGGTATCTCTGTTACTGAGGAGCTACTGGGCTCCTCTCACCTCCTTACTTCCCATTCCCAATTTCTACCTTGCAAAACTCCTACAGGAGCCAGACTAAAGCCTTCCTTGCTGACTACTAGTCCCAACAAGGAAAACCAATGGTCCAATTTATCATCTTGTTGATGCTTACACAATCCTATCTCTGTCCCAGTGTTTGCTCTGCCCCTTCATATTGCATTAACAAGGTTGGAAAGCAAATTAAAAAACCCTGCCATTGTCAGTGCAGCCAGAAGCTATGACTCAGAGAACAGAGAGCCTGCAGATCTGGTGAGTAAGATGGAGCTTTTTCTCCCCACACCCCACACTTTTTTAAAAAAATAATCTCATTAGAAAAATAGAAAGACTTCAAAGAATTTGACTCTTTCTCAAAATTACTGTATGATTAAGGATTTCTGGTGAAGCCACCTTTTCAGCTAACTCCAGTGATAGGCAAGGCTCTCCAGGCTGCCAGCTTTGCATGGTCTAAGCAGCTCCAGAAGCTGGAAAACTTCCTGATGATGCCCTTAGGGTTTGTGCATCTGGGCTTTAACCATGCAAGATCCAGAACTCTCAATGCCTTCAGACTTTGAGAACTTCCTGCTTAGGCCAAGAGGATGCTGTCAAAACAGACTTCTTTACTGAGTGACTCAGTGCTGCTTTCAGTCCTTGCCAGAAGCCAAGTACAGAGGCATGAGGAAAACAAACACAAGTTACTGAAGCATTTCAGAATTTTCAGAAAAGTTTGGTTCAGCTTTAATTCCAGTAAAGCTTAGAGAAGGATGAAGTAGAAAAATATTTCCTAACCAAATTCCTCGTGCAAAGGCTCTTAGTACACAGCACATGTAAATTTTATAAGTTTTGCATTCCTGGTCAGGACTCACAAGGTTCCATGTCTGGAATAGGCACATACAGAACTCATGATAAAATGCCCTAAAGATACCAGCTTAAGTTTTGTCCTCAGCTCTACTCCCACAGCCAACCAACTTCCCGGGAGTTGCATGGGTTTCAGAGCAGAATTCAGCCTGGTTTGTTTTTTGGGTTTTTTTCCCTTCTTTTTCTCCTGTTGTTTTTGAAGCGGTATAATCACTTTATGGAAGAGCCTGGCAGACACCAAAGGCTGCACGCACACAAGCATGCTTGCTGGGAACTCTCCCCCAGGAATGCTCAGCTTGGATCTGGCCAGCTTTTCATCTAATTCAAACAGTAGAATAGCAGTTTTTGAAAACAAAATAGTCCAAATATATTTAAGTGTGAAAACCAAAGCTGTATTTGCCTAAAATTGGAGAAAAAAACCCCAAAAAACAAACCCCACATATGCTCCAAAAAACACTTCCATGCCAAAGCCTATCTTGGATCTGTATTCACACACTCTTTTGTGGGTTGTTTGTGATCAACATCAGTTTGGTGTTGGGGAAAAGGAACCATTGGATGCTTCATCAGCTTCTTCCCTTCCACCTCCCTCCAGAAAAAATACCATGAGCTCAAAGTAGGACACCAAAGCAGTAACAGCCACCACCATCACCCCAAGTTTCTGATAATATCACATAAAAACAAAACAGTACAACAAAAACATTGACTTTCCATGTAAAAAAAATTAATTTAACCTATCTGGGCCAAAGAACACTGAAATATCTTCATCATGACAACATAGTTAATTCCTAACATCACTGAACAGCAGAGGGAAGTTCAAGTCCCTGAGAGTACTGCTACAATTATATTAACTTTAACCTTTTAAAATTTCTTTTAAATGTAACTGTCTACCTCATGGGGCTTATGACACTGTGACTTGGAACAATTTACCCAGCCTACTCTTTATTTTTAAACATGCATCTCCTATACATGTATACGCACAAACTCAAATCCATCTTATTGAGATTTCCCTACGTCTTCAAAATGACCAGGAAAGCTACACAACCATACCTGGAGCTCCAGCCTACAAACCCACCGGGAGCACAGGCTCTGCAGCTGGCCACAGCGGAGCCCAGGGTCCAGACATGGGCTCAGCTCTCTCCCCTCAAGCCACCAGCTTCAGAACATCCCTCAGCACACACAGCTGCAAGGAAAGATGGCTATTGCTCCTCCACAGGTTTATCTTGATCAGTAGCCTATCTGCAGGCTGGCTAATCCAAACAGACTGTAACCACTGATAATGGGCCTTAATAACAAACTGGTGTGTTAAAGCAGTGCAGCAAATCTCAGATGTTGTTTTCTCCCATCTTTACAGTTATTAAGAGTGAGAAAAGCATTTCTTTTCCCCTCATAATTAAAAAAATCTAGTGTCTTATTAATCAAACTAGTTAATGAAGCAACTTGCAAGTTATCTGAAAAATTCACATGGCATGCAAAGTCCAAGGCTTACAAATTTAGGGAATTCATTAGACTATCTTCCTTATGTAGGACAAGAGGAGTTAACTCTGGCTTTTTAGGCAAAATAGAGTCTCTGATTCATCACTGCACCAACTGACTAGCACAGTAAGACCAATTTAGGCAGTTTCTAGCAGACTACAGAACATAAACCAAACAGTCAACAAAATTAGACCAAAAACCTGTGCTTTGGGGGTGGGGGGGTATAATATAAATCACCCAGATATAAAGCATCAACTGTAGGTTCATCAGCTGTTGTTTGTAAGGTCACACTCCCCTCTTCAAACTTGCTGGAGATCCAGAAGACAACTTCAATGCATTCTCCCAATTAAATATCTCGTTTGGATCTAATACAATGTTTATTGACTCCTGGGCCTGTATTGATTCTGAATAGGCTACAGCTAAGGTTTAGTAAATGCCTTGGAGATAAATCAGCATGCAGGTAATAAACTGCAGATCACATAAGCAAACATTACTTAATTATATTCCTATTAATATATTGAGTCTGTAATGAATTTTTGAGGCATTTAATTATCAATTTGACAAGATAATCTAGGGGTAGTTAATGATGGACCAGGAAATTGTTAAAAAAACACAGACACTTAATAAGTCTCCTAACTGACACTGAATTAACTTGCTTTAGCTGTCTGGTTAAATAGACAGCAGTTAATTACAGAGTGCTTAGGCAGTCTCACAATTTTAATGTATGACCCTCTTTGCTGTGCAGTAATCATACAGCAGGGGACATGGGGTTTTCTCCATGTATTTCCTTCCGATGGCTGAATTATTGGCTGCTATAACCACTTTTGCCTTCAGTAAGATTCAGCAGTTAGGCCTTTATTATTTACAAATACAATGGACTGCTCCCTCTCTTTAATGACCAAAATCATTGTGTGTTTTAATCCCTCCAGGATTAACAACAAAAAGAGAATTTCTCACTCCTAGGAGGGGTAACAGTTTGGAAAAGGAAGCAGCTGCTTTGAGGCTCCAAGTGGTCCCTGGACAGGCAGACACACCAGCTAGATACCCTGGCTAGCCATGGATGTCTGAGTTTTGCTATCTACGTCCTCACGTATATCCAAGAAATGCTCTACCCAGTGCAGAAGTGTAGCTCCTTATTTGGATAAAATCCGGCACTTCCCTGCAACAAGGGGATCAGCACTGACTCATACGAGGATGATCACTTGCCATAGTGTTTTGGGTGCATAAAAAAAAAATTAAGAGAACTGAGCCAGCCAAGGCAGCACCAGAAACAAGCATTAACAGTTCATCCCGGAGGTTAACAAATAAGGGTAACAAGTAGTAATAGCTGTGACACCTTCTCTAGGAGTAGCCTCAAGCTACACTGAGGAAATGCAGCTTCCTCGAGCTGGGGAAGTGGTGGCACTAGCTGGTTTGAAATGTAAAACACTGCTGATAATCCCGGGCTGTGCATGAATAAAACAGTGTAGATCCCTAATCGACTGGAGAAAACACCCTTCTTTAAGAAAAAGACATTTCAGGAAGTAGAAGCAGTGCTGTTTGGCTCTAGGAGTTCAGAGGCCTGGAGTCATCAGTCTCTCCTATCATTAGTTTCAAGAGAAATTTTCAAGTGCTGGTTCTTTTAATTTATTTACTTTGGGGAGCCTTTAAGAATGAAGCCTTTTTCCACAGTAATTCTGCAGTCTAAAAGATCTTTCTCCAAAAATAAATAAAAACATTCATGCAATAGCACAAATCCAGGAAGAAGGGCTTAAAAAAGCCACCAAATGTTTTTGCTACTGGAAAACTTGAGCAGAAGCCCCAGGGACCCTTCCTCAGCCAGACATTTCCCTGACAGTGCAATGACACCAGCAACATCATTCTGCTCCAAAAGGCCTTAGCAGCTGTGGTAGTGTTAAGTAGCAGAGTTAGTGGGCAGAGTCCTTCCATCACAGCCATGATGGAGGTAAAAATTCAGTGTAGAGAGCTCTCAGTCTGGGAACTAAGAAGTCCTTGTGAAATCTGTGTCTCTAGCTGCTTAATTTAAGTCATGTTCATGTTGCACACAGCTAGGCCAAGAAAGAATGAACAGGGTTGTTTCAAGGCACAGTTCCCAGGGCACCATTCTCCAGCTTCACCCAAGTGAGAAAAATAAAAGTTTCTCTCATCTCTGGTTGAGGGCAACTTGGACACCTGAGGAGGTGCTGAGGACACCCAGTCAGTCTTCAGCTCGAGCAGAGCTGCTTAAGTGGTCCTGCAGGCCCCTTCTGCCCAAGGAAGGCAAGAAAAACCATCAGGAATCCTTGCCATCTCCAAAGCATTGCTTCCTAGGGGTTTATCAGCGACACAGAGAGAGGGAAAGGATCATGTCTTGGCCTTTTGTCCAGCTACCCCCCTCAGAATCAGCTCTGATTTGTTATCTACTGAGCAGTGACCTCCCTTCAAGAGGTACCCGGTCATTTCAGGGCAGATCACCATTAGATTAACCATCTACACAAGTCTCCTCTGAGAGAGGGACCACTAGTTGAGGTCAGAAGGAATTCACAGCCATTCAGTTTGTGCTGCAGGTGGGACCTTGGCAAATACACAGGCCATTCCCTCAGGGCAGAGAGAGGAAACCCAGCTGAGTTTAACCCCTTGCTCTCTGAAAGAGGAGCCAGCACTTTCACTGTTGACACCAAGCCGGTGAGGTCACTGACAGGGCTGTGCTCTGCAGGATACTTGCTCCTGCCCACTTGTTTTGGGCTTTCCAGAAGAGAAACTATTTTGCCAGAGGTGTTGTCAGCTGACATTTACCACCAGCTCTGCATGTGGAACTCAGCACATGCATCACCCACATGCTGTAGTAACTCTTAAAATCTACTTTTGGTCCCAGCACCCCTTGGGACATCTAGAAACAATCACAGCCTATGGTGTTTTTGGATGGTCTGGTAATGAAGCTGTTTGCCAGGGCATGCAGCTGTGCTCTGGCCTGGAGGTCTGATCACAGCCCTGGCCCTCAGGATCTTTGGTCAGTGCTGCTGTGGTCCAGAACCAACTGAAAGTTGATGTCCTGCTAAGACTGTTGCTTCCTCTGATCTATCCTGTAGGTTTCTTCTCTGTGATTTCTGCTCAGAATGGGCAAGACTGTCCCATTTCCTCAGGGCAGTCAGCTGCTGTTCCCGACTGGGGCTGCAGATGTGGGCTGTGGGTTCACCAGCCCCTCACCTCTCTTTCCCAGCACAGATGAGCACTCCAGCCCCTGCACATCCCTCCTCCTCTTGCACAGATGGTTGCCGGGGTTTCTCTTTGGCTGCTGCTTTTGGGCCCAGCTGCAGGAGGGCTCTGCTCCAACACAGGCTCAGCTGGGCAAGCACAATGGGAAAACAAAGGCCCGCTCGCTGGGGATCTAAGCCTTTTCAGCCCCGTTTCCTTTTCCGATGCTTTCATTTCCTTCAAGTGAAATACTGCTGAAAGGAGGACACTGTGGCTGTGGCTGCTGCCATAGGCATGGGGCTTGGATGTCACTAGCTGCTGCTTCATCTGGGTCAGGAATTTCAAAGGGGTCTTCACTCGGCTCTTCCCATAGAAATAATATTTCTTCTAAACAGGTTTACCCAAGATATTGGTAGAGACCTGGAATCACTCTGCCTTAGAAACAACTGCCCTTTCCTGACCCATGTTCCTACAGCTGATCCCAGAAGAGGTGCTGGACATCCTGGAGCAAGTGCAAGTGAAACAGAGCCTAGCAGGGGCTTCTTAGCATTGAGCATTTGCTCTGCAGTTTTGAAAGCACACAGAAAACCCAAGGATGCACTTGGGGAGTCAGGAGGAACTGGGGTAGCTCGTGCTTTGATAATTACAGCGTGGGGCTGGAAAGAGGAGGAGGGAATAAAGTGGCGTAATTTATAGCATGGCTTTACTGCCACTGCCCCTGATAACGAGGGACTGGGGGAATGTTTCGTTTTGAAGAAAGGCAGCCTGCATTCCTTTAACAGCGTTTTGTCAGGTGACAAAGCTATCCTTGCCGGAGGGAGAAGGATTGAACCTGCGCATTTGCTAGGGAAGGAACTAGCATTCCCCGACTTTAGAGGAATCTTTCAGCTAAGCCGGGCTGAGCCCCGAGCGGGAGGTTCCCTCGGGCCCGCGGTGCCGGGCCTGGCCGGCAGAGGGCACTGGCGGAGCGGGATTGCGGCCCGGCCTGCGGCCCGTGCGGCCTGCGGCCCTGCCCGCCGGGAGCCGCCGGGCGAGCGGCACCTGCTCGGCCCAGGCCCACAGCTCCCGCCGCTTGGGAAAGGCCGTCACGGGTCTCACCGTGAGGGCACCAGCTGCTGAGTGAGCTCTGGGGTCCTTGGGCAGCCCAGGCAAATCTCTCCTAAGGATGGATCGCTTCCATAGGACAGGGATGGAAATAAGGCACCCCTGAGGAAGGAGTCTGGCAGTGTGGAACCTCTCTTCTATCCTCCCACTAGCCTCCATCCCGTGGCCTGCACACTAAACAGCCACCCAGGCTTGGGGGAAATAGGGATGTTTTTGAGATGGAGAACCATCCCCCTGCCTCTTGGATGACTCTGGCCAGGACCCCCATTTCTGAGGGACGCACCATTTTGCAGCCTGCAGAGCCCCCACTCTCATTGACAAGCAGGTTTGTTTTATTTCAAGTTTCACAAAGTGTTATGGGCTTTGTTATTTGAGCTCTGGACCCTCCTTGGCCTGTTGGCTGCTGTTTCCCGGCATTGCACCTCTTCCCGAGGAGGGGGTCAGGCGGCTCTGCCTGCAGGCTGCAGTTCAGCACAGGCAGGCAGCTGATGCCCGTGGGGTGGCCAGAAACAGCACATGCAGCTGGGGATGGCAAAGAGGGGCACGCAGGTCCGTGGCAATAGCAGTAGACAGGCAATGGCGGCACCTGGTCCCAGCCTGCACAAGGGTTGCAATGGGGCTAAGACCCAGGGAAAAGCCCTTCCTTGGAGCCCCTCTAACCACGAACGGCAGGAGCGGCACGTCGCTGGAAGTGACTGGTTTGCTCCAGTAGCCTCTTTACAAGCACCAAGGGACAGCTGTTTGGGGACCGCTGGGTTTTTAAAAGGCCACTTGCGAGCTTTAATACTGCGCTGGGGGAGAGCGAAAGAAGGGGGGGTCAGGGAGGGGTGGTTGCATT
The DNA here is from genome assembly GCF_030490865.1 of Poecile atricapillus. Lineage (NCBI taxonomy): Eukaryota > Metazoa > Chordata > Aves > Passeriformes > Paridae > Poecile > Poecile atricapillus. Next base: position 16,788,505 of record NC_081256.1, read on the forward strand.
GACTGCTTAGGACTTAAAGCTGTAAACCTCTTCTTCCCTCTCTCATTGCTGGGACATTTTTATTGGCGAGATGAAGGGAGACAGAGCACAGCTCCACAACTTGCTCTTCTTCTAGAGGTTAATGACCCAGTTAGCAGCTCTTGGCTGCATTTCCCGACATTTTGCAGACATCAAGACCCGTCTCCCTGCCAAGTACATTCTGTTCCCTGGAGCTCGGCCAATGCATCTCAGATTACTATGTAATGCGACAAAGAGGGAGAGCTGGAGGTGAGGGTGGGGGCTGGAGGGGAGATACGGGAGCCGTTGGGGAGGGGGCAGGAGGGGGTGAGAGAAGGGGAAACACCACTTCTAAATTTAACAACTAAGATGGAAATAAAGCTCCCAAGGTGCTTATTTGCTGGATAAAACGTGAATCCCAGGATGAATTGGAGTGATGCTTCTGGGAAACAGATGCAATCAGCAAATAATTCCCCCCTAGGGACTGTGCAGGCCTGTGCTTCCTGGATCTGCTGACAGTCGAGCTCTGCTTCTGATGCCCTTGTGCCCAGGACAAATACTGCTGGGGAACTGGGGCTGCTTTCCTGAATGACAGTCTAGTATCCCAAGAGGAACAGGAGCTTAGACAGGAAAATGGGGAGTGGGGGGATTGAAGAGGATGAAGTTCCTGCATGGTGTTTTATTTATCTTTTTGCACCCAGAGCACATGATGCTGCTCAGGCACCCTGTGCTTGGCGAGCTTTGCTGCTCCAGATCCTGACACTTTCACAGTAAAGGAAGGAAGGTCAGACCATGGGGGAGGCTCTCCTGGCTGTGATTGAACAGAGGCTTGCAGAGGGGTTAAACTGCCAAACTTGTTGGTAGCTGGTGCCTGCCATTGGTAGAGACCAACCTGATCCCACACTCCACAGATGCCCTCGAGCCTTTCCCCAGTGACCAGTGGGTGCCGGGAGGCCATGGTTGCTCACTGCATTTGCCAGACAGACATGGCTTTAGCAGGGTTTTTCACTATGTGCAGCCTAAGAACGAGATAAGTTTGGTTTACCTGTACCAGGAGTTTCTCAGGAAAGTCCTGAAAGAAAAAAAAAGAATAATGTTTTTATGGAGAAGAGCTTCCTCAAAAACCACAGTAAACATCAGCATCTAAAAATGTGGCACTGTGTCACTTCACTGCTGAGCATCTGTCCTCGAGGCCAGCCCCACAGAGAGAAAATCATCAGGGGCCAAAGCATCCTTTAAAACACAAGCCTTGGCTAACCACAAACATGCAACACTCCCAACTTCTAAGCCACACGTCAACCTCCACCAAAGGATGAGAAGGTCCAGACACAGTCCTGTGATTAGGACATCTGGAAGGAGGGCACAGGTTGCAGGAAGGAAAGGGCGCCTCCTTCCCAAGAGGAGCAGGGTAGACGCATACACTGAGTCTCAATTTTCCAGCAAAGTCATCCAAATCCTCTTTATGTAGCTCATGTCCTTCCACAGCAGATGCCCATTGTGGAGATGAGCCCACATCACAGAGACTGTGCTTGATGGTGCACAAACCCAGCCTGCAGTGATGGTCCTGGCCCCACACACCTGATATTCGACTGCCCAGCAGTTGTTCCAAGCCATCAGGGAGGGCACAGATGTGCAAATGGGGAAAACCCTGCCAGAGGCATCTCAGCATCTGGTACAATGCTAAGAAGACTTGGGTTGGGACAATTACATTTTAAGTATTTCTATTACCAATGCCAGAAGAAGCCTTTGAGCCCTTATCTGGGTAAATAATAGCAGGTAGGTGACTGCTAAGTTCACATTGCTTTTTTCTACCCTTCTCTTTCCCCACAGATCTGTGCTGGAGTAGAAATCATGGCAGTAAACAAGCATCAAGCACATACAAAGACAGAAATGTTCCAGTCCTATTTGTGGAGCAGGGTGAGCCAGGCAAGCACCAGCTGGGCCCTCCATGTGACTTGTAGTAGGGAAGCAGAGACATGAGAAGGGAAGCTCATCCCAAAAGCTGAGACTTTTTGTTGTAGGGGACCAGCAGAGACCTCATTTCTGTCTCAACTGGTTCTTGAATTTACCAACTCACAGAAACCATCAGGCAGTTTTTGTGCAATAACTACAGCCAGTCTAGGCTCAATCCCTCACCTTTTAACATCACCCCCAGATCCACCTGCCTCAGGAAGAAGTAACCCAAGTGAAGCTCATTAGTCCAGTATGGGCAGGGCAGAAAACAGTAAACTTAAAGTGCATTGAGGAGGATTTAATTTTGGCCCATTTCTAAGTGTTTCAAATAACAAACACAGTTAAGCACTGAAATCATTGCCTAGGAGGTCTGAGGTCTGTATCCTCAAAATGCTTTCAGGACCTAGACAAACATCTGTCTGAGCTACCTTGGGTCCAGCTGATCCTATGCTGTGGCAGGGTATGGACCAGTTGACCTCTTGTTATGCATTGGCCTTTCCCATCCCAGTTTCCACATGTGTTTGTTCAGCTCCCCTCTGTCACAAGCTGACCCCTCCCTGTGTTTTCACAGGATGTGTGGCACACTGCTGAGCTGGTGCTGAGCAAATTGGTCTGACTTGTAAAATCATATTTTCCTTGAAATTAGGATCAGTTTTGAGATATACATAAATGTATAGAATAGCAGAGAATATTTATTAGGGTTGAAATTAACATTGATTGATTTGATTTTTGCTGATTAGGTAATTATGAGAACTAAAGGGGTAATCACCTTTTCAACGAGGAAATGAAACAATCATCCAAGCTAGACAAGTCCTGAGTTTCTAATTTGAGCAGGGAAAAAAAAAAGCTACAGGTGAAGAGGAAAGAGCAGTATCTATGCCCTGTTGCCTTTTACTCTTGAAACAAACATGGGCTGGGACTTTTCCCACTGTGGTCATCTCAGTTTTATCCATCCATATGTCTTGGGAGACAGACTGAAGAGAGATGCAAGGGTTAGCCTGGGGAAAGCAATGCAAGATGCAGCTTTTGGCTTAGTTCACACCCAGAGGAGGAAGAAGCCTTTCCTACCTCTCTCCACCTCACCAGAAGTATGTACAGATTTGTCAAGTCACTGACAGCTGGACATGAGGCTCACAGGAGCAAGTCCTGCCTCACTTCCCTCCCTAGACCCGTCTCTTGCACACCTGCAGCCCCTCAGGGCCTCTGACCCCCAGACTGGTTCACTGGATGTTTGGGATATCTCTAGGACTCATGTCTTGGTGCTCTAGGATTTCTTCCCCAGACAGAACCATGGGAAAAGGCCACCACGTACAGACCTCAGCCTCACACCCAGTGCCCAGCAGTTGCCACCCCTTGTTGCCTTGTGTATGGCACCCATGGCAAAAGTGCCATGATTCCTTGCCCCTGTTCCCACCTGTGTCATAATGGAAGCCAGGATGAAGGGACACTCTGGAAAGTCTGCTACCATCAGTCCCTTAAAAACAAAACAAACAAAGGCCTTTTCTCAACTGCAGTGGCATGAACAGAGCTTAGTCCCCCTGGCCGCTCCAGGATGTGGCTGAGATATATCAGGGAAGAGCAGCTGTCAGCATGGATGTGCCTAAAATTAGCTCAAAGAGAAGGTTTCCTCCATTTATTTATTTATTTGCTCCTTAAAAGGTCCCTTATTAGATGCAAATTCAGCACAAAAGCTTCAAGCCAGTACAAAGGCACTGCTAATATTTTTCAATTACACTGAGAGGAAGGTCACAGCACTTTGCATTTGAATTTCTACTTGGGATAGAAGCTGTAGCAAAGTGGGGACTCTTTGGAGATTTGGCTGACGGAATGTATTGGGAAGAGCTGCACCATGTGCAGCAGGTTCAGCTGATGAGCTGGTGTGCTGGAGACCAGTGTGTCACTTATTTAATGTTTTAAGTGCTCCAGGAAGAAATCATGGACAATGGGTCTTACCTTAATCTCTAATACCTTTCAGATATACACACATTCCCTTCCAAGAGGTTTTTTATTATACATTATGGCATCTGCTTTTATCTGTTTGCCAGCTTTTGCTTACCATCCATCTTGCCCACCCTCTGATAATTCCAGGACTCCCTCACCAATTTCACTCCCTCAGACTGTAGGGGAAGAAAGGGAGTGAAAAAATATTAAAGATACTAGATTCCAGCAAGTGTTTTGTCAGAGAAAATTACCTCAATAAGGCCTTTTGTAAGCAAAAGACTGGAGAAAGAATTCCCTCCTTCTTAGAAAAGAATCCACATATGGCATAGATCCATAGGAAAGCAGGCTGGTTCACTTCTGCTGCTCAGAAGACCATCTGTTAATTATAGAGCTCACAAAACTTCATCTCATCACCTCTGTTTGGCTCATGACCCAGGGACTAAAATGGGAATACCTATACAGACATTTAGAAGAACTGAGAAATAATAAAAAAGAACTCTAGGGAAAAAGCAACCCCAAATTTCCTTTAATGTACCTAGTCCATCCCACACATCTCAGAAATATTTTTTTGTGCATACTCCTGGAATGGGCTTTGCAGGACACAAGAGTGCCTTCAAACTCTTCCTGACCCCTTGCTCTGCAGTGCCCCACAGCCATCCAGATGCTGAGTCCTGAGGCTGCTGCCTTTGTGCAGACTTGCTGCTCTCCCAGGTGCCTTCCCTCGCCTTCCTTTCATTTCCTACTCTGCTTACCATACTTTTTGAGGTGAAGAATTGCCACCACCGTTGCAGCAAGGCACTGGGCAAGCCTGGGGCAGGGGGCTGCTCCTGCAGTGTGGAGAGAGCCAATGAATGAAGTGAGCAATGAGTGGCAGCAGCACCTGGATTGCCCTTGCACACAGCCATGCTATAATGCAACATATCTGGTGTAGCTTGGTCAAGTTATGCCACAATCTTTGTTTCTTTACTCTGAAAGTATTTGGACCCAAGTTTTTGATTTGCACAAGCAGGGGAGGCCATGCATTACACCTCTGTGCTACCAGAGCATAAATAATAAGTGGGCTGGAGAACTGGCTCTGAGCAGGCCATTCCATCTACAGCCAATCTCCATATTCAAGGTCCAGGAGCAGTTTTCAGGCTGCAGCTTCAATTTTTTCTGATGATCCACCAAGTCAACTGGATGCACATGCAAGCTGGATCCTGAGATTTTATGGCTTTTTAATAAGAAGGTGAGAACTATTTACACTCTGCATAAGCTCTTCCCTTGAGACAGCAATCCTACTCAGGGTTAAAGGCCTGCTAGAGCTACCAGGTTACCCTATCTTTATCCTCTTCTCCAAGAAAGTACACCAGAGAGCAGAAAGTCAAGCATCTCAGGGTACATCTGGCTTAAAAAAACAGCCCCCCTACCCCATATTGCTCATCCGTCTGCTCTGATGGCATCAGTGTTTCTCTGAACAGCACTGCAAGTAGTGCTGATTGCAGAGCAGCAGCAGGAAGATGGGAATCATTAAAGCAACTCAGCCAAAGCCCTGTAATTAATTAGAAAAGCATCTTGGCGTTATTAGAGAGGCCTCAGCAGAGGAAGCAACACCTCTGTTCTAACAGACTCACCTTCCGCCAGAGCTGCTGCTGTGATGTTTGACATTGTGCTGGTGTAAACAGAAATTAGAAGTCAGTGTGACAGGGAGAGGAGCCAGTGGCAGGCTGTGCCCTTGGCCAGGGCTGTGCTGTGTGCCGGGAGGTTTCCGTGCAGGCAGAGATCAGGTCCTGGAAACAGCTCCGGTAGGGATGATTGCTGCTCAACCAGGAAGACCCTGTTGTCTGTTGTGATTTAAAAGCAAACCCAGATTTCCCAGGGTACTGAACATGAAACTGGTTATCCAGGTGTTTGTGATTATAAACAGCTAAATGTACATAAAAATGCCACCCAAGACTCCAGGAACTGGTGTCTCCTGGGATCTAGACACATGCAGGATGCTGCTGTCCCTGGCAAACATGCACAGGCTGGCTGCATGGAGAACTGGGCCGTGCTCAGAACTGCATATTCATGACATGCAAATGTTAAGCTACTGCAAACTCCCACTGCTATCACCAGCACACAGTACCATGGCCATGTGTCCCAGAGATGGAGCAACATCCTATGGGGAGCAGCAAGATGCTGCAAGATCTATGTGTTGCTGAAAATAAGAGCAAGATGAAAACACAAGACTAAACTAGTCAGGATTGGTTTAAGGACTCCTTATTTCCTCTGGGGCAGGAGGCCAGGCAGTGTGGCTGGCTCATGGGGCGAGGAGGAGGTGGCAGGAGCCCTGGCTCTCCCACTGACCTGCTGTCATACCTTTGGCAACTTTTTTTTTTACCATAGGCTAATTTTGCCCTTTCCCCACTTGGTACTGTCAGCCTCTAGGAATTCATAAGTCTTGATTTGGGCCTCCAAACACCATGATTTTGGCTTAAAAACCAAGCGCTATAAGCATATACATATGAATTACGTGCCTTTTTGAGTGGCCTTGTGGTTTCTGACTCTTTACAGATCATATTTCCAACTGAGCAGGTCAGATTTTTTATTATGATTATTATTATTTTAAATGAAAGCCAAGAATTTCACATAAACACAGGGCTCTGGCAGCTTGAGTTGGCAGCACTGCCCACTCTTCATGTGTCCTGCCTGCTTAGACAGGAGCATCTGAGGCATGGGCTGTCACTGGCCATGTCTGCAGAGCATCAAGCAAAACCTCCCCAGTCTCAGCTGGCTTCCTGAACTTCCACAGGGCAATTGAGAAAAACCAGCCATTCCCCAGATGTTTCCAGTGTGGATAACTGTAGTTCTAACTGAGTAGTTGGGATAACTCCTCAGTTTGGCCTGCATTAGAGCACAGGTAAGCAACAGACTGGAAGTGACCAAGGAGTAGGCTCCTGAGAAGATTTTTGGTGCATCCTATTTTGGCCCTGCTATTGCAGCCTTGCCAAGGTGCTTTAAGTGATCTTCAAAGTAACAGAAAGACTAAGCTCTGAGAACTTGTCTGTGCATGCATTTGCTGTTTTCTTTGCTGCGTTTCAGATGAGGTCCTGGGCATACTCTGGGCAGAGGTTTGAGAGGAGGATTCTGTGTAATTGAACTGCCTTGCTCATCCCTTGATGTGCAAAAACCTCCAATTCCCCATCTTTTACCTTGCAGATGTGTGGATGTACCATGGGAAGATCCCTGTCTGTGCAGCTGTCACCAGCTCTGGGATAACAAGAATCATGGCTTTGGCTCTCAGCTCTGAAGCTCATTACTTCACATTCTGAAGTGAAGATGTTCTCTGAATAAATGAACAAACTGAGATCTTCAAATGAACAACAAATTCTTCCTCAGGTCAGCTTTACAGAGTAAGCAAATATTTCAGGAAAGTATGGTTACTGCTCATAGCTCTCTGGAGCCAGCCTGCTAACTCCTCTGCGGTGGCTGTAAATCTGGTGGTGGTTCAGCTGAAGGACCTCACAGATGCTATTTCAGGCTGATATAATGTACCATAAATGGGATTGAAAGCACCCATCTATAGCAGACAAAGCCCTTCTGGTTCATTCAAACACTGAGGAAACCGACCATTGTATATATGCACAGCTGGGATTCATCCAAAAGTGAGTGGTAGCCAAAAGAATTTACACGTTCCCTGGCTGGGGAACACGTTGATTTCAGAAGGCAGCAAAGGTAACACAAGGATACAGGGAGACTCCCTTGTCTGGCATTTAGTATTTGAATCTCATCCTTTGACTCACCATGAAAGGGAAGAGTCCCAGAAGGACAGAAGAGCTCCCACCATAAATGATATTACTCATTTAGAGGCAACAAGGTATTTGGTCTCCATGGGATGGCAAGAAAACAGAACTTGCTCTTGGAGTCTCTGGCTGAATTTTAAGGGGTGTCTATCTAGCTAAAGTGATACATCAAGAAACATAATATTGCAATCAGCTTGTGGAATGCTATTCTATAAAGCCTTTAGAAAACCAAGGGGATCCAGAAAGGTCTGGGGGTGCAATTCTTCAACTGTCAGTACAGGAACAGCCACCAGCCCCCTGTGTATCAAGAGAGGTCAAAAGCAATCGCTTAACTTCAAATGAACGCGATGGCAGGCAGAGCCTGTCTTCAATGTGTGAGAATATATCTAATTAACGGGGTCAGGGGAAGGGTCCCCTGGGGCAGACAGCCACACCAAGGGTACACAGGGTGCCCTGGGAAGCTGTGCTCCTGGCGCTGGTCCCACGTGGGCCACAGAACCAGAGGGATGCGTGGTCTGATCCTGCCTGGCAGTTTCTGTGCAAAATGGGGCCAATTTGCTGGGAAGCTTCCCACTCCCAAGGAGGGAAGAGGTGGGCTGCGAGTTTAACAAACATTTTGGTATTTGGAAGTCATTCCCAGATCTCATTTAACACACAGACTGCATTTCCCGTTGCTAACTGGCAGCAAAGAGCTCATCAACATTTAAATAAGAGGCTTGTTAATGCCAGCGTGAGGCAGGTTTGCATGCCAAGGCTGGCTAAGGTTTCATGCCAAGGATTTTCTAAGAGAGAATTTCTCTAGGAAACTCCTTTAAAAAGAAGAATTCACTACTGGTTAAAGAGAGCGAGAGCTTAATTTGAAGAGGTGCTGAGCTGGTTAAGTCAAATGGATGGTGCAAGAGCTGAAAGCCTGTGAAAATCAGACTCCTGCTTTTAAATCAATTAACTGAAGAATGGCATGTGGAGTTTTGCAACTGATTATGCTTTCTGCAGTGCAATAACTGAAGGAAAAAGAGGCTACACATAACTTCTTCCTTCAGTGTCACTGACTTTCCCATTAATGGTAAATATGCTCAGGTGAGACTTTAAATGCACCTGCTACCTGAGTGTGGAAATATGAGACTCTACAAATGGTCAAATGTGCCTTACTACAGGGAGGATGTGCAATCTTTGGCTGCTTTTCTGGATATCAAATGAGTCCTGTAAATGAAAAAGCATTTTTACTCTGGGACTTTGTTTTGAGCCTTCCATATGGAGACAAAGTCCTCATCTCAGAGCCACTGGAGAGGAAGGGTGGCAGTTTTGGCAGAGCTAGAGGGTCCTGTGCTGTATGTCTCTATAGGATGCTTTATTGCCTTTCCTTGTTCCGTCACAGAACAGGAGTAATGTCCGTGGTGTCAGAATATGCACATGGTAATTGGCTTTTGCTGTAATTAAATGCCTCGGTGCCAGCGTTTAATCAGCCGCCAAAGCCGTTTATTGCCTCATATACGGCTGCACCACACACATTACCCCTTAATTAGTTGCTGAAATAGTGATGATTTAGCAGCGTCTTTATGTTTATACTTTAAGACAGCAGATTCAGTCCAACACCAACAATATGGCAAGATAAAAAAGCAGACCATTCTGCTATGCAATGATTTTGGGCTTATTTATTTTTCCTTACCTCATGGAAAACAGTGTCATGTGTAACTCCTGGTGGCACCGCACTGGAGGTGGTTAGCATTTGGAAAGCAGTTGCTAAGTCTCTGCTCTGCTTAAGGCTGACATTGTGTATTTTAAGTGGATTCAGTATCCATAAAACATTGTTCCCAAAAACTCCCAGCAGCAAAAAAGCTTCACCCACTTTGACACACCGTTAGCAGGACTGCCTGGTGGGGCAGACCTGAGGCAGAGAGCTCCCGGTCTTCCTCACAGAGCTCCCTGGGGAAAGGAACTCCTTGGTGTCGCTGGAGTAGTGGCACTTTGTTTTGCACCACCCTGGCAGGCTGTGACACTGACAGCAGCATCAGTTCTCCTGACAGCCCCACACAAACTCCTCTTCCCCCTTTTCCAGGCTTGTTTTTGCAGCCGTGGTGTTGCTGTGTGGTGCAGCCACTTGCCACTTTTGGAGCAATGGAGCTGTGAAAGGGCCCACTCACTTGTCCATTCATCCTCTCCAGTTTTAGTTGTCTGAAAGGAAGAGGTCTGGTCTGATCTTTCAGAGTCCCTTGACAGCTGATGGCATGAGGGAGATCTCTGCAGAAAGCAGTTCACCCTGCCAAAGCTGTGTTGGAGGAATGGCCCCTTGGAAGTGTCTCTCTCACAGAGGGAGCCCTGTGCATTCTTGCATTGGGCTCTTCCCTTCCTAACTATTACTCCAAACCCTTCCCAGAACACCAGTACTGCTAAGACCAGCATTGGGGACAGATTTGTCAGCCTTCTAGGTTTCTTTTCTGCTTTGAAAACCCCTGAGGAAGCTCAGGAAGCCCCTGATATCTTCTCCAAATTGACTAGAAAGCAAAATAAAACTCCTTTTTTGACACGGAAGTCATACAGGAGGTTAGCCTAGATAAACACCAAGATGAACATCCCAGACCCACCTTTCTTCAAATCCAGGTGGTTAAATCACCAGTAGCCACAGCTGGAGACAGCCATTGCACCAGAACACAGGGAGTTATGATTGCTTCTTCATCTCACCAGAGACGTCACCAACAGAGCCAGTCACCTCTGCCTCCATCCCTCAGCCCCAGAACAGCCACCACTGGCACCTGGATTTTAGATACACTTCAGTCCCAAAGCTTTCATTGTCTTCAAAGAATTCTGGTAGCCTTTGATTGCAAGAAAAGCAGTGCCAAACTAAGGAATTAATAGCTCCCCCACCCTTGGCCCTCGTCTCTGGCCCCTGGCCTGCTAATGCATTTTGATTTGTGTGTGGACAACGTATCCCTGGAACTTTTCCATCGTAACAAGTTTAGGAAAAAGTACCTTGTGCTATAAAGGAAGTAATAATATCAAGTTTGGAAAACTATATAGCAGTTTGAATGGACTTGAAAGCCCACACCATCACACTCCCTTTACTGCCAAGACAAAGCCTGTCAGACTCACGTGTCCTGTAGGAACAAGCTGCAGTTTGTCCTTTCCTGAGGGAGAACACAGGCCCTTCCTAAAGTCCCCTGGGGAAGGGGAGGAGGAGCTGGGAGCAAGGCTGCTGCCTGCACCTCCTTCCACAGCTAGCAAAGCATCCCCTGACAATACATAACCTACTACAGAAGTCCTTCATTTTCCCTGGTGGTGGGAAAGTAAGGATGGGATTTAATTTACAGACAAGAATATTTGGTCTGGGCAGTAGGAGAGACTGTCCAAGGGTGAAGACAATGCTGCTATAGAGAGGACTGGGAGGGGAGGTTGTGGGATCTCCATATGCAGGTGTCTTCAAGGTCACACTAGAGTTTTCTTGGGAATGCCATGGAGGGAATGGGTTTAGCTGTTCTGTGTGGCTTGGGATCTTTCTATAACTCAAAAATTCTTTTAGGATAACCACATCTGCTGATAGGGAGAATAGTATTAATCTCATTTAACCCTTAAAGGCACAAAACAAACCTGTCTCAGATGCTTATCTAAAGGAAAGATGACATCACTTCTCCATTGACAGGAGGGACAAAAAAGCCGTCTTCTAGGCTGCTGCTAAGTTCATGGAAATGAATCTTACCTTGAAGACAATCTGTGCAGCAGTGTGCAGGAGATTTCTGAGAGAAAAGGGCTTTTATAAAAAGGTCCAAGGATAGAAAGGGTCGAAAAACAGAGGCTATAAGCAGGGTGCAGATATTTAGCATATAGTACTTGTGGAAAAGCTTACTGGGATACACTGGACTCCCCACCACATGAAGCATTTCTGTCAGGGACTGTGTTCAGTGCTGCACCAGGTTCTCTGGCAGGAGAAGTGGAGGTCAGGCTGTGTGGCAACCAGTGACATTTTTAAAGCAGATGGGAACAATCCTGATTATTTACTGCAATGATAGCCTAGAAACAAGTTTCTAGAAGAGACAGGCTTTGCTAACCACACTTCTTTCTACTCTCCCCATAACAGTTTGAATAATGTTTCTCCATTCATCTACAGAGCAAGGTGTCTGGCTCTCCCATCACCCCATCACAACACAACTTTGAGAACATTTGTGGACACCTTCCCAGACAGCACAACTCTGCAGATTACTGTGTGGGTTAGGAATGGAGTGCCCTCCACTGCAAAGACACACATTTTTAGGAACAGTGCAAAATTCATCAAGAGATGGTCAGTCTGATGGGGAACAGCCTCTCTTGAGACACTTTTACATCTTTACTTCACCCAACAGTGAAACAGACTCTTGAATTAAGTATGCTCAGGAGCCACACGGTGAAATTTTGAACCTAAAAGAAAAAACGTTGAAGGATATGAAGCGTAATTGCAGGTGGAGGCTGGGAGAAAGTAAATACCATTCAACTTGAAAAAATAATTTCACACGCTAGCAAACAAAAATGAAATTTATAAGAAGTTTATTGGATTGGTAAAATGTAATAAAAAAGCATTTGTGATACTTCTTCTGCAAAGAAAAAAGGCATCTGGCGATTTTGCGTATTTATTTTCCCTTACAAAACATTTGAAAAGCATAACTGATAAAAAGGATAACAACTGAAAGAGCAGAGCAAAGAGGAAAATACATCTCAATATAATTGGATAATGCATAATAAAAATACAGAAAACACATGCTTAAAACAGCTTTCATTCTCTTATTGTAAAAAGTTATTTTATGTGTTGAATAAAAAATATATGCCGGTTGCTCTGAAAATTGCAGTTTAAAAGAGGTAACTAGCTGAGAACAAAATATATATATCTATATATATTTATAAATATAGAAAATGTGTATATGCTGCATCTGTCCTCAGAACAAATTGGAATAAATGATTTTCAATTCATGCACACAAGTTACCAGAGAGAAAACTTCATTTATTGCCTAGCAGATCGATCCTGTAAGGTGCTGATTGCATTTCCTGAGTGCCCTCAAAGCCCTGTGGGAGTAGTCAGTGAGGGAGACAAGTGGCCTGATGGGTTCAGTGACAAGGGAGGCTACTCAGCAGCTCACAGGAGGTGCACTCAGCAATTCACAGGAATCAGAAAAATTCCAATGGCAGCAGGATTAGGCCCCCCACAGGCTTGGGTAGTGCTTTTGCTCAGCAAGGAGTAAAAATCTGGTACCCCCAAGCTCTGACAGACAGGACACCAGTCCTAAAAGCTCAAGTAATGTTACTTCATTAGGATCCGAGGGTATAGAGTGTGCAGCAGAAGCATTCCTCGCACAGGAAGTGCTTCCTTGTGCCCCCCTGCCCAGATCCCTAGGCTAGTGATTCACATTTAAAAGGAAGATGCTTCCCATACCACTGAGAGCCTCTGTCGGCTGACACTGGACAAGGAGGAGAGTGGCCAGTCACGCTCCCTCCCAACTGCAACAAAGGCAACAACGCAAAACCTTCTCCATCTCAAGGGCTAAACCAACAACCACCACGAAGCTGAAACACCACCTCAAACCACTGTGAATTACTGCACATCCAGGACAGATCATCCCCAGTGAACCCTCGAGCAGACAGCTCTGCAACTGGCAGGGGTAGGCAAAAGCATAGCAGCTACATAGGACACATACATTCCTGGGGGCACTTCCTCCTTGCAGTCTGAGAGAGCTGAATCATTCCCCCAGCCTTTAGGGGGTTCTCCATGGGGCATGTAGCCAAGAAGAAACTTTCTGGAATGACCTATGTGTGGTTCAGACCCCCTTTACCCACATGTAAAGCCAGTGTGAGAGATTGGGCTCTGAAAACACGTTGTTTTGTTCTGAAAACTGACTGCAGAATTAGTACTCGGGGTCTCTCATTTGACTAACTAGAGGGAAGGCACTGGAGGCTGCTCTCCAGTCTCTCTGACTGTCCAAAGCACAGGCTGTGGCATGGGAAAGTACAGGATCATTAAGGAAGTTGTTGTCTCACTAAGGCAGATCCTTTCTAGCAAGACTATGAAAGAAAGTCCAGGCATTACTTGGCTCTACCCTTACCTCTACCAATACTCAGTTCTCACTCTCCAAAGAGACAGCAGAGGAGGTCACAGTGGTACAGTTCAGAGCATCAAAACATCAAGTCTCTCCCTTTACCTCATTTCCAATACACCTTGCATTTCCTGTCCAATCACAGCAGACAAAAGTTTGCTATAACATTATTTTGAGGGTTGGAAACAAGAGCGTATCAGCCTTTTTAATACAGTAGCACCACTCAAACTTCGGTTCACCTTCAGATTTTCTCCTTTAGCATTATATTAAAAATGAGTGATGGAGATTTTTCATAAGAGACAATATTAAGGGAATAAATTCTTCAGATATGAATGACTCAAGAGTTCTGATCAGGAAGAGATGTTTGAGGAAATATACCGAAGTACCTCTGCTACAGAACAGTTGTCCGCCAGACAACAGGGTGTGTAAAGCAAGACAAGCTGTACTGATGGGATAAGCCATTGCTTTGCTTATCCCCATGGAGAACAAATGCTCAGCATTAGCCTCTTTCTTCTCCATCAGCCTCCTAGTTCCCATCCCTGCTCAGCACCAGGACCGTTTCTCTGCTGCCTATAAAGGAGCACAGCAGGTCTCTGAAAAGGCACACAGTGAAGAAAGTGGAATTTTTGTAAAGGCAGCTCTGTCAATAGCCTACTTGTCACCTTGCTGGTTGTTCTGTCGAGATGCTTTTCAGCAGCTTAGCTACTTAGGCTTTTAGAAATACTACTCTTTGGGTGGATAAAACAAAGAACTAGATCAGGCTTGGGGGACAAGGCACAAAATGTCCATTTGCCAAACTGAAATGGGTTTGCAGCCCACACAAAGCAGTTAGTAAAGCACTGGCAGATGCAAAAAAAATGCCCCAGTTTGGATTTTCAATGGGTACCATCTCAACACAGTTGAAACACAAACTACAACCTCCGGCTGTGCATTTCAGTGTGAACTGCTCTTATCTCATGCAGCCCTGAATGAAACATTAGCACAAAGGCAGCCTAATTGGAACAGGATCTTCTCTTCCTTCCCTGCAAATTCTCATCATTGCACACAATCCCATAGCTAATGGCAGAGAGAAAACGGCTGATTTTGACAAAATACTCATACTAGGAAGGCAGGATCAAGCCCTAGGCTGGACACAGACTCACCATGGGGAGCAGCACTGGCTGTGGAGAGGATAAGGTTGACCTTGCTCCCTTAGCAGGCCTTCATCACTCCCATGCTGCAGCAGTGTGGAAAGCTGGAGCAAATGTTTGCAGAGCAGATGCTGGGCTCTGGTTTAGTTTAGGGAACAGAGGGTGTCATTTTTCTCCTTGTATACCACCCAGGAAAATTATAAAAGCAACAAGAAACGATACTGAATGACCATCTCCCCTTTAGTTTTGAAAACCTCTGTATCAGACTGGAAAATATTCTGATTGCATTTTCTGGTTCCAAATTCTAGGTGACCTCTCCTAGACAGAGCTCCTAACTGTTTTCATTCAGTGCCCAAACCAAAGGGTTCCATACCCTATTGGGACCAGGGCAAGACTACAACTCAACAAATGAAAAGTAAAAATAATGATACCATGAAAAAGCACATAGTCTTGATTACCAAAAATGCTGAATAAGCAAAGCTACTATGGAACAAAATCAGCGGGAGACATAGGAACAGCCATTAAAATAAAAAATCAGAGCAACTCTGCCCTTTATTTTCTTGCCACGTTTATTATTTTCACCTCTCTCTTCTCACAGATGAAGTGAGGCAGGCCAGTTCTTTTTCCTTTTCAAGCCGCCTTTGCTCTCTGGGCTGTCACGCTGCTGGCACAGCCCTGCGGAGACAGGACTTCCCGCACTTCAGGGGAATGCTGAACTGGGGCTATTTTTTATACATCAAACTATTCCTGTTCACTGTACACTCTGCTTCCAAAAATAAAACAAGCATCCGAGTCTTTAAACAAGTAGACGGACCCTTTAAAGTCTCATAACAATGTTTTAAACCTGGGGTGGGAGGGATGGGAACGGGAATACATTTTCCTACTAATTGGAAATAATGAAACCGATGTTTGTGGATATGAAATGCTGGGTAATAACAAATCAGAGGTCTGTTGTTGAGCCCGTTCTGCCAGCCAGCCTTTGTGAGAAAAAGACAGCAAGAAAGGGTTTTCTCTTTGCATTGATGAACTTAAAATGAAAACAAGGGCAATACATGGGAAGGAAAAAGGTAGACAGGTACAGGGCATGGAAATTATTTGCCTGGAGCAACCACAGAAGTAGGCAGAAAAATGGCAAAAATAATGTCTCCTTTTTTCCTTAGCCCTGGTTCCCAAAACTAGTTTGGGAATGAACTGGGGGAAGGGGAGGAAGGAGCAGCAATTTGAACACAGCAGATGCTCCAGTTAAACCATATCTTCTCAGAGAGGAACTGAGGGTGGGGGCAGGGGAGATGGCTATTATTAATGTCCTTCCGTATATAGCAAAGCAGACATCCTGCATAATGGCAACACAATACATCAATAATAGCCCAAGAATAGCTTCCTACCGGTTTTTTCCCCCTGACAGTTAGAAACATAAAGAGAAAAATCAAGCTGCTGAGATAAATAGCTGAGTCTCCACCCCCACCTCAAATTGCCTTGGCATATTTTAAGAGATAAATGGTTCTATGAGAAATTTAAATAGCTTTCTCTTTTCTTTTTTGGCAGCTGCAGGAACTGGGTCAGGTGTAGAAATTATTAATTTAGAAGCCTGAAAAACCCATGTTTGAAACTAAGTTTTTTTTGTTTTTTTTTTTTTTTTTTCCTTTAAAGCGTCAACTTTCTTAGAAGCAGAGTTACAAAAAATAAAAAATAATTGAGGGGATTTTTTTAAGCAGAAGTCAGGTTAAAAATAATAAAATAACAGTCCTAGCTATAGAAAAGGGACAATCTGGGTAACAGTTTGATGGACATTAAAAGTATCTGTAGTATATTGTTAATGTTTTTTTCTTTTGCAGAGTACAGTATTTACCTAATGGCTTTCATTCCTCTTGATCAAACATAGCACTGGAGTCTGCCTTGAGGAAGAGGTCTTGGGGACACCATTCTGTAGCTTTACACAAAGTTTAGTGCATGTTTCCAAAGAGACAAGAGATTACTCCCAAAGTGACCAGCACCAAACACTCCCACAAGTAGCCCATTATTATCCTGCAGGTCTCAGAACTGACACCTCAGGGAGCTCATCTGCTTGAGGCTGTGCTCGCTGGTGAACCTGGTACTGAACCATATGTAAATCACTGCCTTTCCCCTCCCACTCAAGTTACTCTAGCTTTCCACATTGATACCAGGATTTGTAACACAGCTTCTCTGCACGATGCCAAAAGCCATCTCCCTCCTCATGCCATATGGGGAAGGATCTCTTTGCAACCATAAAACCTTGAATCTTACAGAGAAAAAAGGTCAAATCCTGTAGGAATAGCTCTGAGCAAAGAAATGCTGATGAAATATCTCACAGGAGAGTACACTAGTTAAGACCTGTAAAAGGTTCAAATTTCCAGTGCTATAAAGAACTCTGAGGTCTTGAAAGATACCCCGTTGGCAGGCAGCCCACTTCCTCTGCTGCATGGCTGGTAAAATCCTCCCGCCCATCGTGCTCTGCTCTGTGTCCCAAGTCAGGGGGATACCTGAGAGGGAGGAGGACTCCCTCCTTTATACTCACTGCACCTCGCAGGGCTCATGGCTCGTGCTCTCCTTCCCTTAGTGACCAATCAAAAATTTAAAAAGGTGACAAAGAGCCAGATGTAAATAGAACTTCAGTGCCTAGAAAGTCAGAGCAGATAGGATCAGAAGACAGACTGTAATTACAGGCCCTGCTACTTATTACATAGGCCAGTTGGGCTACATGAGCCTTTGGTGGAAACTTCCTGTGCAATTAATAAAGGAGAAACAGAATACTTTTGCAATCACTTTTCTAGCTTTCGCTGTGGGGGTCCAATCCTGCCATCCTGGATTAGCTCCTAATCATAGACAATCTTTCTCTGCATAAAATGAAGGCATCTGTTCTGTAAGACTAAGAAAATAAAAGAAAAAAGAAAAAAGGACAAAACCCTCATTGCAAACCTACACCATGCAATCAAGAAGGAAAGGAAACTGATCCTGATCCCCCCCAGATTGTAATCTGACAGTGTTTTCAAGGCATCTGGCAAAAAGGAAGAAGAAAGAAGAATGCTATGAAATATTTAAAATCCTACTTCTGTCAAGAATACATGAGAGAAGAAAGGTGAGTTTGAAAGGGCTGCGTTATTTGTAAAGTAAAACCTGAAAGCACCACCTTTTGCATAGAGGCATGAGGTGCCCTTGGCCTGAGCCAGAGCGGTCCTGAGAACAAATACCAGGCACTGATTCAGCAGGGACTGGTGTGACAGTCCAGGCTGGGTGCAGGAGGGACCAAGGTGCTGTCCTGCAACACCCTGGGATGTACCACGGGACGTGGAGGCTAAGGACACGTGTTGATATTACAGCAACGTGTGCCTTTACAGCCAGCAGCTGATCCTCCTCAGCTAAAGCTTGAATCAGATTTTCAAGAACATGAGAAATGGAGCATCCCTAGGGGAGGATTTCTCCTAAAGGCACTTTTTTTACTGCTGAGATTCTCACCAAAGAGACTTCCAAGGAAGGGGAGACTGCCCTGTGAGATCTGAGATGATCAAATGACACTTTGCTTTGCTCTTGCACCCAAGATATTTTCCAATCTCAGAACCTCACTGGTATAGAGCACCTTTGCAGAAAGATCTCAAAGTGGGCCTGACCACTGGACTGATCCCAACCCCATCTCAAGAAGCAGGCACAGAAAAGGGCTGGATGTGCCCAGCTGTCGTAAGGAGAAAGCCCCCAAGCAGACATTCAGGAGTTCCAATGCTCAGCTGAGCCTTTTTCTTGGTCACAGCCACGTGCCTGCTGTACTGTCTCAGTAGAAACCATAACAGATTTCAGGACTGGTACTGGGCATACAAATGGGACCAAAATGATCCTGAAATGCTGAAACAAAAGACACTTTGGAACAAAACTGGCACAGCCACAATCCCCACAATGCTTGTGTAAGATAGAAAGAATCCCTAGAATGTATTTATCAAAAGCCATTTTATGCAGATTTTTCCTTTTGAATATTTAAAACATGGTGAATATTAAACTTCAGAGATTTTTAATATGTTCCAAAGCCCCACGGACCTTTGAAATGCTAGCTCATCAATATGCAACATCTAATCTTGTCAGGAAAAGAAAAAGAGGGGGAAAAAGAAAAGCTATTCATCCTCTGCACACAGAGGTTACAGTGAGAATCCCAAGGAAAATAAAAAAACAACCAACTTCCAGCATCTTATGCAATAGGTTAAATTTACTCTGGTTGGGAAAGTTTCACTTTCTGCAAGAGAGAAAGTGCCTGTACGTGCATAGCCATTGGAAGCTTCTTCTGAAGTGTGAGGCTGAAACTGTGTAGCTGGATTACAGTAAGTAGTTTATTAAAAAAAACAAGGCTTGTGGCTTTGCATCCTGTTCCAGCCAATGCAGTCTCAGGATCCCCTCTCCAAAGGCCAGCAGACAGTGCGCCACCTAAAAATCCATTCTAGTCCAAAATGCTGTGGTTGAAATGGTTTTGCTTGTTTATAAAGTTTAGTGTTTCGTATCGCTTGCATCTGACCTTCAGCAGAAAGAAAAGCTCAGTTAAATTGTGCAAATATGTACCAAATGGGAGCAAGGGAAGGCAGCCAAAAATGCTGCATGAGCTTTTGCAGGGCTGCAGCCTTTTAGGAGCACCAGTTAGATGAACTGGATGAGAGGCCAAATTGATTTAGGCTCCAGGCAGGAGCTTAAAACACCATGACATCCAGATTCACAAAGAAAATGTTCTGTTACTGCAACCCCAAATTTCCTGCACATGAAAACACTGTTTTCTTTCATCTTTAGGAGATGCTAGTTCTGTAATCCGACATTTAAAAATGAACAAACAAACAGGAGTCAGCTGACAAAGGATTCTTGCTGGTGAATGGAAGTAGGTCACTCTGAGTATTTAGCCTTTACAGTCTGGCTTAATATTAGTGTTGTACACAGAGCAGTAACCAAACTGCACTGGAGACAGGGAAAGACTCTAATTTTGTCTTTTCTGTGAAAATTAGCATTAATGTTCTGCATTAATGTGCAATGCCTCCCCAGCAGCCGGTATCTGGTTAATTAAAAGAAAAACCACAACCACAAAGCAAACCACACACTAAATTAAACAACAACAAAAAAACCCTTACTGGTCAGCCTGCATTTAAAGACATCTCAGTATGAGTAATTGGGGAGAGAGGAATTTTCCTGAAGGAACATAAAAGAAAATGAAAGCTTTACATACAACACCAAATAAAATCTTCTGTCTCTCACGAATGCAAATTCTGGCTGCCCTTTTACACAAACATATTAAAAGAATATAACTGGAGGAAAAAATAAAGAGGAAAAGCTAATAAAATCATTTTTGAGGAAAAAATATTTAAAAAACAAACTATCCTTCAAACATATTTCTTCATGGTAAATCCCTGCAATCATGTGGTTCTAAATTACATGGTTAAATATGACTGAAAAAGTAAGGCACAATTTCATAATCATTTAAAAAGCAATAATTATAACAATTTTCTTTGATACCCATATGGCAGGCCACTGATACTAAGGACACACAAAACTGCTTGATTAAAGATCTGAACAAGTTTTTCCAACTACTAGCTAAGACTCACAATACCTCGGTGAAGTAAGTAAGAAACCATCTTTACTGCAAAGATGAGTGCACACTGAGGACATGGAAAAAGTGGGTAAGAGGGTGGCTTGTGGACAAGGGGAGGCAGAGGCAGAAAAGCAGAGACACCCCAAGCGTGGTGTTCCTGGGGAGTGACTCTAACCCCTGGAAATGTAAAGGTAATGCCACCACTGGGGCTTCTGTTTCCTTCTTCATTTCCTAAAATATCTAGGTAGGATGAGAATACTGGACAAATAGCAAAATTTAAAAAAAAAGTTTTAACTGGATGTCCTTGCTACCCGTGATAAACCCTGTGCTTCCACACGTTACATGAAGCCAAAGAGACCAGGGAAATGTAGTCAGGAAAAAAGCCCAGTGGAGTATAAGCAGCACCAGTCAATATTGCAGCCTGTATTTCTACTCAGTTACAGCCCCACAAACACCTGACATGTGTGTGTCTGTATGCCAGGCTGCTCTGCAAGGGTGGAACTTAGATTTTTTCACACTACAGCAGAAAATTTCCAGGCTAAAGTGAGAGCTCAATGTCCACCAGGAAACCTACTGAGGTTATGTTTTTTCTCTTAGATTTTTAGATGCTGGGTGAATGTTATCATTTCACAGGTGTAAAGTCTGTTCTCTATCAGGCTCCAAATGCCAGTTGGGAAACCAACTGTTGCAAATAAAAAGTTGAAATGCTGAGGAAGACAGGTAATATTTCTAGAAATGTTTAAGGAAAAATGCCATTCCCAAGCCCAGAAAGGAGATGAAGTTCAATCAGTATCTCTTGATTTTCATGGCAGTTGCCATAATGAGCTTATAGTCTTCAGTAATTTCAGTGGAAAAAGCCAAAGAGAAAGAGACCTCAAGATAAAAACAAAGAAGAAATTTGAAGTTGCCACAGAAAAAGACACTGGCAGTCCCTATAGCCAGCCACTCCATGGCTTTAAGATGGATAAGAAAAATTAATCCAACAGAAGTAACACTGTTATTTTCAGAGTCACATTACTTGGATTATTCTAACAAACGAAAGAGTGACTTCAAAATTAGCAAAACTAGTTAAAAATAGGGAAAAAATATCTTGTGAAAAATTTAGAACTTTTTTTATTTCTCCAGGTCCAATATTGAACCATTTCCCAAGAACATTTGCTTGGTTTTAAGTAGAATTTTTATCCAAAGAAGTTTTCAAAATGGTAACAGAAACTTTAATTTGCCAGTAGAAGAAACCCAAGAACTACAAAAAACTGTGAAAGACGACATGGGTCTTTGAGAAATAAAAATATTTGTTAACAATTCTGAAATTTATTTAGATAAAAATTCAGTATAATTTTAATCATAACAGCAAAAACAACCCTCTGAAAATGTTGTGGGTAACATTGCAAAAAGAGAGACTTTCTCATTAAAAAATGGCCCTTCTGGTATCACGTAATTTAGAGTAAAAATTGCAACCAGATTTAAGTGGAAATAGTGTTCTCACAGCTCTCTTGGTCTGTATTTTACTAACCTCTAGGTTATGGAGCAGTTCCTGCCCTCCTTCCACAACAAACCCTCAGTTACCATCTCTGGTGTTTTCTCGTGGGAATTTCACCACCATGGGATGGTTCAGCACCCCCTCTCCAACAGTCCCAGCTTGCAGTACTGAACCTGTGTGAGGTGTTGTCCACCCAGGCTGCTGAACAAACAGCAAATCAACACTGTGCCCCAACTGCAGGAACCAGACACCAACAGACACCAGTCAGCAACTCAAACCCTTTTGGAGCCACTCAGCGCAAGCACCACGTGTCTATCCTTGACACAGGATTTCTCTCAAGAACCTTCTCTTGGGTCCTGTTATCCCTTGCCTTCCAGACTTTCTCAAAATCAAAAGGAACCAGCATTTATCAATACTGATAAATGCTGATAAAACCTGACTAAGCCAGGCTTGAGTTAACCACAGCCAGGCAGCAGCCATAACAGGTCCAAAGAGATTTCAGACAGACTTGTCGTGTGTTCTCTTTAACAACCACCATTTCTTTAAAGACACTTTTTTCTCATTCTTCTCAGGCACATTTTGCTGATAGGCAGAAAATCAACTTAAGGCCTGTGTTTTGTGAAAGTCTCGCTCCTGCTATCAGGATGAACACTGTTGTGTAGAGTGACAAACACTTCGGTACTCCCACACCTCTATGATTAAGTCATTACCCAAGTGTTTTGCAGCCATGATAAAAATCTAAGAATTAAAATATTAACACCCCTCCCAAAACCAAAATTAAAGGCTTGTTATCTGATAGGCTAAAGAATTGATGTGGCTTTCTGTTTTTAAAAGCAGTGTTCAATGAATAAAGTAAGTGACAATAAAACCATCACATTCACAAAATACTAGTGTTAGCCTTGGGGATATGCTTAAGGATTGAGCTGTAACCAAGGCAACCCAGTCTCCTGGAGAAAGTTTAAGTAGACAGTTTTAAAGCCATTGCTCGAAGATACAGTAAATCTGGCTGTAGGGCTACTTGTGACATATGGAAGGTGCCACAGCCACCCAACACAAAGCACTCACCTTGTAACAACTCAGCCTCCTGTCATCTAAATGCTACATTTGATCAGCTGTGGTATTTTCCTACAGTTGGCATAAGGGCGACACAGGAGCCATTTCCTGTGCTCTGGGTAATTTGATAGAAATTTGACTGTGCCCACATCCTACCCAGATCAAACCTGTATGATCAGGGGATAAAGAACCAGTCTGGTATTAATGGCTTATGTCACACCATGCAATGGTTTTAAGTCCGTGCTTAAACAAACCCCAGGGACTTAAATGTTTTACTAAATTAGAACCTGATCCTGGGCCTTGTCTGGCCACACAAATCATGGGATCAGGCCCTACTTGCCAAAAAATGCTAGACAAAGACAAAGCAGCATAAGCAGAAACTGCAGACTTGAACAGAAACGTTTGTGTGATCTTCCAACTCTTTCTGAAAGGAACAGTTTGGACATTACCACAGCCAGATGATGTGAATTTTTGTCATGGCTAAGAAGGTCCAACTTTAAAAAACCAAGGTCTCTTTGGCAAAAAGACTCCTTCTTTGGAAGAGATAAACATGATATATTATAAATATGTGATAAATATTGTGATGAAGCCATATCCCAGTGGTTCTTAATTGCAGTGCAATTGAGATAAATCCCACCAGCATTTCCTAATTAAATCCTGAAGCATCAGCAGAGAGATTACCATATACACGTGGATGATGAGAGCCTCTGTGATGTATATACAATATCTTTCGAATATATTTATAGCAATTTTGAAAAATAAAGCCCCACAGAATAAAGATGAGGCTTTTGGACACTCACTCCTTCCAGGCAGATGGCTTTGGTGTCTAGGGGTGAAAAAACACCCCATCATAGTACTTTTGCACAGATGTGTCAGGTCTAGAAACCAGCCACAGCACCTCAAACATCAACACTGTTCAATCTTTGTCAATCATATTTCATCCATAAAGTATTTAATGCTTCAAAAGTTTGGCTCTCACCTCCCTACATGCCAGTCCAACTCACCACAGCACTCTCATAACAGAGAGGATTCAGAGCTGGATCTCCTGGCCACATGCATTGAAATGAGCTGGAATCCCAGGCCTACATACCAGCAAACTTTTCTGGAAAGAGAAAATAGAGCACCAGAAATCAGTAGATTGGGCTAGTCTGTCACTAGTTTAATCCCCATAATGTCCCTGGGAAACTGCAAAGAAGCTCTCTCATGCAGAGGGCAGAAAACAAGGAGTGATATGACTCACTCCAGTTCAGCCTGTGGCAGGGCTGTAAAAAGCCCAAAGGCTCTGAACTTGGGTCCTCTCCTTAGTCTAGGCCACATTCTGTGCTGGAAGGCACAGCAGCTGGTTGCCATCAATTGCCCCAGCGTTATTCAGAGAGTCTCATCAGCCACTGGATTTAACACTCACAAGAGTAAGGAAGACCAGAGCTACATTTTCTGCCTGCTGAACGGCCCATTCTGCACCCCAGTGCATCGCATTATCACCTGTGCTTGTATCCCAGCACTGACCTCCCTTGTTTTTGTAGGGTTAGTTCAAACTAGATTTACTCAGTATTTGCAAGGTTTTTGGACTGGTGGTGGTACAGACTGCTTGTCAAGAAGCGAGCTCAGAAGGACCTTACATGCCACGGTTCAGGGAGCAGGAGCCCAGGTGGAACCTGGTGGGAGCCAGGGTGCCAAAAAAATCTGTTTATGTCTGAGGCAGTAACATTCTTGCTGGCCAGGGTAGAAATCCAGTATAAAAAGTCAAACTGCTTCAGCACAGCCTCTATGGTGGTGAAGGAAAACTCTTCTGCTCAATGATGCCACCCTTCTACAAAGACGGATTTATTTCAAGCTGTTAATTTTGGGAAACTTCCCTGACTGGTGAAGTTTGCCAACATACAAACCATGTAAGGAATGGAGGTTTCAGACTGGTATTTCTGCATTTGAATTTACCACAGACAGCTGAAGCTACTGAGTATCACAGTGCTCTTCCAGAAAGGTTAGTGCTAAACTGAAAGGAAGTGCACCATTTGCAGGAGCTGCAGTATCACATCACAATTTTTCCTTTGTTTCCTATCAGTTCAGCTCATCTAACTTTTCTTTTCAGCATTAGTGGATGTAATTATTCTCTGTAACAGAAACCTGATACAAAAAGGAAATCACCACATTCTTATTGTTTTTCAGTGGGATGCATGAATAAAAATCTTATAACTTACTCTTGAAAAGTGCCAGTTTGTCACTTATATGGTCAATCAGACTGCAACTATTTCAATTCTGCTTCTTAATTTAAGTGCAAAGAAAGGTATTTTCCTTGATTACATCTGCAAATAAGATATTAATGTCAATTCAGTGATATGAAAATTACTCCCTCACTATGTAATTTGCACCTTAGTTATTACGGGTTTCATGAACAAGACTATTATAGCTGCTCAGAATGCCACAGATTTTTAAGTTTTTGATTTGTTTTTAATTAACCAAATTAAAAAAAAAAAAAAAAAAAATCCCCATACCCACATTCATGTGAAAAAAAATTATTTCCTATGCCCAGGTTTTATTTACCTTGGCCTGTATATTAATTCTGGACTGAAGATGAAAATGCTATTGCTGGCCCAGCACTCTACTGCCATGAATTTCACCAGAGGCAAGTTATAAGTGGCTGGGATGAAAATGGAAGAGGAAAAAAAATATGCCTGCTTTCTGGAAAGGCATAGTGAAGGGCTTAATACTTTCTTTAGCTTTCTTAGGATGAAAACTGAACATGTATTTAGGAGGATCTTTTTTGCTGCTGTTGAAACAAGATCTGATTTTTTTTTATTGAAAAATACAGATCACATGCGTTAACATCAAAGAAATGTTTATCATCCCAAAGCCTGATTCAATCCCTGTTACTGTTGAAGAAAAATCCTCCCATTGCAATAACAGGAGATGGAGTAAGACTTTATTGCTTGAATGTCTACCCAGAGACCAACATTGCCAGTGGTCCCACTAGAATGGGCTGTATGAGAGAGTGGCGTAAGATTTTTTTGAGCATCGCTTTGCACTGCAGTTCTGTGTAGTCATTTTTATCTTTTTTTTAACCACTGGGATTTTAGAAATGTATTTCCAGCCCCACATCCCTTAAAGATCTGCTCAATGGACATGACTGGCTTATGCCTCTGGTAATCAAAAGCATGTTTTGTGTGTAGTGTGTAGTGTGTATGTAGTGCACAGTGTGTGCAAGCTCACATCTTTCTGTGATTTCTCATACATTGTGAATTGGAAGCATCATTACTGAATAAATTTATGCAATAGCTAAGTAGACTTTCATGAGTAAAAGAAAAATCCTATTGAACTGGAAGGGAGTGGAGACAAGTAAGGGCCTAAGAAATAACTAATCTGTCCCAAGGATACAAGATCACACCTACACTCAGGTGCAGTACAGTTGCAGTTGCACTGTTTGTGTTAATGCTGGGTGTGCTCTCCTTCTAGGACAGTGGAGCTACTTCTGCTGGTGACACAGATCCTATTAAAATCACCAGCAGACATTGATGTCCCATGACTTCAATGAGAGCCGGTCAGGTTCTCAGAATACATTGGCAGGAACCTCAGCCATCTTTCACCCTCCACCTTCATGTACTTCTTAAGAAACAGGAATCAAACACAGAAGCATAGTAAGGACCATGTTCAGACCTCCTACAGGCAGATAATTTAGGTGCTGTGACCCTTAACTCCATCAGCTGCACTGAGAGCAGCTGCTCTGACTCACTGCCCTCCTGAACACTTGTGTCTAAATTAGGTGCCTGTCGTGGGCAGTCTGAACATGGCCTCTCAAACTGCCCTCTTGTTCCAAGGCCTTCCAGTTTTACTTTTTTTTTTTTTTTTTTTTTTTTAAATGTCAGAGTTTCAGACCCTAGGCTGGAAAGAAATCATGCAAAGCTTGTGCAATATCCCCCAATGGGCATCCTGGGGAGGGTCACAGTTGATCCTCAGAGATCAGTGCTGGCCTTGGCAGTCAGAGCCTGGATCCGAGCAGAGTTGCAGGTCTTGCAAAGGATGTGCCCGTCCAGAGGGTAACAGCCCTGATTGTCCCCTTCAGACAGGAGGCCACCACAGTCCTAGGAAATAAGAGAACAGGAAGAGTAAAGTAAATAAGAAAGAGCAAGATAAAGGAAAGAATCTATTAGTCAAAGAAACTCTCTCCTCACTCTCCACCTTGTAACAGGATCCAGCCTGAATCAGCGCAAAGCATGAAGCTGAGGTACGTGATGTCTTTTACGATTAAGCCATTTTCTGATAAGAGACAATGCTGCAGAGAAGATGGGTTCCCAAGCTCTCTGCTGAATTTAATCCAATTGAAAATAAAAGGAGATTATTCCTTTCACATTTCTGAGGAAGCAAAAGTCTTCAGTGTTGGAGAAACATCAAACTGAAGCACATATTTATTAATTCAAAAAAAGATAAAAAAGAAGCACCACTGGGAAAAAGTTTAGTACCAATATCTGACTATAGGTAATCTCCTTTGGAACAGTTAGTGCCATGAAGTTACAGCCTCCATTCCAGGGGTGGCAGCTAAGCAAAATCTCTGCCTGTCTCCCATTACCAGAACTGTCAGCTGTGTGTGTATTACAACTGGCCAAAAAGGTTGTGACAAAAAGAAGGATGTCAGACAGGAACATGGAAACCCCACTACAAGGCCCCCAGACCTGCTGCAGAGACCTCAGCCTATAAGCCTTAAGGCTGAGTATAGCTGCTAGAAAAGTTGGGAATTACCCCTCAGTGTGTGATCAAGCAATCATTTGGCCCAGGACTGCTGATGGATCCATGTGTGTGAAAGCCTGGGTATCTCAGCAGCCAGCATGGGGACATGCTGTATGATGAATTAGACTCTACAAAATTTAATGTAAGAATTCCCCAGCATCTTAAAAAATAATGGGCCTAAGTAATTGGCTGATATGTACCCTGAAAGCCAAGGTCAGATTGAGAATTGAACCAGATGCCTCAAGTTTTGGCCTAGACCTTTAAACCTTAGTCCATCCTTCTTTCCAATTAAGGTTCTTAAAACCTGCAACTGCAACAAGAAATATATTTGGTCTCATTTTCTTACCCTGCCATCTGGCTGATGTATTATCCAACAAGTAACACTAGCACTGAAGAATTCTTGAATGCTCCCTAACACAGCTGTTCCCATATGCTAATTGCTTTAAGGTGATTTTTATTCTCTGTCTTCAGATTCTTACCATCAAAATTACATGAAGTGTGTAATGAAACTGAACAGGAAAAGTAGCACAAAAAGCATTGCACAAAACAAGAATGATCATGTTTATGTGTCCATTAAAATTCTTCAACCCAGAGCCATATGCTGAGTTTCCTGTACAATCTTGCTTAAATCCTAACATGCATTAGCTTTCATTTTAAGAACATAAAGATGAGCTACATTTGTGTCCAGGCTATAATTTATGAAGTTCTCAAGTATTAAGCCCTAATTGCCTGAGTCACATTCTTTTGCTCTTCTAATGAACCTGTTACAAACAAGGGACCTGATTTTCCTCTCAATTGCGTGGATATAAATGAGGGAAAATTCCTTGCTTGCTGAAGTCAATGAAGTAATTTGATTGTAGAGCCAGTGTTACAATAGGGTATGCCTGTTGTGTGAGCAACATGAGGTGGTGATGAAGTTAAGCCAACCCTTGCTTTCTGTCCCTGCCATGACAGGAATACCAACCTCGCACCGGTAGCACTGGACATGGAAGTCGCGATCCAGGGCAACAATGCGCACGGTCTCCTCTTGTCCCGGGGCTGGCATGATGGGCTCCTTACACACAGAACACCTTGGGGCAAATTTCCTGAGGAAGCAAGAGACAGTTATCCTCAAACTTGGAGCGAAAATTTCTATTAACTGGGCCATTTGTACAGATACCTTTGTGTACATTTGTACCAACACACACACACGTATGTGCACGCACAATACACGCTGGAGCTCCGCACAGCTCCCTCCTTGAAAAAAACCAGGCAGAAGCACTTTAGTCTTACAAGGCAATTTCAGGCATGTAGGATATTAAAGAACATTTATTAGGAGA
This sequence comes from Poecile atricapillus, assembly GCF_030490865.1. NCBI lineage: Eukaryota > Metazoa > Chordata > Aves > Passeriformes > Paridae > Poecile > Poecile atricapillus. The sequence continues at coordinate 16,817,480 of NC_081256.1, forward strand.
GGACTTATAGAACTTCTGACACGCAGCAAAGCTTTTTGCCTGCCCTAATTAACAACTAAAGTGCCTGTTGAATGACCTTCGATTGTGGCACCTATGCACTGCCACAACCCTCAAGCCTCTGAGAAAATCCATGCAAATCCCAAGGTTAGAAAGATGACCAGGATCTGCTTTCTCTTGAAAACAAAAATCGAACTATTAAAATTTGGAGATTGGAAGAAAGAGTTAAAAAGTATGAAAAGAAATGGTAAAAAGAACTGCCTTGTGCTAACACGAATTTGTTGTGGTTTATGCCATCCACTTTAAACTTCCAAGCCATCTTACCCTCTTATGCACACAGGAGCACATTTCTGGCTGTGCTCACTCTTAGACAAGAAGCATCAGGGCAGTTTTGACTTGCTGCATTTTCTAGATAAAACCAACTGTTATACAACAGGGTGTTGTCCAGGCTTAAAAGGGAACAGGTCTGGGTGTAGGGACCCCAATGTTCTTTCTTCCGGTCAGCCTGACTTCCAGTTGTATAGTGACAATAACTCAGTGTATGAAGAGACTGACTTGAATCAGGGTCAGCTCAGGGATCAGCTCAGGGATCAAGAGAAGCCCTTTCTTTTTCCCTTCTATTGCTCACCATAGGACCTTCTGAACAATTCACCCATGTTCTGTTTCCTCTGGTTTTGCTCCCCTCAGGTCCCATGAGAAGTGGCCATCTCTCCTCCTAGGCTTGGGAACATTCAGCCCGTGGTGAATCATTATCTGCTGTTTTCTTACAAAACCTACTGGTGCCAGTTTCCTGGCTGCAAATTCTGCCTACAAAAAGGAAACACCCACAGAATCTGCTACCATGTAACGAGAGCCAGGGTCAGGGGCTGTGGAGTGACAGAGGGCAAAGCTTACAGCAAACATCAGAACACAAGGAGATCAAAGGCCCTTCTCTTCTGAACCGCCTAGTAAGGATTGACTCTGCCACCCAGCCTGTCACATGAACCACCTCAGAATTAACTATCTTAGAAAAGAAAAAAATAAAATAAAATCTATCTGTGCCAGGAATAAAGAAAAATATTAATTTCACTGGCAGCAGATGAAAGATGCCTGTGTAGCTGTGATCTAATGAAAGAATGAATTAAACAGTGGCTATAATGAGTGCTCTGAAAAATAACCTAAATGGATCATGATATGACCGGAGCTGTGATGGCAATTAATTATGTGCTGCTTCATGCAGGCCCTTCCTTGTGCCATTTAGCTCAAATGGCACTTAAAAAATACTTCAACATTTCTTTGTCCAGGCTACTGTGAGTAATTCATTATGAGACAAATATTATCTCCCAGGATCCTGAGATCATTCCTGCAGATTTCAGGGGATGTGGATCTGTTACTGTGGGGCCTGAGTTCAGGGGGTAGCTGAGTGACAGTGTGAGCATCAGCTACGGTTTTGTTATCAAGAGGATGTAGATGTAGAACACTCAACCTCCAGATCAGGAGGACATGTCATCCCTAATCCATTAAAACTGGGCTGGCCGAAGTACTGCAAAATGTGTGGTTCTGAGTGTCACATTGGGTCTTGTGCTATTCCCATCACCTTCCCTTCTTTAGGCATCACCCTCAATCCTTCACTCAACAATTTTCATGTCCTTCCTTGCAGTGACAGCCTCCCACTTTCCACTCTCAGAGCCCTGAGGTCTGTAGGCAGCCACTGCCAAGAGGTTTCAATGTGGGACATCAGCTCTCTTTCTCCTGAAAGCATGTGAGCCCTTGGCCTGTGGGGCTTTGGGAAGGGGCACTCTCCACCTTGTTGAGAGGTTGTGAGGGAAATCCTTCAGGTGCCTGAATGGTGCATAAAACTCCTGTTGGGCCTGTGCTCAGGACCACATTTTACCTTACACACAACTGGTAGCACAGGAAGGCAAAGCGACACAGCAGCTGCCAATTAACCCAGCCTAGCTGAGCTACAGGGAACATCCTCCTGTTGGATTCTAACATGCCAGTTAATTGTGGTTGCTTCCCTTTCTGTCAAGTCAGACAGCTTCTTTGAGCTTTCAGACGCACACACTGATGTCATGAGGCTCTAATTAAGTCTACCCCCTTGGAAATTAAGAGGTAGATGGTTGAGATGTAAACTCACATTTGTCAGTATTGATTTCATCTTTTAATTGAGGGGTGTAATGTATCTGTCTTTTCCATACAGGGCAAACATTTGTGCTCTGATTATATCTACCTGTCTTCCCTAGATTCGTTGTGATGATGGGGGTGGTAGCGTGTCAGTGACAGAAATTACTTGCAGCTATACCTTTCAACTTACTTTAAATAGCAGGTTCACTATAAATTATTACCAGGGTTGTATTTTTAGTAGCTTAAAAAAGCTAATTAACAACTAGAAACAAAAGGAGCTCTGAGCAGCCTGTGGCCACTGAGATCCCTCTAGGAGGTAAGCAAACACCTGCAGAGTGCAGGAGGACAGGACCTCTCTTAATTGCTCAGTGGAAGAAGCAAGTAGCTGGTGATGTGGAAGTGCAGGTAGAGGCAGTGAAGAGAAACATGCACAGTGAAAGGCAAAGGGAAGGCAGAGCACTTAAAACAGAGGGACACAGAGGTTATCCCTCAATTCAGCTCTAAGCAAAACAGAGATCAAGCAGAATCGTCCCATAACCAATTAACCTTGTATGCCACAGTTTGCCTGCCTGGAGCAAAGCTCTCCCTACTGTTTAAGAGGCTTAGGAGGAAGTGGCATAGGGCTCAGAACTTCCTGAAAGCTCAGTCTGAAAATGGAGAATTTTTAGGGCCAAAAAACAAAGACAACAAGCAAAGCACTGACAGCAGCTTAGGCCTTACTTATGGAAATCCTCGATGCAGTGGATGTTGCCACCAGCATCCACAGTGAAGGGGATCCCATCCAGGCTGCGATGGCACATCACACAGGTGAAGCAGTGGGGATGGTAGGCCTTCCCAGTGGCTCGGAGGATCCTCTCCATGATGGGCTTTGCGCAGACGCTGCATTGCTCCAGAGTTTTCTGCAAAGAAAACATACACAACAGATGTGAGCACCATCTCAGCAGGACACTTACAAAGGTCAGCTGGGTTGGAGGCTGCTGCTGGTCTGCTTGGAAGCTTCAGGTACTTTCATTTCTTCTAGATAAAGTGCAGTCAACAGTTATCAAAGGGTATGATAACAGCACAGGGCCTGGGTCAAGTCTTTAGAACAGTGTGAGAACACAAACCAGAGCCTTCTCTCAGCAGCTCTGACAAGTGATCAGAGATGGCTCATCAGGTGGGTTATGTGAGACACAGCAGCCTCTGTAGCCAGGAGCACGTGAAGGAAGGAGTTGTGCAGCCAGTACTCCTGGGCTTTTGCCTCTGGACTGCCCAGTCCGAGTGAGCTTTTGCAGAGGAGTTCATTAGAGACAAGTTCCACAGAGGGCAGTGCTAAACTGAAGTGCAAACTCCTGGGGCTACAGAGAGACCCTCTAATTACTTTGCCAATGCAGATCCCATTAAAATATCTTTATCTGCCTTGTAGAAAAATCTTGATCTTCCTCTCTCACCACAGAGAATACTGCTAAATCTGGGGAGAGAACAAAGCAGTGGCTGCAAGGAAAGCATCCGCAAGGACAGGAGTTCAGGATGACTTAAATGCTTCATTTATCTCTGGCCCACGATGTTTGAGACAATGACTGTGAAATTCCAGCTCTAAGGCCATGATCCTTGCTGCACAGGTTTTACATACTAGCCTGCTCCTAAAGTGCTGCAGCCAAAAAAATTCCCACTTTTCAAGTGGGGTCCATTGAATGATTCATCTCATTTCAACCCTCACTCACCCTTGCAGTTAATTATAGAAACACCAAGATAATTTTGTTTCAGATGGTTGTCTGTGAGCCACACCAGCCCTTCTGACACCAACTGGATAACTAACCATTTCAAAGCAAGCACTTTTTAAAAAAAGACACATGCCATGAATGGAGGATCCAAACCACATAGATACAAATAATAAATCTGTGGCAGTGATTTGGGTAATTTCACTGGACTTTAGAAAAGCAAACTTTACCTACTATTCTTGCTTGATGCACCTGAAGTTATCAACCGGCATTTGTATTTTGGGTGAGGTAGAAAAATCTATCATTACACTATTGATTATTATTTAGATAGACAGAAATAGGGAGGTGAGAAAAAAAAGAAAATATCTAACAGGACAGAAATATAGAAAGCATTTGAAAGGCAGATCTTGTTAGCAAACAAAGGAAGGCTAAAGTTCTGCTTCCTCATGCAACAAAATTCCCAGGGAAAGCAGTACTTTGACTGACTGTATTATTACTGCTTCTTTGAGCCAGTATTCTCAGGAGCAAGATCCAGTCCTTACATGTGCAACCAAAAGGTATTGTAAAGAGATGAATCACCCAGGAGCTCAGAAGGTTCTACACTTGCACATTTGCTCTCAGACATTTATCTCTGGGCTGCATGTCAGTGGTAAGGTACAAACACTGAAATACACAAGTTCCTATCACAGGATCAGAAGCACTGGTTTTGGAAAGGTCGATATGAAAAGTCCTGAATTTCAACCCGTATGAGAACTGCCTCACACATTTGTAAGGGAAGCACAGCCAGAATAGCATTGAACTCAGGCTGGATTTTACTTTATATCTTATAATAATGGGCAGGAAAGAATGACTGCTGGCCTTTCTGTCTGGTTGCTGTCACCATCATCATCATTATAGCTGTGGCTGGTATGCCAGAAAAAGCAAGGTCAGTAATTTTCTCCATGGAGAAATAACCTGGCAGATTTACCATTTTGCTTTGCATAAGCAGATCACATCATCTCAGTCCGCATCCATGTGGCTCTCTGTGTTTTTCTGCCAAGGAGGGAAGGCAGGATACCCGCGGATACGGATGGAAGATTGTGCCATTCTTAAGGCAAATGCTATGAAACTTTCTGAACACACTCAGGTATGGAGCGTTTGCCTCACCAAGTCACTGCTTGCCTCATTTCCAACAGTTGCCAACAACAGAGGCCAAAGTATGACAACAGGGTAAGCAAAACACAGAAATTCCTTGGGATTTGCTTCCAGTCTCCACTGATTACTGGTTTAGGGACTTCCTGAGTCAGAGCTTGGCTTTCCCATACTTTACCTCAAGTAGATGCTTCCCCCATAAACTTTCCTGATTGATTTTTGAATTCTGATAAACACTGATCCCCCACAACATGACCGGGAATTCTGTGGCTTACTTCCACGCTGGGGATGATCTGTTCAGCAGTTCCCCTGGTCTGCTACTGCAACACACCAAGGACTGTGACCAGAGCAGGCACCTGCAGCAGCAATCCATGCTGCAGAGAGGGGTCTAGCACCAAACAGCACGGCCTGGGACGGCTCTCACCATGCATCCAATGAAACTTCTGCTCACACATTTCGGGGACACAGAGTTTAAGCCCACGAGGGATTAGTACAACCATCCTGTCTGACATTCCATGTTAACACTGATTTTGCTGGAAACTGCAGTTGCCAGGACAGCAGGCAATCACCCTGCTGGATCATACCTTCTGAAAACACATCTTCTGCTCCCAAATCTCAGCTCAGTCACAGGTGGACATTCTCACAGCTAAGTAAGACAAGCATTATAAATTAACTAACTCCTGATTAAACTTTCTATACAACCTGAAAATCAGACCTGAGAAATTTATTCTTTTCATCCTTCCCAGTCTGTACCAGTAAGGAAAAACAAAGTCATTAGTTTCAGACTCCAGCTCACTCCCTGTCTGGGAGTGTGTTTGCTTAAGCCTCTCTCCTTGCTAGAACCCTGGCTGGCTCAAACCCTTCTCTTCAAGGTGTTACCAGATGATGCCAAAGGGAAAGCTTCCTTGATTCACACCCATTTGACATCAGGTTGCTGTAAGGCAGGATTTGGCCTGTGAAACTACCAGGGTTTTCTTTGATTCTCTAATCAGGTTATCCCACATGCCTAAGTGCTGCCCCAGCAGCTAACAACCTGCACAAAGGTATTTCTGCACATTATGGGAACAGCATCCCTACAGGATTTAAAGTTTAGCTTCTTGATTTTGCTCTTTTACAGTTACTCTAACTCTCCTAGCACCTCCTGGAGCTTTCAGACCTTCAAAAAGCCAAACAAGATGAAGAAAAATGCCTAACTGCTAAATTTTCCTTCTTTTCTCTCCAGCTGTTGCAAGCCTGCCCTGTAATCAACAGGTAGAGCTGAATGCGTCTGATGAGTTACACTGAGAGCCAAGGCAAGGCACACAGAAGGAAGATGAGAAACAGCTAGGAAACATCAGACTTAGGGGTTGTGGTCACATTCATGTCATAAGAATATAGACCACAAATCTAGTGTGGGCTGAGGGTAAAATTTACCATTCTTTTCCCATATTTTTGGCCAAGAGGCAGGGAGTGCCCCTGTGTCTCCAAATCCAAGTAATTTTTTGGGGTTTGAAAAGCACAGGGAAGGAACCATCCATTTCTAAATAGAAGGTTGGCACAGTGTTTAAGGCTGAGCCTGGGTCCATGTCTCTTGAGGGCAGAATATCCATGTCAAAGAAAAAAGAATCTCACATGGGGAGAATAATGCACCCTAAATAACCTAAATAATAAGAAAAATAACCCCAAGCAAAGATACACTAAAACACAAAGAAAGAACTATAATGACCAGGACATCATGAATCATCTTGCAAGTAAAAATTAAGAGACTTAAACATGTATAGCACAATCAGAATCCAAGTGAGAACAAGCTGCTTGGAAGCAAGCATCTAGCAAGTAGTGGTTGGAGTTGACCTCCCTAGAGCAATACTTGTCCCTTCAGAAACCACAGAAAGCCAAAGGGAGTTGCTCTGCAGATTTTAGGTTTAAACATGGGACACAAAGTAAAAACTCCAGCTGCTGGGAAAGACTTCTGGGTTGCAAGAGCCACGGAAGATGGGAGCTGGGGGATGTCTGAGTCCTCCCCTGATGGCAAGGTGGCAGAGGCTTTGGGGAGCAGAGGTGCAGTGACAGCCCATGGGCTGCAGCTCATCCCACTGCCCTAATGCTGCAGATGATAACCCCACCTAACCAAATGTGGGGGATAGCACTAACTCACAGTGTCATGCCAGCACAAGGACTCTCCCACAATGACCCAGCAATGAGTGCAGAAGAAAAGCCACACAGATTAGTCATTGCTCTTTCTGCATTGGCAATTCATCCCAAGCTCTAATGAACATAAATAATGTCTCCTGCACTCTCAACAGCAGACCGAGGAGAGCTCACGCACAGGGACACGAGCATGGTATTGCTTATTTTACTGGGAGAGGGGAGGGAAGTTGCTGGAATAAATTACATTGGCAGCTCATGCACAGGGACACAAACTCACTTTCTGTAAGCACTGCAGAAGAAGCACATTTTTTGAAGTGACTGAGCAGAGATGGTTTTAAGCTGCACGAATGAAATGTGACTGTTGTGCTAAAAACAGGCACATGGTCAAATACTATAGTTGAACTGTAACTTAGTAAAGTGTGGTAAGTGACATGCTTTAAATCTTGTGACTCCGTCCTTCATTTCCTCAGACAGGAGGAGAGCAAAGCAGCAGACATTTTCCCCTTTGTGGGATATTTTTTGAGGCTTGAAAATGTTTCCATACTTAAGCAAAGACAGAACACTTTAATCTCAAGAAGCCTGGTGAATTTATAAACCTCAAATTAGATCAGGTCAATTGAAAAACTGCACTTCAAAATAATTGCAAATGGTTTCATTTAGGTTTTCAGTCTGAAAACATATAGTTGTATTATAAATTAAATATAAAGCAGAAAGTGGTGGAGGGGTTAAGTGTCAAGATGTAATTTCAACACTTTCAAACACTTTTTGGCATTATTTCTAGAAAAGGAAAACCAAGACCCAATTTCCACCCAAGGCTCCCCAGCTGCTATCTCTACAGATGGGTTATATCTTGGCAAACATAACATTTAACTCACCAACAGCCAGCATGAGATTCCTTTCTGCATGTATGAGGAGAGAAGTTGGGCGTGAGTTAATCCTTCTCACTTTACCTGACCAGCTGGACACATTATTAGCAGAGGGTGACACTCCCCTTTTTGCTGCTCTGAGGGGTACTTATAGCAAGGGAGAGCACAGCAGAAGGACCTTGGCTGGTGCCCTGACCTTCAAACCATACTGCCACAGCTGCATCAGTGTGTTGGGGCAAGAGATGTGACCCCTGACAGCCTAATTCAGACAGAGATAAATTTACATAAATTTAGATGGCATAGCTTGATTTGCTAGGAGATGGAAAGGAAGATATGGGAATAAATTATATGAGCAACTCTGCAATGTTATCAGCACGCTGGCAATGGGTCTGAACTGTGCTTACAGCTGCCCTTTGCACAGTGCAGACTCAGGCCCTGGAGGTTACTGTATTCAGTGGCTTTCAAATTGTTCCTCCACTCAGCTCAGTTTGTAGTGGCTTTCCCAGCACAGTAGCAATACCACGGCTGGCATGCTTCTCCTCTGCTGGAATTTGCTTTTCTTGTCAGGAAAACTGAATTCAGCTTTACAGTTTTGGACTCAGAGCAGCTGGAGGTGAATCTGGCAGAAAGTCCTCTCAGCATACAGCATGGAGGAGTCCCTTCCCCTTGCCCTGTAACTATTAGAGAAAAGCTAGATGTATTTCATGGCTTGTCTTAGTAGCAAAGATAACAATGGCATGCAACCGAGCCCACAAATGTGCAGTAACAGAAAGGCCATGATGAAAATGGAACAGTGCTGGAGAAATGCTTCTCAAATGATAAGCAGATGTCAAAATATGCTCTACAGTGAGAGGAGGAAGGAGCTCCATTTTTTTTATCAAGTGAAGGCTGGGGGATGGCTTTGCCATTGTCTGAGCACACCAAAGGCTGAAGGGGAAACTCAGAGAAGGCTGCTGGGCCTGGCAGGCACACAAGCTGGCCATACCACCTGCAGAAAGAATTATATTTTTAATGCTGAATGTAATTAACGTTTGGAGCAGCAGAGGCAGGAACTGGGTGGCTTCTCTGATGCTCAGTACCAGTTTAGATAAGGTCTGCATCCCTTTCTAGCACCACCAAGCTGAGAGTGATGAAGGAATATCAGGGTTAAACAATCTGCTCTGCGTTATGCTCAATGTCTGACCACAGCCACATTGACTCCTTCCAGCTAAAAATCCACAAGAAGCCTTGCATTGGAAATTACTTAACTAATTTTTGGCACTCAAAGCTACTCATCTTCTGTACATTCCTTTATGTGACAACAGAGATCTTTGTCCCTTTAAAATGGCAGAGCCTATGAATGTAAGAAATGAGGGAATTGTCCTCTAAACTGGTAGGCTGGAAGGTATAATGCCTGGACTTCTGGCTTTTAAACCAAGTAGCTGCCACAGGCAAAGCATTCCCATGCTCTGTGCCTCAGCTGGCCTGTAAATAAAATGGCAGAAGTTACATATCCCAGTGAGAAACTGGATATTGTTAGGTTTGATAAATACTTGTGAAGTAGACTGTGTGCCTAAATGATTACTTAATGGAAACAAGATATTATTAACAGAAAAAACTAAATTCTTTTTTTATCTGTAATGACTTGCACACATCTCGAAAGTCAACTCTGGGTGGTGCAGTACCAGAGAACAGCACCTGAACTGTTATCCAGAATACTCCAATGTGGCTACAGCCATTTGCAAGAATAAAGTAGTTTAATACTGGGGAAATGCTTCTAACTTACAGCTGACTTTAAAATAGCATAGAGAGTAAAAAAGTCTATGTATGTGAGATTTTTTCAGCAACAATAATTATAGTTGCATGGAATATTACAGTAAACCAAACAATTGAAAGCATCCTTAGCAACTGCTATTTAAAAGAACACTGTTTAATGTTTTAGTAATCAGCTCCAGTCCCTTCAGTAATTTTCTAGTGAAGTTGCATTTCCAAACCTCCTCACATCTTGTCTATTGCTCTGGGAGCTGCAGACTCCCCAGAGAACTGAAGCAGCACATTGTGCAGCAGAGTTCATCTTGCCATTAGCACTGCCACCACATCACAGCCCAGGTATGAAGCAGCATAACCACGTGAAATCGGTCACTCCACACCAGGACTACAACAGGCCCAGAAAACATCCAGCCAGGAAGCTGGGACAGGCTTTTGGAGCACCGGAGAGAAAAACATCTGTAAAGCACAGCAGCACCAGCAGAGCACGGGAGATGAGCCTGCCTTGGCAGGGAGGGATGATCTGATAAGACAGTTTCCATCTCTGATTCCTTCAATCCAACGAGATCCTAAGTGCACGACCAGACCTTCATTCCAAGACATTGCATAATACAACGCCTGGCGCAAGAGGCTGATTTTCGAAGATTTCTAATTTGAAGGAAATCCCTCAAAATCCCTCCCAGAATGTCAGAGGTAAACAGTTTGTTCAAGGCTCCAGCAGCTGAGACAAACTGGCACAGAGCTACTGTGGAAATCCCTGGGCTGTGTCACACAACAGCAGCCATGCCTCAGCAGATTAGTATTGCTTCACACACTGTGGTCCCTGCCTAGGGAGAAACCAGCCCATGGCTTTGCTCAATGCAGAAAGATGTTTGAGGATTTGTCAGGACTCTTTTTCCACTGAAGTGAACCTTGGTAGCTTTAAAAACTATGATATTCTATTAGCTTTGCTCCTGAGGGACAGGGGGAATACACATCAGGTTTTGATAGCCTGTGCTTTTATCTATTTTTAACACCCACACATCAGGTGAGAGCACCTACAGACCATACATAACTCAGGGCTCTGCAGAACAAAGTGCTCTGGGGGATAAAGCAAAGCTGTTCGTTATTCCCAAGCATTTCCAGTCTTTGTGCTGTTAATGTAGCTCTGCTTGCCTTACGTGTTCTTGCCACCAAATAAATTCCTCAAAACATGATGTGCCTGACCTTGCATGCTGCCCTGGGAGTTTTGCCTAAATAAAGGTTCTGTCCTGTTGTGATTACTTTCTGCACAGGCAGCAGAATTACATGCAGCTGGGAGATGTGGCAAACATCGAGCAGATACACTCTCCTCCTTGTTTAGATACAATTGTGGACAACACAGAGATTTCAAGCTTAATTAGCAGTACCAAGGAAGCTGTTAGAGAGGCATTTCAAACCGCTTGCAGTTTAAGCTGATTAGAACTTCGTGAAAACAAAACAGTGTAGCAAATCGTTAGGCTAAAATTCAAGTCAAACTGAACCGCATCAAAGGAAACAGAAAGTGACTATCAGCAAGATGTGGGCTTTTTTCTTTTCTTTTGGTGAGGAATTTAATTTCATAGCCTTTAATAAACCAAATGTTCCAATCCAGGCTTGCCACTCTGGCAAGAAGCTTAACCAAAATAACATTGGAACTCAGAGCTGACGGACCAAAGAAACTATAAATTGGTCAAATCCGGGCACAATACAAGAAAAAAAATCAAAAATTCCATTCAATTTTCCTGTTTTAGAATTTTGATGTAACTGACCATTGACATGGAAATGTTATCTTGACCTTAACTGCTAAAGCTGACTTGCAGAGGAAAAAATGACTGAGACTCTGACATCTCTGGTTATTTATAGTTCCCCTCACTCTCCTCTTTCTTGGTAATTTTACATTTGAAATGAGTTCTCACCTGCCATGTGTTTCCTGAACGACTGTTCAAGCAATGCAGGAATTTGTGATATAAAAACCATCAAGTAAATGAAACTTCATTGATTAAAATGGAAAACGAATTTTAGCTGGAAAGTCTTGTCAGTAAATTAGCATCCAGCAAAGCTGGGCTTGCTTTGGTTACAGACTGAACACTACAAGCTTTATAACTACAACTTCTTTAAAGCTGGCTTTTTCTGCCTCCTGTGTTCTCCAAGAGAGATTTCCTGGAGAAACAAAAAAAACCAAAAAAACAAAAACAAAAACAAAAACAAAAAAAAAAAAAGAGAAAGACCGGGCTACTGCTCAAGAGCCTGGATTCTTCTAGAGTTTGTAAGAAAAAAACCCAAATTAACAAAACAGAATCCTTCCCCTTCACTCCTTGAGAATAAAACCCCCTAATATATCTAATCCACAAGGAAAGACACACAATCTATTTCTCTCTGCTTATTTCAAGTCACAGATAAGGGCATCTTCAAGTCACTTCTAATGGCTACTAAATAAATTCAGTATTTCAGCTGGATATCAGTTTAACAGCTCCCCCTTCTACCTTAATTGCTCAAACAGAGAGAATGCAAAGCTTTTCCTGAAGGTCTCATACAATTCACAAGAGAAGTTTATTTTTCCTAGTGGCAGGGGCAAAGCACTGGAAACTCAGGGTATTTGGCTTCTGTCCTTGGTTCACCAGTGACTCAGAGAATAATTTTATTATTTTTCTTCTATGTTCTTCATATTTTCTTTGAAGTGGCTTTAGTCAGGTATTAGGGGGTGCTTGATGCTCTGAAGATGTGAAGTCACATCTCTATTGTAAACACCAAAGTTGGCACCTGGAGCTACCAAGAAATAAACACCTCTCCAAACTGAAACAAAATAAAAACCCAAGCAAGAAGGTAATGAGATTTGCACAGAATTTCATGGAGCTTTTACTGAAACACCTTTTGAGTGCAAGATAATGTTTTTTCAGTGTATATGTGCAAGTTGTGAAATACAGGTCATTGCAGCAGTTCAGCATAAAAATAGCTGCTTTTAATAGATAACGTAATCCAGTATAAAGCTTGGAAAAAATCTTCCCCCAAAACTCTCACATGCTGCTGCTACCCAGACTGACAGTGAGAATACGATTTGCCCAAATCCGTGATGTGTTTCCTAAAGAGTTGCCAAATACATTTATGTCCCTGATGTGAGGAGAACATCTTGGAGCCTTTGGGGCAGTGGGAGACTTATCTGTACCTGAAATATGAGGGCTAAAAGCTTTGTGGGTGCTCTGAGGTCTTTCCAAAGGGAGAGGGAGTTTTTTTTTTCTTGAAGAAAGCCTCCTGAGTGAAATGTCTATTTTTAAAGACTCTGTAAGAACACTGGAAACCCACAGACAATCAGCACAGGCCACTGTCAAGAATAACAGAACCCAAAATTTAGTGAGTCAATGTACGGCGAGACCTGTACTATACTTTCTCCCCTCTACACTAAGACTAGAAATTTCATTTTTGGGGGTGCAGGATTTCTTCAGAGGTTTGAATTGAATTATTTCCTGGAGCAACACCTCTTCTTATATCTAGAGTCAGACTCTAATTGGAAATAAATCCAGGCTGCTGACTAAGTCCAGGGTCAAATATGTCACCTACCAGGTACTGAGATTATTTTTAGATGCAATGACATCCCTACTCTTTTCATCCAGTTGACCTCAATGTATGATTCAGTTCCTTGTCTGGGAAAGCAAGTTTGAGCCCCCTGCTGAGATAAGAGTGACAAAGAAGGAAAGGATACAGAACTAGCAAATTGAGATGGCTATATAAGAAGAACCCAGAGAAGGCATGGCACAGAAAAGAGAACTTCCCAAAGAGGTCAAGTGAGAGGTGAGAAAAGCGAAGGCTGGAGACTGATGTTCCACCCTGGGAACTCATCCATCACCTTCCTTCCTCCACTGTGAGATAATCTCATCCACAAAGACAGAGATAGACAAGATGATTTACATCAGTCCCTCTGCACCTCTTGCCCACCTCTGAGGGTGCTTCTGCTGGAACTCAGCTTGCTGTACAGCTGAGAGAGAAAGGATGGCACGTTATTCCTTCTAACCTTACAAAGAGATATCCACACAAGAGGTCAGATCCTTCCTTGAGTAAGTGAAAACTAAAGCAGAAGCTTTGGGTTACTCTTCTGTTCAAGATATTGTTGTGGGAAGTTGGGCAGAACAGTCCTTACAACACAATTGCCTGCTGAGTTGATTCAAACTCTTGGCAGTGTTCCTTTGCTCTCAATCTAGAAAAATTAAGGCTCCCTGAAAAATAAAAAAGTTTTTCCTATTTTGTGCAGACAACATGGAGACTTGGATACGGAGATCTTGGATGGCAAAACCATTGGAATGCAAATAAGCTCTAGAGTTGCACCGAGAGCAGACAGGCATGTCTGAGTAGGTGGTAATTCTCTGGTGTCTGCAGGGTTAGTCAAGGATGTTTAGAGCAGGAAACATGCACTCTAAAGTAATTTCTTTCCCTTTCATTACCATGAGAAATTTTGGATTAATTTGGAATATGAAGGACACTGGTCTGAGCTGTCAGAAAGGTTTATGTCAGGGCAGAGCAGACCAAAAATCAAGCTGACAGCTGGCATTTCTTTACTAGGTCTTTTACATCACTTGAGGAGGCTGCCCTGGATGTTATTTCAAGTTGAAAAGCACAGCAACTGAACGCTGTGCTAGTCAACTGTCAGTCCATAGTATTTACTAACCAGATTACTCCTGTGTTTGTGAAAGAAACACCAAAGGCTTTCTGCCAAATATTACATTTAAAAAAAGAAACAACAGTTGAGAAAAAAACCCAGCAAAACCCAAAGTGAATGGAGCTGCTGAGAAGAAGAGATTCACTTGGGCACACACATCAGCAGCACAACCTGCAGTGTCTTGTGACAGCGCTTAAGAATCAACAAGCAAAGCAGAGCAGCAATGGCAGGAGAAACCAACTTGTCCAACCTCACTGTTTTCCTAGTGACACAGTTACATAAGGGATATGCATTTATATAAACACACTGAATGTATAATAGATGTTATATAACATGTCCATTCTCAAGTCAGTAATATCCTCTCAGTATATGGACTCTAAGGCTGAAATCACAGTGGTTATGGGGTATAGAGGAAAAAACAACATTATTGCAGGATCATTCTGATCTCTAACTGTTCCATTCCATTGTGGGGATTTTCTTTCCATAACAGTGGAAAACACCATGCTCCAGTGCTTCTCACAGTACTTTAAAAGGTCTGAGATCACCTGCATCAATGGTTATTTCCCAGTGTAACTGCTGAGTTGCTTATTTCCATCCTAATACAACTTCCAACTTTCCTTTCTGAGGACCAGAAGCTGCCAGTTTCCCAGCAAGAACATCTGAACATCCAAAGTAATCTGACCCTCAGGTTCTGCTCATGCAAAATAAAACTGGACCACACCTTTCCATACAGAGCTTCCGATTTAATGGACCTATGAGGAACAAAGGAAGGAAGGGTGACTCTTCATCAGGCTGTGACTACAGACCACATCCAGGTGAAAATGGACAAGACAGCCTGGTATTAGCAGGTGGCTCATGTATCTGAGTGATCCAGCTAATGCAGGCCATAAGGACAAGTGCTGGTGGTCTCCTAATGGAAGGATCCCATTTTATTGCTGCACTGGTGGTGCCAAGTGGTCACTCTGCACATGCGTGGCCACACCAGCTTGCAAAGACACGAGGGACAGGGAGTGAAGAGTGGGGAACAAAGTAGTTATCTAGGGCTTTCTGAGTCATTCTCTTTCTCAAATATTTCTCATATGCTTTCTCAAAAGCATAGTCCAGCTCTGCCCTACCTGCAAGTTTTCCTATGGAAAAGTTACTGTTGGCTCCTTCACATGCAGTATGAGTCCAGTGAGCATTGTCCTGCCAGTTCTGCAAGGGCAGCTAAGAAGTCTTGCTGGAAATCTGGCCCCAGAGAGAAAGAGCAGAGGAAAGCAGCCATTTCAGAAGCACATTATTAAGCCATCCGACCAGTAGCTACAGGATCCCCATGGAAAAGTTGATCCAGGCACTTTGTATAATTACTTGAGCCCTCCCAGTCATTTATTTCCCTTTGTGGTTGGCAGGGAAAGTCAGTATCTTCTGGAGCTGCAAAGTCATAGGGCTTTTTAAGAAGCCAGGTTTGTAGGTGAAGACATTTCCCTTTGCTGGAGCACACACTGCACAGCAGCAATCCAGGCTAATGCAGTGAGTTCAAATGAGCATGGCACACAGGCAACTCTAAGCTTTCCATTTGCTTTACCTACATATGTTTTAACACTCACATTTTTAGATGCAGAGGCATAAAAATAGCTTGATTGTGCATATTGCCTACAGTACTTCTGGACTCCACCTATGGGAAGGAAATGGAGTTTAAGTTTTATTAAAGTTTCACATGTTTCCAGGAGGTTGCTAATTATCCTGTGTGTTTTATATAGTATTTCTGGCTCCAGGGTCTTTCTGCACTTTTCTGAAAGAAACCCCACACAAAAATATTTGAGCCAAAACCTGGAATGTGTGACTGAAAATAAGGCATTCACTCCAGGGCTCATCTAACCCCACATACCCTTGTTCTTACCAGGCTTTGGAAAGCGCTATGAGATCTGCTGGTAAGAAAATACTACCTGGACACCAAAGGTTTGTCTTTGCCACTTAGTTCTCCTGCTTCCTTGCACTTTAAACTCCACTGTTTGCCAGGCATTCCTGTGACTTCAGCTGGGTGTGGAGCTGGTCTTTTCAGGGCCGAATGTAAGAATTAATTAACTTTGGATATAGTCCTCCTTTTAATGACTAAACACTTAGCAGTCACACACTGCAAAGTGTTCTCAGGGATAGGCTGTTCTATATCTTAGGGTGGTTAATTCAAACCACCTTTCCTTAAAGATACTTCAAGCCAGCAGCTTGAGTTGGGTTATGTTCAGCATCCTGGAATAAAACAAAGCTGACCATATTCTCTGACAGAGAAGACAAACCACAAGATAGCTGGAAAGAAGGCAAATTTTTGAAAATAGCAGCTTTTACCTCTTCTGACCTAGATAGCTGACCACCCCAAGCACAACCTCCAAGTCCTTTTTTTGTGCTCTTTGAAGAAAGGCAGACAAATCTCCAGTGGCCATAAATCATCACTCTTCAGTGGTATCAGCTGGAGTTACTGACATCTGGACCTGCTGTGGCAATGGTCTAACAGGAGGAATGTGTTAGCTAGTGCCCTGTATAGAACACAAGGATCTTGTCAGTATGCTATGTGCATGCTTCCCACCGTGCTTGGGCTCTCTGCTCTCTTTTGGGGACGTGACAAAAAGAAAACCAAACAAGGCACCACTCCTTCTATCCCAGATCCACAGTTTGTGAGGTCCTTGGTGCTATACCAGCATTGTTTCTGTGCAGAATCCCTGGCAAACAATTCACTTGAGATTTTTAGTGCTTTACAGGTTTGACTAAATCAACACTTCCATTGCAATGCCCAGGCATAGTCTGAACACATCAAGAGACACAGACCTACCACTTGCTAAGGCTCCCTTAGCTGGCTGTACAGAAAGCTCTGATCTCTCCTAAGGAAGGTACTTTGCTGGATGAACCTGGAAATAAAGCTGGTGAGCAAGATGGTTTTGTTCCTGAACAAAGAGATGGCCTCACAGCTGGGTGTGTTAAACCAAATTAGCTCAAGTGAGCCCAAGATGTTCATCAGTCCATGCCTCTCCATTCCACTGCTCTGACATCTTACTGATCCACTCGTTTTACCAGCAGCATTTTTTCTTTTTCTGTTATTAATAACAGACTACAGGCAAGCATCAAGTACTATCAGACATAATAGCTCTGCAGTACCAGACTAGAAATCTGTTTTAGCCATGCTCATTTACATGGTTTCTCTTGAAGGGACAGTTTCACTGGTCCCAAAGCTGTGGCTGGGAGACAGATGGTTTATCCCAGGTTAATATCACAGGGAGTCTTAGGCAGAAGCCATGAATAACCTGTATGACTTAATGGCATTTCAGGGTTTGTATAATGTGTAGAAGTTACTCCACACATTTATTAAGAAATAAAAACTTCAGTGTCTTTTTCCAGAAAGACTTAAGAATTGCTTCAGCAGGAGAAAAAACTACTTTACCTTACTACAGTATAAATTGCTAATTACTCCACCAAGCCCCTGGAGCAAGAAGCCCACTCTGCTGTTATTGTGTAGATAATATGAAATGTCTAAATGACATTTTCAAGGCTATGGTCAAGCCTATGTCTGCAGCAAGTAAAGAATCACCATGCAGAGATGATCCTAGGGCTAAAAGCATGGAGAGAGCTTGAAGACTGACTATTCCCCAAAAGACAAAACTGCAACATAAGAGAAAATGCAGTCTTAATGTTAGATCTTTCACAAATAGAACCAGGAGAAAAAGATGTGAAAGTTCCTTTGGGAAGCAAGTGGGAAGCATCTGCAACAGTTGATACTGAGCAAAGGGAACCTCTGAAACTAATCTGAGGTAGTTTTGTGCATCTATAAATCCATTTCTGTAAGCTTCAACTTTATAAAGTTTTTTAATAATTCAGCATCTACTTGATGTTACAGTTACTTGCTGTAATCTTAACACAGTTTGAATTAATGTTGATGATACTACATTAAGGTCCTTGAAGTAGAGTACCAGGAGTCCCTAATGATGCCCTCTGTCAGTAATACACTGCTGCAGAGAAAAGTACATGTTCTCCCTTAGCTGTCCTTGCTAGCCTAGGAGATGGGAAGGTGCAGAAGAGAAATCCAGCTAGAAGCTCCCAGCACCCCAAGACCGTGGCCATCCAGCTAAGCCCTCTGAGGTCACTCCATGCAAGTCTCAATGAACAAACAATTAACATCAAACCACTTCTCAGGAATGTATAACTAGGGTACAGTGAAGCAACTCAAGCAGAGCAAAATGTAGACATAAGGCAATGAAGAATTCAGAAGAAAAGCCAGGGCTGTGAGATATGGACCCAGAACTGCATTCAAATAGCTCAGGCTCTGCAACTTTAAGTTAATCAGATTTCTTCTTTCCTTCCTCCTCTTTTAGGGTGCCCTCCAGTTGAGTATTTGCCACCCCAAATACCTGGTGTGACAGAGGGGCACAGGGTAGCTCACCTGCCCATCTATACCCTATATACCCTATATGGGGTAAAAGCAGCACCACAGGGCCATTTCTCACACCAGCATATCCTCTCCGTGAGGCAGACCAAGAATTCCTTCTCTTGGCAGACTTGTGAAGGACTCTTTACATTTTCCTCTTCCTTTCCAACAGGTGCTGCCATTTGGCACACAAACCTGACACATTACCCACACATGCCCCTGAGCTCTGTAAATCCCATCTAGCAACATGTTAGCTCAGACATGCAAGATGAACCTAGTTCAGAATGGAAGGCGAGTGACCACAGTAGAACCCCATTTTTAAAATCTTTAGCAAGGATTTTCAGAGGGTAGAGTGATCTCTACTGCATGTTTTTATATCCCAGGATATTTTCCAAAATTACTCATGCTTTAGAACCCATTCACTTTCTAAAAAAAGATATTTTTTTCACCAAAACCTGCTGTAAAAGAAATCTATTGCAGAAAGGGGCAGCTGCACCTTGCAGATATGCACAGCTGAAGATCTTTTATGTAAGACTCCCCCTGACTGTGTGGAGAGCTGTTAAGATGTCAGATCATGGTTTGTTGCTCTCGGGGAGGCTGCTGCAGCACTCAGTCAGAACAAGTTTACGTCTTGGAGGAATTAATTTGTCTGAATAATGTCATCCTGGTTAAACAAAATGTTAGGGAAAATATTGCAGCGTTCTGGTGCACCTCCCTGAACTGATGCCTATATATGGGGATTAGCCAGCGTGAAAGGGATCCTGCTGAGTCAAACTAGATTATAGCTGTATTATTTTATAGAGACTGTAGAAAAGAGGAGGGAGGAAGGAGATAGGGAAACCTTGCAAAAACATCAGCTATTTGACATGTCAAAGCAAACTGCACAGATGTGAAAATGCTGCCTGCTTACACAAGTGCATTAGAGCCAGGTCAGCTGACAGCAGTAACCCAAAAATAAGTTTTTACCCCTTTCAGCCCTTCAAGCAACACAGCTCCCAGAAAGCAAGGTGGACTCCTGTGCTTTCTCAGGCATCAGGAGATGTGTCTGTGTTCCCATGGTGGCACCCTGGCGAGGGTGGTAGTGTTCCTTACATGGGGAGGACGTCCTGGAGAGCCTTCCCAGGCTTTCCCAATTGCCCAGACAGCACATAAAGTGGCAAATGAGCTTGCAGACTCAGCTCTCAGAGCCCTTGGGGAGCTGGTGCAGATGGCAGGAAGGGAAAACATGAAGGTTTTCAATAAAGTCCCTGAGGTGCCTCCATTTATCATCATCAGGCACTCACACAATCATTTATGTGGTGATTGTTCAATGCTGGCTGGAGACTCAGGGCTGGTGGCAATTCACAAACGGGACATGTCCTTGTACATCTTGTTTGCAGAACTGGATCTGCAGAGTGTTCTGAGAACATTCCTGGAGGGCTGATGGCCTCTCTCTCCACAAACAGCTTGACCTTACAGTGATGGGCATCAATTCCTCTGCCTGTCTTGCTCTGGCCCAGCAAATATTTACCTGTGCAAATAAGAGATGCCCCAAACCAACCCACTTCACCCTGCAGTGCAGGGACAGAAGACTGGGTGAATATCCTACAGCTGCAGTCCATGAACAGTGCAAAGGACCCAAGGGTGGGCAAAGAAGACCTCTCCACAACTATGTCATTAAAGGACAGACCCTATTCAAGCACATAAAAGCAGCAAAACTCAGGCAGAGGAAGAGGTGGCACACTTTAGGCCAGAAAGAGTTGTCACAGTATGAGGCAAGGCTTGTGCCTCGCTTTGTAGTACATCTATTCAGCAGTGCTGGTCTTGGTGGATCAAAACCCCTGTGCCTGCTCCCCCTGGGAAGTGTCAGTCTAACTGAATGTGGTGCATTGTGCTAAAAGTTGTGCTTTGCAATGCTGAGCTGAAGACCATTGTGGTAGCAGTGGAAAAACATTCCTCCATCCTCCACTGCCCAATGCCAGAATATCCAATGCAATGCTATGCTAGACAGAGCGTACAAACACATTTTGAAGGAAAAATTCAAAAGTATTTGAGTCATGGGAGTATAAAAAAATTCTCAAAAAACCAAATAGAACATATCAGTCATGTTGTAACTTAGAAAGCCAAAATTTCCTCCCAAAGACAGCAGTGAAACAGTTTCCAAGATTCCAGGATGCATCTCTGGCTGGAGCTAATAAAGACGTGTTTTTTAATCCAAGTTTCAAGCCCAGTAAAACCCATTTCTGACAATAAGAACCCAGCCAGCTGTAGAAATCACATCATGCCTTCCTAACCCACCTTTTGCTCACAGGTAGCATTGTAGTCCATCCAGCTCACCCCTCCAGCACTGCCATGTCTATTGTGGTGCACACTGTACACCTCCCAGGGGTTAAGGCCCTTTTCCACCTCCTTTTTGCAGTCAGCTGTATTAGCCGTGTGTTTTTCCAAGTGGGAAGGTGGAGCAGGCTTGGAAACCATGGTGATTAGACAAGTGCAGCCCTTACCCACATCATCCCAATGAACACTTCCAACCCTGCCTTGACCCTCTCTGATACATCCCAGGGTATTTTCTGCATGCTGGCTTCAGCTGGGGCTGCAACAAGAGCTCTTCCAGAGCAGTTTTTTGCGTCGCCTCTCCCCTACATCTAAGAAAGGGCAGTTTTGGTTTTGCCCTCCAGCTGAGGCAGTTTCAGGGCTTGGGTCCACTCATCTCCAGGGCCCATTTCCTAACTACTTAAAACCACCTGGGTGTATTGCGACTCCACTTTCTTTTCCTGGCTGCATCAGAGAAAATGGTCAGGATTGCCTTTTCTGGTGGAGTCAGTTCTGAAAGAGAGTGAATTAGAGCATGACTAAACAACTAGGCCATGTGGGAGCTATAGGTGGAAGAAAACCTACTTTCTAGGTACTCAGATACTGCTTGCCTTAAATACGAGCAAAGGTGACACCAGCACTGGGGTGATTGCAAGAGTTGTTGGTAGGGCTGGTTAAAGTATCTTTCCCTAGGAGGTACCAATAACTCTCCACCATCACTCCCAAGGCACATGCATGTCAGCCCAAGCACGTGGCTTGTAGTGAGATCAAGTTATCTGGGATGAATTCCACCACACACATCAGACCCATTTAATAGCAATCCCCCTGTGCTCCCCTTAAAGAAATAGCAATAAAAACCAAAACAACCCCCCTGCCCCCACTCCCTGTGTGTAAACATCAGCAAAACCCAAGTAGTTTAATATATCTTGCAAAAGTAAAACCAGAGTAAATGCTTTGCCTCCAACACATCAGGAACATATTATTACCACATTGTCTTCAGTGATTATTCAAGCAATGCATTTAGATGTTCAGGGAGAAGAATGTTTGCTAAAATATTGTTATGTAACATGGGGAAAATGACTAATTCTCCCCTTGATCTTTTCCTATTTTGCTCCAAGTAAGAGTCATTAGAACTCATTCTCTGGTTGAAGCAGCAGCACAGCCGAATTCTGACCCAATTCCCCCGGTGGCTTTTACAGTGGGCCGATCCTATCCCAGGCAGCTGAGCTGTTCCAGAATTACTGAGCATAACTGTCTTCTGAATCAGTCCTCCAGGGCTGCACTTTTCCAAGGACAGGTGGAACAAACAACGCACATTTCTCCATGCTCCCTGCTGACGGAGGTCAGCGATCATTTACTTCCCGTTCCTCATGACTTTTGAGGAGTCTGGAGCCTTACACATGAGCCAAGTGGGGCCAGCTCCATCCAGCAGTTGTGTGCATACTTCAGCAACTGCTGATTCACAGAGTGGGATTGCTACATGAATTCCTCTCCCGACAGCAGATGCAGTTGATGAAGACCTGTTCTGGGTATCCTTATTTCCAGTCCATTTGCATCAACGGTATATATGAGACAAACAGACCTGTCTGTTCTTACAGACAGCTATGAAAAGCTGACATTTTCCTATCCTAGTGGAAAAATAAAAACAAAACAAAATCAACCAAGCAACAACTACAAAAAAAAGAAAATCAGACGTTGAAGATTTTTCAATAGCCTTTTTTAAATAGTGACCCAATTAACCTGTATTGGACTGAAACCTGTCCTGCATATACAGAAAGAAGGTGATGCTTACCCTGAATTCACAGAAGAATTCTAGTTACAGCCAATAAGAAAAAACAATGTTGTTTAAAGCTCCAGAAAGGCCCCTGACTTCCCTGCCTAGATGAGAAATTTGCATAGGAAATGCCTAAATCAGCTTTTCACTAGTGGGGGAAAAAACCCATAAAAATAAAAAAATCTGTTATTGCTGTTTCCTCTCAAAGTTTTTAGATTCTAGGCTTCAAAACATGTGATTTAAGGTTTTCATTTTGGGGGGATAACTGGGGTGAAAACAGAAGTTCTCAATGATCTTCAGCTGAAATCCATTTCTTGGGCAGCTTTCTCCCTAAGCCGCTGGAGATGAGGGATGGGTTTTAGCCCTCACAGGGCTGTTACACCATCAGGTGATGTATCACAGCTCAAGTATCTGCAGTCCTGATCAGGCTGGGATTGTTTTTTTATCCTTCCTATAACCTCCAGCTAGGAGCATAATACTATGCATGATTAGATAGGCTGGACAAGTCTACATCTTGCTTAGCTTGGAGTTAAGAGGGAGAAAATTTATTGAAATCAAGTATTTGGGATTTATCCAGATATTTCCACAGCCAGAATCCAGCACCTTGGGGCCAACCCTATAATGTTCTCTCCCTTTTCCTAAGATTGAGGTTCAAAGGCACTTAGGAAGCTCTGTCACTGCATTAACCCATTCCAGTGAGATTTACTCAACCTGCCACAGAGACCCTAATTGTCACCCACTGGACACCTGATAGAATATTTCTGTTAGTTTTAATTAATCACATTCAGAACAAAATTACCAGCTCAGTCCTCAGTGAGTCTGACTTAAATTCATGTCCCCTCAGTAACAGAGAGAGCTGCTCTAAGTGGAGGAAAATGCATCAGCCTGCTAAGGGATGGTGAGGCAGAAAGTCCCTGACCATACCAGGAAGTTCTGGAAGGCAAACAAGGCTTCTTCTCCAGCTAGGGCACCAGGTCTTATTTTGCAATTAGGCAAGAAAAGATAAAGGGACAAGCAAATTTCCTGCTGTGATGGGGCATTTGCAATGCAGTCCCTATAACTGCATCTCATTCCTAGCAGTGCTAGTCTACACAGCACTGGGTTATTATGTAGTGTCTTGGACTGCTTGGAGGTAATAAGCATTCACTGAAAATGGACTGCTATTAGCCACTGGCAAAAGCTGATTATAATAGTGCCAGCACTGGAATATGTTTTCCACCCATTTACAAGAGGAGTAAAATAACAGGAGGGAAAAAAAAAAAATATCACATTTGCTAGTGTTTGGAGCGTAGTGTGCTCTACATACAATTATCGAGAGAATGACAGGAAATTGACCCATTTACTCAGAAAAGTTCCTATCGTGTTCTGCACTATTTCATTTCATGCCCATTTGAGAACAAGTCATTTCTCTTCAGGGCAGAAGATAAATTGTCAGCTCGTACACACATCTCTTTCCATTGCCAGGCACAAAAATATCACAAAGAAACATTTTCCTGCCCTCTGCTTAATTTTCTTCTTCTTCTTCATCTTCTCAAATAAATGGTGCTAACTATAAAAGTCAACAGACTGTAAATAAACTCAATTCTATTCCTACCTTACATTATGATTGATTTTTGGACATAACGTATTCCACCCACAAGGTCTCTTGTCTGATTCAACTGCTTTTCTCAGCACCAAAGAAAAATCAGATAACCTCGGTGGAATAGCTTCATGTAAAAACAGAAACATTTGGCAACTACAGTTTTCCTAATGGCACATCAGTGCCTGGCTCCCTGTCAGTGTGGGCAGAGTTCTGGGTATGTAGGTGGAGGGGCTGCCAGCAGGGCCATTTCAGAAGCAGCTGCAGGAAAAGATGCTCAGGTTATGTATGTACACCTTGGATAGGGCATGGGGAAGCCCCAGGCAGCTTCCCAGCTCTGCCCTTGGACTTACCCTGCCCATTTGAGCCAACCACTTCTCCTCTTACTCTGAATGTGCTTGACAGAGGACAAAAGAGCAACTGGATCACCATCATGGACAGGAAATACACACAACAACTGCTGTCTTCAGGACCTAGAGACCTGAAGACGGCCAGGTCCATGAGGAGAGGCAGCATGTGCATGTAAGAAGAAGGAAAGGACATAATGGAAATGTCCTTATCTACATCGTAAACTCAGGCTTCTAGAGAACTGAGCTTGCTGTTCCTGCTCCATTCAAGTGGCAATGCTCAGCCCTGGTTAATATCAGGGACATCAATCAGCAGAGAATTCCATGGCACTCCTGATGGAAGTGCCAGCAGTCTGGGTTTGCAAGAACACAGGTGTCTCCTGTGCTGTACAGCTGGAGAACTGCTAATGTAAGGATGAGCCTTGGGCACAGAGGAGCCAGCAAGGCAGTAATTCTGTACTCCTCAGCTCCTGTCAGATCCATCAAACACCATTCCAGTCCACAGCTGGTTTCCTTGTTCCCTCACATCAGTTTCTTGGGGCTTAAATTAGAGCAGTTTCACAAACACCCAGTTCACACAACTTTTCTTGCAGCTGGCATGTTAGTCAACACACCCCAGCTTATCCTCCAGCCTTTGCTCTGCAAGGTGCAGCTTCTTTCACATGTTCATAGTGCACACAGTGCTAAACAGCACACTGTTCATTTGCTCTGGAACTCTGTATTCAACCTGATCACTCAACACTGTTCTTTCACCTGAATAGTAGCTTCCCTGTGCTCTTCCATCCTGGAGCATCATTTCTAGGAGTGAAAATTACCTATCATTTGGAGCACAAAATGAGATGGAGAAGAAAGCTCAGAGCCAGAACCGGCCTCAGCAGTTGCAGCACTCCAATCCTATACTGAGCACAGAAAAACTCAAGTTTTTCACAGAAACCAGTCATGGAAAGTGTTATTCTGGCTTTGATTATGATGGAAATATGGATGAAAACATGCAGAATATCAGCTTGGGAAGTGGAAAGGAAAGAAGAGCCTTTCTTCACAAACAAGCAAAATATTCAAGGTTCTGCTAATTCACAAATGGACTACTTCCCTCTCCCCCCAACCTGTTCCCCAGGTAGTAAATGGGATTAGCAGAATACCAAAAGAATGAATTTCCAGGTCAAAATCATATGGAAATTATAGTCAAACCCAAATTGTTTGGGTCTGGTCTTTGTCCCAGGGAAAAGCTCTTTGCTCTCACTCAGTACAGAGCCCAGCTGCCTCTGAAACCCAGCACCCAGAGATACCTACAGGGAATGTGAAAAAGAGGGAGAGATAAATAAAATAGCTCCCTACCTCACAGTGAGAGGGCTTTGTTCCTCTCTAGCCAACAGTATGGACATCTAGACATGTGCACGAGAGCAGCAGAGATTACCTGCTGGGGAATAGGATTGCTCCCCTCTGTGAGGGAAGCCAGATTCTCTCAACTCACTAGGAAAAACTGGAAGCATTAAGAGACATTTTTACCTTCCTGTCTTCATCATCTGAGGAAAGAATTTCCTGTGGCTAATTACACATTTTAGCACCAAGGTAGCGATTGTCCTCTAACTGCAAACATCTGCCTGCAGCCTGTGGAAGAGCCCAGCTCTGACCACAGTTCCTTGGGAACTGGCACTGGGTGGCTGCAGGACAGGATGGTGGTTCCTCACCTCCAGCCCCATGGAGCACACCCAGTCATGGAACATGACCCTCTCTGAAATGGGATCCAGCACTGGAGATGCCAGCTCCTGACTGTGCAGCCTCCTGCTATGTGCCAACCCCATCCAGTCCTCTGCTCAGCTGCCCACCCTGCCTGATCAAAGCCCACAGAGGCCTCTGGGTCTGTTACCAGGAGCTGAATTCTTCCCTTAAGGGCAGATTCAAAGCCCACCAATCCACATATGTAGCAATTTTTCCACTGATGGGATACAGCTCCAGTTTTCAATCAGGTTGAATAAGCTTGTTGCTTATCCACAGACCAGGCTTGTTAGGTTCACTCTTGGTCCCTTAGAAAATAACCAAATTCTTCCTAACATTGAGAAGAAGGAGACAGGGCTCTTCAAATGCCCCACTCCCTACCTTGCTTCCTATCACTTGTTCATAAATGTTGAAGTATGAGGTTCATATTAATGCCATAGCCCTGAAGTTCTGTTGATTGCCACCCAAGGGTGAGACCAGGGATGTGACCCATTCACCATCCATGCAGGAGAAAACTCCCTTGCACAGTTGGAGGAAATTTGCCTTCAACTCCCCACCTCACTTCATATATAAATTCCACCTTCTCTGGACATGAAGAAAAAAAAAAGAAAAAAAAGAAGGAAGAAACAAATATCTCCCTCTGCCAATACATACATGTGTACACATGCACCAATACTTTGGAAAAATTGAAGAACCTGTAGATGGAGGGGTTAGTGCCAGGTTTTAAAATTATTAAAACATTATGTACAAAGAAAACATAATGAGCTCCTATGGGATTTAGAAAAAATTACCCATGAATGAGAGGAAAATGGATAACCACTCCTGGGTTTGCCACTGGTGAATTATTTAATAATCACTCCCCAGCAGATGGAATATATTTATCTACCCCATTGGAGCACACTTTGCAATTTATTTACACTGCTTTAAAATATGATTATTTATTTAAAAAATAAACAAGGTAACCACATGGGGAAAGAGAAGGAAACAAGTTTAGAGGGGGGAAAAGTATGTTTTGAGCTTTTCAGTTAATTTTAGGGAATTTCCACTAAAATTAACTTGAATCTTCCTTACTTCTACTTTAAAAATACAGAAATTGAAAATTCTTTTGATCAAGCCAGTCTAGATTCTTCACACACTCAAGAGGATCACTTTGTGAGATGGGGTGTATGTCTCATGTCTTTCATTAGCCATGTTGTCTTGGGCACCACAAATTGGATTCAGCTCCTATTAATTTTAAAGAAAACATTTAAATTGGGATCAGTAGGAGCAGGCCCATAACTTAGACTAATTTGTTTTATGGGATCCAGTCCCTTATCTAAGAGTGACTCTAACCCACGGCTCAAACAGCACTCAGCTTTGCTATTTAATTAGCTACTTATTCTAAAATGTAAACGCTGCCATTTAGCAAAGTTTGAAAATGCAAAAGGTACCCCTTAGTACTGTGTAAGTGCATAAGTGTACTGCCTGCTCCCAAAATTAAAGTACAGTTGTGAGCAAAAGGCTCTGCCCACTCAACAGCAAAGTGTGCTACTGATAATTGAAGACTGATTTGGACAAACCTGAGGGAAGGTCCACAAGAGGAAGGAATACCTTTCCTGGGCAAATGCCAAATCATTTCAGATTGAATTCAGGTTTCCAGATTCTTCCTGTGCAAGTTTGTGAGCCATGGAGGGCTCCACAGAAACTATTACCCAGCTGGGCACAGATGTCTTTAGGAGATGGAAGTCATCTGGGAGGGGGGAGGTCAAGAGAAACCCTGCAGTGTAACAGAAGCTTTCATATTTTGCCCAAAGAAAACAAAAAAACCCCAAACCAACTCCAAGCCCTAAACCACTGTTCCCTCACCAAAGAAAAAACTAGTTGTTCTTGGTGAAACCTCTTCACAAGTTTTTCAACAATCCATTCTGATTTTCTTTAAAACCAGTGAAGTTTATTTATATATCTCAAATGTGAGGAGTCCCATGGTGAAACCATCAATGGTTATTGGAGACATAACACTTTCTAAAGTGACTAAAGAGCTGGATGACTTACTAGGAAGAGTTTAAATCTCATTGTCAAGAGTGGGTTAGCAATCCAAGAGCAGCCAATTTCTAAGTAATTTATGTGCTTTTGAAAAAGTTTGTCCAGGTCCTGATGATATTTTCTCTCTCACACATTGCTTCCCCTCCTCGGACCAAGAAAATCTGCAACTAAGATGATTCAAGAATAGGTATTTTTTAGAAGATTTCACCTTAAAAAAAATAGAAATCTGATAGACTAAAAAATCCAGCTGCAGGCATGGATGTCAGTGTTTTACCAGATAGCTAGTTCAGCAAAAGGGGTGCTTATAAATAATCTAGTATAGTGAATGCTATGCATCTTTGAAGTAAAAATGGACTGTTAGAATACTCTTACTTAGTTTAGGTTGAGGAGAGCAAATTAACTTGTCCTCCTTACTAAGAAAAGGCTCAAACATAAGCAAATCCTCTCTTGAACTGGGAGTGCTGCACTTTCAGCAAAAAATCCAAACTGAACTCTACAATCTCAACATCCTGGAAGAAAAAAAGCAAATTCACTGTATATTATATCTGGAAAATAAGAGCTCAGATTTCAAATATTAATTCCACCACAACAATCCAACACATGAAGACAGGAAGTACAGATGTGCACATCTCTGGTGGGATGTGGGCAACACAGACAAAGGAAGCAGAGTCCTCCCTACGTCCTTCTGAGAAGGAAAGCTGAAAATGTCAAATACCTTGTGTGGAGTTATGCACTCGTTTATTTTAAAGACAGAAAGGATTAACTACATCTACATAAATGAAAGAAAAAGTGTTTAAACAACAATAAAAAAAAAAGATTTAGCGGCATTAATAAAGAACTCCCTTAAACCAGCATGTCACCATTAAAGTAATTAATAGGGCATGCAAGACATTTCAGTGGAAAGAGAGCAGTACTCACATTAGAGCCTTTTAAGTTTTCACATGACCTCAAGACAGACTACAGCATTCCTGTGCAAAAGTACCCTCTAAAAAAGAGATGGGGGCATTCAAGTCTATAAAAGAATGATTTTAAAATTTAAATGATATGGTCTAAGTCTAAAATGCAAAGGTTAAGGGAATATTAGAAGGGCAATAATTCTATCTGATTAAACTTTTATCCAAAGTGACAATAAAATGTTCAAAATGAATTAAGGACTTTATTAACAGATGCAGAGGCTCTATAAAAAGTGTTTGAAATCTAAGTACCAGAGAGGAGAGGTTTAATTTTTTTTTTGTCTGGATGGAAGTGATATTACTATAAAACTTTAATCTTATTGCCATGCCACAGTGAAAGTAAAACTGTCAGAGGTAATAGAGGAAATCAGGACTACTTTCTCTCCCCGCTCTGTTGCAAGGGCCTTTTTCCAGAAAATAAGAATATGCACATTCTATGTATGGCATTGATCCTATAGGTGACAGACACATGTGGACAGGTTATGAGCTCATGATTCACCTGCACTTCTGCTGGTTCCAACAGTCCCAAGGTGGTAAGTACAGGCAAACTATATGGACCATTTCAAATGAGTACTGAGCAAAAATTGGTGCTGTGCCACCAGAGGCTCTTCAGAACATTTCAACCTTTCCAAAACTGAATTCACTATTTCAGGACAGTTTTAGACATTTTACTTGTTTATTAGTATCTGTATGTAGTAAGAAGATAACACCAATTTCCAAGCCCTTGAACAAAGGCATTTTGATACTTTAAATTATCAAGTTTAAGCTAGCCATAAATCTGTGGAACAGGATAAGAAAACAAGACTTTTTCTGAAAATTATTGCTAAATGCTAGATATGATTTAGAGCACACCTCAGCTCCATCAGGGCATTTAGCAGCCATGATTTCGGCCATCGCTAATTTTTCCTTCTGTTTTGCTGCTGCTAAATTCTGGCAACTTGGTTGCCTTGGTGATGGCTGCAGTGCCTGTGGCAGATGCACTGGAAGCTATCCTGCAAAGTGGTTTGGCTTTTCTGGGAACTCTAGAGCCTTTTGCATGCTGGCAGGAATGCTGTGATGGCCCCCTGTGCCTGTTCCACCACCCTCTGACCCACCAGTGTCAGCCCTGGGCACAACCTGCCCCGTCACAGCCTCCCCTGGAGGACCCAGGGCCGAACCCCTCTCTGTTCCCACAGAGCCCCATCGTGCTACAGCTCCCCCATTCCCTGCTGAGGAGCCCAAAAGGCACTTTTAGGGATTCCCACATCCTCCTTTGGCCCTGCAGCATCCACAAGAAAAGCACAGCTCCTCAGAGGAGCAACCGACAGAAAATTGCCGGGGAGACTAGGATGTCAAACAAATATTTTTCTTTTCACAACAGAACATAAATATTTGGCAGCACATTTAATTTAAAAAGTCTAGAAGTTACTCAAAGAGATTGGCGAATGTTGCTATGAAGTTCGTTTGCTTCCTAAAATATGACCAGTCACAGATGGCTTGCTGTAGGAAATATTAAATAAATTTTTAAAGTGTTGTCTGGCTTGAACACAGATTGCATTTACACAGATACCTTTGTTGGTGAAACGCCAAGATGGTGTATTGGTTCAAACACGACCTTAAACAAAAAACTACCTTGTCAGGAGCTAATGGAATATTCATACTTAAAATCTCAATCCCTGATAACATCTGAGAATTAATTTACATTTCAACACCATTACTTTTCTCCCTCTTGCTGTATTTCCCTTCATAAACAAGAGAAAATATCTGGGTTTGGTCAGCAGCAACTTTAAGGTTTTGGGCACAATAACCATTACTTTTTACACCTCCAAAACAGGTTGAAAAAACACCTACATAAAGAATGTTAAATGACAGGAGAATCTGGAAGGCCACTCAGTGTTAAAGAGTCAAACAGCAAGGATGCAAATACAGTGAGCTGCAGCATTAAACACCTAAGTAGATCGACTTCAGCAAAACAAAAATCAAAACAACACAAATATTTTTTCAATGGCCATCATCTGCAGGAGGACATTCCTACAGCGAGTAAAAACTATAGAACCTGTGCTTTATGACCTCAGACCAAAGAGGTCACCAAGATTCTTGGTTTATTTCTTTCCATAAAGCTCCACTTTTAACAAGAAGAAAAGCCTTTGAAACATGGACATGTAATGTAAGAACTGCCACCAGTTTCTAGCTGCCTGCACTTCCTGCACTGCCTCAGAGAGGTACATGGTAAGTCTGCTTTGACATTTACAGCATCAGGTTGGTGTGGAAAACCTACATAGTGCTTCTGTGTCAAATGTTTGCCAGGAAACAGCAGCCAGGGAAAAGCAGGGACAACGCTGAGCGGATCTCATCACTCATTTTCAGCAATCCAGATGCCCCATGAGTTCCATGCTCACCGATGTGCGTGGTGCCATCCCTGCCCAGCAGAGATGGGCACACACAGCAGGACTGAAGGTCTCACATCAACCTTTCTGCTCCTGTGAAGGCTGCTACCTACCAGTACACAATAATCTGTTGTTCCCAGCAAATGCCACAGCATCAGAGTTGAGCTATAATCTAGTTTTCTTTCTGCCCAAAATACCCCAGTGGATGATTTATCTCTTCTGTCAATATTGTACTTGGCCCACAGCTTTGTAATCAACGCAGATGAGATGAAACAACAGTCTTACAATTTGCTTTGTCCCTATGTGAGTACCAAACACTCTCCATACTCTTAAAATCAATAAACTTTTTCTCTTGTCACCATTCCCATTTGTTGTACTTTCCCTACACTGGCATGATTTTGTTTTTTTCTAACCAGAAATCTCCCAAGCCCACTGGGGTTTCTGTGTGCATGATGGCAAGTTAAACAGTTTCTCCCACTGCAAACAAACATCACATGCACACAAATCATGTCCTGGAGTGAAGAGCAGAGGCAGACACTAAAGGGAGGATCGACTCACAGACTGAGCTTTTGCCAGAGAAAATTCCTTGGAGTGTGGCTTCACCAAGGAGACGGCTCAAGTGGCATGCTGCAAGAGCCTTATGGGCTCCCTGGCACTCAGGCTTGCAAATCACTGTCTGGACTGAAGGAAGACGGCATCTGGAACTGAGAGTGAGCAAGACAAGATTTTGCTCTCTTCAAGGCTGCTCAGGGAACCATACCTGCTAAATCCAAACAACCCATTCCAGAGCAGATTCAGCTCTGTTACTCACAGGTACTACAGCATGTTTTGCCAGCAGCTCTGCACAGGGGAACTGGTAAAAATATCCAATACATAATGGTTTGTTTACCTCAGTGAGTTCCAGTTTTTTTTATGTCTGGACACTGCAGGACTTTGACATCACTTCATTAGAAAGGACAGAGCTCCATAATACATGGATCTGATGGAAACACATGCCTAAATTACAGGCCAAATTTCAAATAAATCACAGCCTTTCCAGAATAATTGTCTTCAGCAGTTTGAATTGACAAATAACTATGCAGGGTTACAAGCAAGCAGTAGGACTACACGGAAATGAACACTATCATGGTACCTTCCACCCTCCTGGGTTTTCCAACAGCCCTCACTCAGCTGCTTGTTCATATTCATGAAGAGTCTCTAAACAGCAGTGATTGGAAGAGGGGATGAAAAGAAAGGTAGCTCCTGCACCTCAAGATCTTGGCACACTGAATTGCAAATAGGTAGAAAATTAGGGCGTGGAAAACCTGAGCTATACAGTGCAGGATGTGTTTGTGGTCCTTGGACAGGTCATTCAAACTCAGAACAAGACTAGAAAACACCCCTAGATCTTCCCATGACTAGACCTTAACTATTGCTGAGAGATGTTTGTCCCACCTGTCCTTGAAGGCTTCCAGCAATGGAGATCTATGATCTAAACAAACTGCATTTAAACTTCTCAGGGTCAGATCTCCATCTGCAGTATGGAGACAATGCTGTTGCCTTTTCCACAGACTTGCTGTTTACAAGAAGTTTTTTGAAGGCAGAGATTTTCATTCACTGACACACCACAGTTAGAGTTTATTACAGTGGTATCTCCAGATGCTGCTCAGGCAGCAAAGGGTGAAAGCAGCAAGTAGTTCACTGAGGAGGTGGTGAAGAACAGTTGAAAGAAAAAGAGGAACACTGTAAACACTGGATGCAACTTGCCAATACCCATCTACACTGGACTGCAAATGAGGAAGATACTACAAAGGTGTCTTTTTTTCCTTATAAGCCATTTCTGCTAACTTGTAACTGCAGCAAGCTTTGTGATATATCCACAGGGAAAGCTCAACACACAGCTAAACTCTGTTGCTGAATGACTTCGCCATCCCCTCTACTGTAGCATGATCCATAAGTGGATCTATAGCCAGGAGCCATAAAATCCCATTAGTCCTGCAGAAAGGGAGACAATTTTCTTCCAAAGAATATACAGTTGGTCAGTGGAATTCACCCTGTAAGGCGAGAAATTCACTGAATGGCAGCAGCTGGTCCTTCACAGTATCATCTTTTCAGTCACTAAGAATTCTTCATTTCCCATGGTATAGTTCTTCTAGATTATACATGTCAAATCAATGCTTACTTCATATAATCAAAATATGAAAAATGACTCTAATCATAAAACCACAAGGTAGAGACAAGACTACAATTGAAGTTGTTATGGCTGCTAACACATACAGGAGGAAAGATCTGGATTCTAGCAAGCCATCAAAAAAATCTCAAGTAAGCCCAGGTGTGGAGGAGGAGTTGTCACTTAATATGGACACATTTTTAAATAGGGACCATGAAAAATGAAAAGTGATCCATACCTAACAAAACTTAGTACCACCAAGTCATCAATGAATAATTAATCAGCACCTCATGCCCAATCTTCCAAGACAGATGTATCTATTAAAATGCAGCACTATGGTGCTTTTCCAAAAATATCCCCCTCATGACACTGTTCTCATTGGTAGCATCAAGTTGCTTTACCTCCACAATCCATGGCTGGTCTTCCTCTAAAGCAACACTCTAGTCAGCTTTCTGGAAAGTCAATTATACCAAGGTATATTGGTCTCAGAATCCATCACCATGATGAGCCCAGTGCAATTCTTGGCAGGGCTTGCTCTCATGTCTTCCAAGACCACTATGAATTTTCCTTCTTACAGGCTTGGTTTGCAGAATTCTTGTCCTGTCCTTGTTGGACAGCAAGATGAACTGGCCCTGTCTTCTTCAATATGAGCCTCTGGGTCTCTGCAGAGGAGTCCCTGTAAAGCATTACCTCATCATCTCATGGTACACTTCCCCTTTCTTTATCATTCCAGTTTAGAAAGGAGGTTATTGACCTCTGCTGACTCCCCCACCCACCCACCCCTGCAAAGGAACCTTTTCCCTTGCCTTGTGACAAAATAAGAGACATGACCCATCCCCTATAACAGTTGGTAGGCCACTGAAAAAACAGACACAGTCTTCCAGAGGGTCAGCTAAGTTCAGCTGTCCCAGTTCTGACAGAAGCTGCTTCATCGACATTCTCCCACATTTTTGTACCTCCTAGGCCCGGACCCCTGGAAGCTCCAGGTGCAGCTTATGCAATAACATCCTGTCCTCCTCTGTCTGTGCCCTGATTGCCATTTACCACCCAAAGTAGTAGAGTTGAGCTTATGGCCACCACCCCTTCTCCAACTTCTGTCTCTATTTTTTATATCAGCTGTTGCTGGGTGGTATCAATAGAAAGGGCTTTTGTACTCTTAAGGGATTTACTAATTTTTCACTTTCACAAATGATTGGTTTACTAGACATAACAGATTTCCCTTGCCATTCTGTTTTTCCCAAGGAATAACCAACGGGGTGCAGACTAGCAAAATTATCAGCTCTAATAATCAGTGGGAATAAAACACGCCTGTGAGCGAGCCAAAACTCTGGACCTGCTTTGTGGCTGCTACGCCCATGGACCACTTCTGCTGAGGGTAAGAAATACCCAGGGCTGAGCCTGCTGCTGCCTGGCACAGCCCAGCTCCATCTCTGTGCCACAGGAGCTGAGCCTTAATGCTTTTCGATCCACGGGTCACAGGTTCAGCTCCCTGCTGCCGATGACTCACACAGGAGCTCCGAACTAAAACTAGCAACACCAGCTTTTTTCTAGGAGAGGATTGAAGAGCAGCATTGATCTCAATGAAATATTTCGAGGGCAGAAAAATTCCACCACGCAAAGAGTGCGTGACTTCTCTTTAGTTTATTTTATATTTTTGTTCCAGTTGTCATTTTGAATTCAAACTCTTTGGAAAGCAGGCATAATAGTCTTAATGATCCCATTGAGCAGTTTAAATTCAAATTGTGGAGCACTTGCAATACCATGCTGGCAGCACTTTCCATAAATTACTCTCAAATTCAATACATTGCTTGACAAAAACAAGAATAAAGGGCTTTTTACTTTAAAAAGAAGAAAACTTGTATCATAAAAAAAAAAATCTTTAAATTATAGTTTCTCTTTTCTGGTCCAATTTAAATTGTTACATAGTTGCTAAATTAGTGCTGTAATCCCTGCTTACAAATTGCAGAATTATTTTTAAAAATAGATGTAGTTTTACTGGAGGGAACAACCTTACACTTTAAACCCTATGTGCTGCAGGATGCTGCTCTTGCACAGCTTTCAACCAGCCACACTCACGTGCACACAGGGGTGAGGTTTACAATACAGTCACACTGAAGCCAATAGCAGTCTCACCAGAAATTTCAATGAGCCCAAATTGAGTTAACACTGACATTTTAGAATGATTAACAAATTTAAGCTTTCCCAAGATGCTCCATGGCACCAGTGGCTCTCGTTGTACCATTTCTTAAAACATCAGCATTTCTCTTGTGCTCTGTTCTGAACTACTCCTACTGAACTAAAGCCACTGATAGGCCAGGAAGTTAGAAGACTGTAGGAGAAAAAAAACACTTCTAAGATATACTTTTTCTGCTCACAAACCAAGTAATTGGGGTATGGAAAGGGGGAAAAACAAGAGAAAAAAGGTGGAGCACTATGATCCCAAGTTGAAAGACGGGCTGGGGAACAGCAATAATCAGGGCAAGACTTCCATGCATAATTCTTCTTCCTTCAAGCACTTCCACAGCTTTAGTACTATGGAAAGGTGAACTTCACCTGCAAAAAATCCTTGTAAGTGACCTTTGGGGATAGGTATAAGGTATTGTCCTCAATACCTCGCAGTGCTCAGCAGAAACAGGAAACCTCGATCCCTGGGTCTCCACAGGGCTCTGCAGAGCATACCCACCATTTCCCACATCCTAGCTTGATAGAAATGAGAGTTTCTTTCTTCTCCCTCAATCATTCATCATTTCTAGCCCACCACTTCTCTGAAGTCTTTCATCTGACCCTGGTTATTTCTGATTTCTTGTACCCTTCCCAGTCCCACCATGGTCCTCTCCTCAGGTGGGTCACACTGACTTGGACACAACAGAAGAAACCCTGGGAGGCCAGGAGCATCAGTGAGATCTTGCTGCTTTCTGCATTAACTGCAGGAGCTCAGCCCCTCCCAGCCCTCACTTCAGAGTGCACATCTCCAGCTGCCAACTGCCAGATTGCCAGGAGAGGGGAGAAAGAATGGATGAAAATTTCCACATCCTGGAGAAAGTTATCTGGACATCAAAGAACACCCATTCACAAAACAGCAGCATCACTCTTGCCAGACTGGTGTGTCTGGTTAACCTTGTGTTCAGTCCTTATGATAACACGGTATTTGGACAGCAGACAGCTGGCACTGCTCAACATCTTGCTCTTCAGTCTTTTATAATAACAGTTCCACTGATATTACGCTTTGCCTTTTCCCTGCTCTGAGTTCAGTGTTAAAATCTCTTCAACTACTTAGAGGAAGCAAACCAAATGTTCTTTTGTCAGTAATTTTCCCTGTAAGGGAGGGGGAAAATATACTGATAACATACTGCAGACACAGCATTTGTCATGTGCAGAGCAGTGCACTGGTTACACTGGAAACCCTATCATGGTATTTCAAATGTTAACTTGACTGTCCTAATGACTGGGAAACATCTGTCTCCTATTAACACTTTAGTTTTTACAGTTGCTTTTAGTTCAGCAGAAGTGTCTTAATGGAGAAGACTGGTACTCTTTTAGAAATAACATCAATAATGAAAGAATCCTTGGATGCAGAGCAAAACCAGCAAACACATTGGCAACAGAACTCACTGCACTCAGAAGATGTAACAGGAAATAATAGTGATGGGCTTTTGGGTGGGAAGATTTTTGTGTGAAAGAAATTAACTCTGGTACTCAAATTTGTATTAAGAAAAATATTTCTTTTCAAACAGATGATTGATTTCCTTAGATATTAATTCAGAATTTTGGGGAATTTCATCTTAATTGGATCACCGATAAATAAAACCAGAAACAAAAACAACAAAGAAAACCCCTTCTGCAGGCTATTTAGGCTTGGTACTGACTAACCAGTAATTAAATACAGCTCTTCACAGTAATCTTAATTATGGCTTCACTACACCACAGCTAAGAAGAGTCACACAACAAACTGAGAAGATTAGCCAATTCTAATTGTTGAAAAACATTTATTTTTGTTTTTGTGCACTGTTTTTGTGTGCATAAGGCCACAAGTCACATCAGTGAATTATTAAAAAATAATCAAAGGCTTCAAGAATTTATATATCACAACTAGGCAAGTGTTACTAGGCAAGTAATAGTTTATTTTCTTTATTTAAATCAAGCCTCTATGGCTTGCATAAGAGGCCAAGTGTTTTTGACTTGGGAAAATAGGGATGTGTGCTAGAAATCAGTGTGAATTAGGTAGACCAGAAACAAGTTTCACTGAATTACTCACACTTATACCAGTTGAGAACCCTGTTTTCTCAGCTGGCCACTCCATGAATTAGCTGTGCAGTCTTGGGCCAGTCACGTCTGCTGCAACTTCCATGGGAATTCAAGTCCAGAGGAAACTGAGTCAAGGTATCTCAGTACTGACTTTCTACAAATCTAAGATTCCTAGTATCCAAGCTATTGTCTGACAACAGGGACTTTGGGAAATAAAAAATACCCCACCCATCTTCAAAAACCAAACACCAAAAAATCCCCCCAAACCAACCAATCAACCTTTCAAAATGAAACAGAAAGAAAACCCAAACCAAAGGAAAAATAATCAGAGGCCACAATTCAGCAGAATGTGGCAAGACAGGCTAGATTTTAAGCAGGTCATTAACTCTCAGAGCTCAGGATAACTACATCACACATCTAAAGGCATCTAAAGACAAAAGCAGTCAGACTGTGCATCATCAATTTAAGGGTCTCATTCCTCTGCAAGAACAACTTGCAAGCCTAGCTCAAAGCCTTGGTGTACTTAAGCATTCATTATCCTACTGAAGCCAATGCAGGCTTCAATCCACTGAAAAATCAATGAGACATATGCTCTAGGACACAAACTCCTCAGGCGTACAGCCAGTGGCATGGCAGAAGCCTAGATCCTTTGTAGATCTGGCTTTCAACACAGCAGAGTCCTGAGCATTCTAAAAGACACTGAGACAGGCTCCCAACACTTGTTTCTTCCACATTTAAGAGTTTAATATGTGCTTGGGTTTGTTTTTTTCTTTACTGCATCAGACTGCCAGATTCCTGCTTCCCATTTTCCAGTCACAGTACCAGCTGTCCAACTACTTATATGTAGCCCCATCAGCATTGCCATCCTTTCCCCTGCATTTGCAGCAGCAGATGGATCCAGACGTGTTTTGGGTTAACTCCATAACCATGTTTTTGTGGACTGCATGGATAAACATTTAAAGGCCCCTTCTGGTTATATAAAAGGAAGCTATTAAACGTTTACTCTTTCCTCTGTACTCAGAGCTGCAAAGCCGTATCACAGAACATACAAACGCAGATGCAACCAGGCAATTATCGTTCCTTTATCCCTTAAATAGATAGAAGATAAATTTGAAAGAAAATGAGGAACAGAATCCTTCTCCCTTTCCTTTTTTATCCTTTTATCTCCCAATGTAGGAAGTTTACTGAACCCTTGCCAACAATTCACTCAGGCTAATGAAGTGTATAAGTAATGGGATTAAATAATCTTAAACCATTACTACAGTGGCTAATGCAGATGTTTTCCCAAACTAAAGCAGATGAGTGGTGTAGAATGCGTGCTTGATTTAAAAAAGAAGAAAAGAAAGTATCAATCTGCAAGCAGATGAAGTCAATTCCAGCCTGAAGTCAATGAAATGTTTAATTCCAGTTACATAAAGTTGCTCCAATTATATTATAAATGCACCTTCCTAAAGTCTTCAGTGCTTTGCACATGGTTAAACTTGCCACAAAATGAAACTTAAAATTTTTATGGTGCAATCATTTTTGTGCAAACAAAAATAGAAATTATTTAAAAGGTACCTATTTGACCAAGAGACCATTTAGCTTTTAAACGCAAATTAACAAGGCCCATCTATCACTGCCGTTGTAAATAAGACATAATCCTCCCTTTTTATATTCAATATTTCAGTAACAATCTCACTGTGAAGGCTCTGTAGAAATAGAGAGAACAATGAGATACTGGTGACATTTTCAGAAATATTATAGTATTATTGCTCTAATTATCACTGGAATGACAGAAATGTCATGAAAAACATCAATTTTTACTTTCAGAAATGAGAATCCAATTCTGGAAGGTTCTCAGGTCCAGTGTTTGTAAGAACTCAAAACTGAGAGTTTAGAGAAAGATCTGTCAGTGTTTTAAGGAAGTTCTAGCTCTTTTCTTACTCTAAATTAACAAGGATAATCCTTATATACTGGATGTTAAGGTCAGACCAAGGTAAAGCCTGAGGCACATAATGGGGTGGTTTTTTAATTTGGACCTGTACAACTGGTTCCAGCTACTTGTTACAGGAGCCTCTTAAAATTAGCATCTCCACAGAGCAATTGTTAATTGTTTGCTTTAACAAACCTAGACCTTGCTAGAAGCATGAAATGAAATTTTAGGGTGATGTAAGCTTCAAAAGATATCTAATCCTAAGACCCTTAGTTCAGTAGAAAGTCTTCCATCAAGCAAGGCAAAAGTCTTGATTTTAGAAGTTTTAATGCTTTCTTGCATCCCACCTCCTTAATCTTAGTGGGCACCACGGTCTGTAACAATTTTGATATCAGGTTTCCCAACATGGAAAGCTGAGAACCATACTACTGCTAAAAAATGACAGCATAGTCTGCTCCTTGCAGAGATGAAACAATCACAAACCCCAGCTCTTTCTCCTGCTGTGTCCACTTCATTTCAGAGGCAGGTCAGAGCAGGAAATGCAATTCACCCAGTAAGCTGAAAAGACCAGAGTTCTTCTGAAGACCGTAAAAAAACTTGTTGCACACGGTACTGCCACAGGGTTGCCAGATTTTAACTGTAAAGCAACTCCAGAGCAATGAAAGAAATAGATGTTTCCCGTGTCTATGCATTAAAATCAGGACACATAGAGGAACGAGTACTCACAATGTAGCAAGGTTCACAGTAGGCTTTCTTCTCCACAGCGTAGAAAGGCTGTCCCCTCAGCTTGCTCTTGCACGTTATACAGGTGAAACACTCCACATGGAAGACTTGGTCCATGGCTGTACAACCAGTGCCTTCTCCAACGACATTCTCCCCGCAGCGGGCACAGCGTCCTGTCACCAGAGGGAAAGGACAGCAGTCAAAGCAAGCCCCTCGACCCAGCTGCAGAGGAGGCCCCTCCACTCACCCATGGCTGCAGAGCGAGTGAGGGGGATGAAGCAGCTCAGTCCACAGAAAAACGATTTGTGCCACTGCTGGCAAAGATCTAGTACCACTGGAAGGCCCTCTGGTGCTGGTCCATATGAAATGATCTAGAAAGGATTGAAACTGGCTCCCAAGACAGCACTTATGTCAGTTGTGCTGCTGCAAGCCAGCGATCATCGGAAGGACCCTGAGCTCCAGATACAAACCACTGAGCTATCATCTAACCCAGCTATATAGTCATCTTCAGTTCCTAGGTAGATGGGATAAACCTGTGCCTTAAGCCTTGCTTCCACATGAAAGGATTTTGTTGTAAAAGCCTCATATAGCTGCCTGGTGGCAGCACAATTTAAAGAGAAGATTTTGCTTGTACAGTTCAAACCAATTCTCTCAATGGAGCCAATTACTTTTTCTATTCAAAGATTAATACAGATTAAGATATTCTGTCTATTTAAAGCACAGAAACTATTCCTAAAGACACTGATGTGTGGATACTTTAGTCTTACCGTCCTTCAAGAAAGGTATATCAGAAACTGCTGTTAGAGACTCTGAGTACAGACAAACCTTAAGAGCTCTCTCTGTTTCTGAAAAGGGTCCTTAATGTCAGATACAAATGCATAGCAAAAAGTCTGCAGACACACACTTGCAAAAGGCTTGCTGCCTTGTTCAGATTGTTGCTGAAGATGTTATGTGGCAGATAGATATAAAGTGAAGACAAGATTTCCTTAGCTCATGGGAAGAACATTTCCCTAGGGGAGACTGTGTTGCAGAGATGATGGAAGAGGTGGGTAGAAGGCACACCTTTGCCATTTTTCTCTGCCATTTGAGTTCTAGAAAATGGAGATAGCCCATGAAGTTGTGATGTCCTCACACAACAATTTATATTGAAAATAGAAGGCGTTAAGAACAAGGTCAACTATACTACGCAGGAGAACCCTGCCAAAGAAAATAGAGAAAGTATGATCTGGGGCATTGCCCCACTCAAAATGGTACTCTCCAGTTTAAGAGTAACTGTGGTGACCCCAGCCTGGGGGCTCTGCACTTCTTGAAGGCTTCATGGGTGGTGTGATCAGCAAGGGTGGGAAGGGAAGCAAGAGCTGAGGTATAAGCAGGAAAGAAGACTGAGTTCAATACAGAATTATTCATAAAGGCATATGTAAGTAACACATACCTGATAATAATTATATATTCCAGTAATGATACAATGCTCTCTCATACCATGGTCTGTTTGTTGGCCTTTTCATGCAAATACTGCACAACTTCCTACAAGGACTTAGACTTGTTTTGTCATCCCAAAAGTAGGACTGTGCACTGTCAGTGTCCCCACACTTATGACTTCTTTCCTGCCTGTCCCACACTCCAACAAGCTACTACACTCAGGGAACAAAGCATGTAAGGTACTTTTGTATCTCTCAGGATACCACAGGATGATATATACACACATTTGAGATATATTACCAGCTTGGAAAAGAACCCAGATCATTACAGTTTGCTACAATGGCATAACTATAGTTGGCTTTATACAGGACAGAGAGTTTCTGACTCAAACAGCTCCCAGCTTGAGCAGTGTGAAGAGAGAACTCACCAGATGAATCCAGACAAGTCTGGAAATCCCCCAAATGGAATTAATAATGCTGTATTTAAACTTAACTTTCTTTAGCATTTGTTATTAGGGTTTTGATTGTCACTGTTGTGCTTTAATCACTCCACTGTAACACTTCTAGAGAGGACTGCTTTTTTATGAGCAGAAAAGGAATTCAGGTTTCCCAGCATGGTGGTGAGGCTACAGAGCATGGGGGAAGAATGGAAAAAAACATGAGGGCTAGGAAGAAAAAACCCAAACACACTGGAGTGAACCACAGGAGCGAGCACTGCACTGAGGAGGAGGCAGAACACACCTCCTGTGTACCACAGGACAGCCCTGCTCAGCCCTGCATGTGGACAGCACAGAGCTGCTTCAGGGCCTTCTCCAAACATCTCGTGTAGCTGGGCTGTAATATGAAGAGACGTCTGGGGAGCAGTTAATATCTCTATATATAAAACATGAAATTGAAAGCCATTAGTGTATTACTTTACACAGTGTTTTTCCAGAGGGAATATTCCGCTGAAGAATTTATTTTCCCTAGTGTGCCATTCTGTGATCATCCGGTATTATTTTTATGAGGCATTTGGACATGGAATAATGTAGTGTCTATGCAAACACTTCTCAGCTTTCTTTGTTAACATCTGAGCAGAACATGTGGGAATCTTTTCTACCTCTCCTCTTCTCACATTCATAATTTAGCCAGGTCTTATGTGCTTCAGTATTTATCTTCCTCTTTGACCAAGACATCTCTCCATTTGCTGAAGTAGCTATCTACATGGAGACCATACTTCTGGCTGGACTTGTGCTAGGAGACCTGGGTCTATTTCCTAACTCAAATACATACTCCTGTAATCTCTGACAAGTCACTCAGTGCCTTTGTACCCCTGTCCCCTCTTTAAGCAAAGGGCATAAAGACATCTCTGCCTCCCAAAGGTGTCCTGAGGCTACATTTCCCCCATAGCTCTGAGGTATTCCCTAACTACACTGCTGGTGGTCAGATACAAACCAAAGAGTAGCACAACATGAGTCTTGGCCAACTTCTCCCCTTTAAATTGGTTTCCTAAGGCTTTCCTTCCTCTTTCTGGGTTTTTCCACAGAAGATTCCCACTGAGGCAGCGACAGACTTAACCTGGCTACATTTATGAGAAGTCCAGTTTCTGCTATTAAGTACACAGACAGAAATACTCCTATAAACTCTCACACAGGAAAGCTTCCTTTTTCATAAGTTCATATGCAAACTGTAACTCTGTGGCCTTAAGCAAACCATGTTTTTCATGAGACATGGCAACTCCAGTGAGAATCAAAACACAAGCTCAGTGCCTGGCAACTCTCCCAATTGACTCACTCACACAAAAGGTAAAAGCAAATAAGCCAAAATATTCAAATTTGGGAGCTCCAGTTGGGTGGCTGGATCCACTTAAAGGCACATGGGCAAATACACAACTAATCTGGTTTGCAGCAATGTGATCACTGGAGACTGCACCTTCTGCAGACCTCTGCGCAATCTGGGAACTCGCAAGACTTCTGCAAAAAAGCCTGTCTCTTCTCCCATCTCCTGCAACTCGCTCAAATGTAGTTGAAAATGGCTATTAGTTTCAAGTGTTGGTGAGGGAGGAACTGACAAGCAGACAGGCACATGTACACAGGCAGTGCGATTGCACAAGCCCCATTTCCTTAGAAAACCAGAAAAACTCCACTAAAAACAATGCATCTATCATTATGTCTGATAGAAACAAAACAAAGGTCTGCTTTTCCTGTGTGCCAGTTACCAACGGCGAAGGTATTTGTGGTTGGGCTCACCACAATTAAGTGCCCACACATGTTCCCCATTTTAATATTTTCACACTGGCTCAAATAACTCAGTCCGTTGTGTGCAGAATGCCCATGAGTGAACACAGAACAAGTTGCACTGCTTATTGGGAAAGAAGTAGCAAAGTTTGCAAGACTCAAGAACAAACAGATTGCACAAAAAAGATTACACAAATAATCTAAGAGAAAAATAGCAGGCAGCGTATTACAGTAGAAACACAGAACAACGTGACCCATTTGCTTCCCACAAACAGCATTTAAAAGGCAGCTTAAAGACAAAGGACAAAATTAGCACTAAACTGCATGAAGATGAGAAACTGTCATTTCAACATTCTTCTTTTGCCCCTTCAGCCCTTTTTAGATCCTTTTTCAAGATTATT
Source organism: Poecile atricapillus (assembly GCF_030490865.1). Classification (NCBI taxonomy): domain Eukaryota; kingdom Metazoa; phylum Chordata; class Aves; order Passeriformes; family Paridae; genus Poecile; species Poecile atricapillus. The sequence continues at coordinate 16,862,307 of NC_081256.1, forward strand.
TCAGCAAAACTAGAAGGCGATATGTTGGCAGCAAGCCTGGGAGACTGGAGTCCTCTATTTTTGCATGAAAGAGGTTCATAACCTTGGCCGTGCTGTGACCTTCCTTCAGCCCAGCCTGGCTGCCACATGGTGGTCTTACCTTGGGGGGATGTACAGAAGTGCTCACAGAGGCTTCCGTGCTGAAAGTGCCATCATTAGTGAGTTTCACACAGAAACACTTCAGCAGCTGAAAGGATAGATCAGCTACGATACTCTATTCTGAAACCTCCTCACTTACTGTCTTCTACTGTGTAAAAAATTTGAAATATTGTGAATCTGAAGGAAGAGGGGGAAGGGAGAAGAGGAGCTCATATTGCACATAATGCCACGTTCTAACTTCTTGTTATCTAATTACTATTATTACATGGTTTTCACCTATACTGCCCAAGATCCTGGCTGCTCAGATTATAGAACAGATCAATTCTGCGGGGTACTGGAAAAACACAGAATTCACAGAAGGACCCAACTGCAGGAGTTTATAACCTAATACAAGCAATGACAACTGAGTAGTGATAGGAAATAGAAGGAAACAATCAGACAAAACCAGTCAGCAAGGGAAGCTGTGCTCTCAGCACTCTAAATGTTTTACTGTTGACAAGGAGTCTGTAGACAGCACAGCAAAGGAAAAGGTTAAGGAAGAATTTGAAAGAGGACCCGGAGGGAGTTTAAAGGAAGTTTAATGGAATGCTTCTGAAGAAAGGACAAAGACAACACAAAAGAGAATGTAAGTGCTTGAAGATTGAACATAGACGCCTTCAGATGAGAAGGATGAGCTGGTATGTCACTAGAGAATACTAGAGGAAGAAGGGTGGGAATAGGTCATTACAGGTCATGCAGGTAAAGGCATGAAGCTTCTGTTTGATATGAGGCAGAAATTAAACCAGAGGAGAAATGTTTAAGAGTTGGATTCAATGATCCTTGTGGGCCCCTTCCAACTCAGGATGTTCTATGACTATGACTAAGAGGCAGAAATGATCTGGCCTAAGTTAAAAGCCAGAGAGTTATTTCTGCAGCTAGTTGAGCATGAATAGAGAGAAACTGCATTTTTTGAAAAGGATGTTGCAGAGATTCAAGGTCACCGGAGCTTGGATGCAGGTTTTAACTCTGAAGATTAATAGGACAGGCCATAATCTGAGCTGCTACTCATCAAGATTCTCGAGATTTGGCCAGAAACTGGGCACAATCTGGAGATGAGGAATTAGGCACAGGGTGTTCAACCTTATCTAGGACATGCGTCACTTTTTAGCATCAGATTAGGAACGTGAGCAAATGGGACAAACATCCACCACTGAAGATGGATGATGGAATAGGTACATGTCATACTAATGCTTATGGAAGTAATATTCTGATAGCAATCACACTGAAGCTGAAGATAAAGGCAATGTAACTCCACACAGGTGGCTTGAGATGCTCCTGTTTGCACATCCAGAGACTTCAGTAGCCTTTTCTAGGCTACAGCATTATTTTTCTGTCATACCTACTTAGACATTAAGCCATTGGCAGCACCACTGTGATGTACACTGCCTAACACAGACAATTCAGGCAGTAACTACAGATGCCAAGAGCAGAGAAAGCAGAAAGAAAATGCGCAAACCTCTCCACAAAAGACTTAAATTCATGAATTCAAAGCATGCATTCTATGTAGAGAAGAGATAGGGGATAATTTTCTGATAAAAGCATCAAAGTAGGGAGGTTCTGCATTTGCTGAAATGTGGGGAAAAAACGTTGATATCTCAAAAAACTCTGCATGATGGAAAAAACTTTCCCACCTAACTGTACTGGGGGAATACACCACAAGGTCATATCCTCGGTGCCTATCAATTACACAATTTCCCTTGATCAGCTAAGTGTATTCCCCGGCTCTCACTGCAGCCCTGACACACAATGCAAGAAAGAACTAAAAAAATACAGCACGCTGCCTTTTCAAAACGGTACCAAGAACACTTTTAAAAAATATAAATACATTGAACAAAATATCTCATGAAAAGTTCCCCTGGCAGCCTCAAGACAACCAATATTTCCGCTGTGTTATTTTTCTAATCATCTCTGTTTAGAGTTCGCCAGTGAATGCATTTTAGAGATTCATGACACATTCTGCTTTTGGATGGCTTTGAATCAGCTGGCAGTAAATGTGGAAAAATCATTATTCCTAATGAAGAAATATTGATGACAAAACAGCATTTCGAGGACAACGTTGACCATAAGTCAACAATGTAAAAAGACTTTCCCCTCTCTCCCTCCTCTCTCCTAGTGACTTTTATCCACAGGTTTTCAAGTATTTCCCAAGCATGTGGGATTCCTCAGGACACCTATGTCATACAATTGCTCAATTTTAAGGAGATACAGGAGCAGAAACTGATTATTAGAATAACAGTGTAAGAGCAGACCTTAACTTAGTTCACCCTAATCAAGTTAAGTCCAAGTGTGAGAGCTTCTGCAACAGGTCCTGGGTTCTTTCATTCATCCAAAGGGAATAGAAGAGGGATCTCTGATCCACAAGGGAAGGTTTATGTCCTTCTACAGTGCATGGGAGGTATGCACATTGTGCCAAAGACGTGTTAATAATATTTGTCCCAGAGTGATTCTGACATTTTGGCACTCAGGGCACTGCAATAATGGTACAAAGGGAAACCCAGAGGCATTTTGTGGAAAACGATATTATTTAGCTCACCTTACCCTTGCCTTTCTTACCTATCCTTTTCTTGCTTTTGAACTCAAGACTTTTCACTGAGTGGGAAGCCCTTGGCAATGGTTTATTGTGCCAGGATCCAAGCTTGAAGTGTCACCATTTGACAGTAGCAGGCTGTATGCATCAATTGTCTTACACAGCCTTTGGACATGAGACAGATCAATCTTAATTCCCTCTTCTTCAGCAGACGTCAGAAAACACAATCTTTCACAGTATACACAGCTTCATGCTGCAATGTGTGCCTGAAACACTTCATAAATTAAATCCAAGGCCATGATTTAATTACTGCGTCCTGGTTATTCTGCTTTAACTGTGTTGCACTTGTACTCCAGATGCACAGGTCCCTGCAGTGACCTACTTGTCATTTTTACTGTACAGCACTGTGCACTAGCTGCACTCTCGTGTTGTTTGCATCCCTTTCCTCCAACCACAATACAACTTCATATTCTCACTTTGCTTGGCTGTAAAAACCTGACACATTCTCAGTATGCCCTGGAGGTCCCATTCCACACCACAGAGCAAACGCACTGCAACTGTGCAGGCTCACTCTGCCAACACTCTACCTTCTCAAACATTTCTTCATGCTGCTCATCACGAGATTACTGTCCTACCTCATCTCCAGGCCTCACAGTGAACCTTTCCAACATCCCAGGGAAGGTAGAGGACTGTTAAGACACCCAGCATGCAGGCAGGGAACTTGAGACCCACACAGGTTAAATAACCCTCCAAGGGTCACACAAGAAGTTTATGATGGAGCCAGGAACTGAAACCGTATCTTCTCAATCACAGTCAGGTTTCTTTAACCACAAGGCCATTTCTGAAGGGCCTGTGGCATAAAACGTCCATTTCAGAGGGTGCTTCCAGCACCAGTCTTGCTAAAATTCCCTCCCCAGGAGGAAGAATTTGTTCCTTGTGCAGATCACTCTGTCAGCCTGGCTGAGCCACATAGCAACTGAGCACACACAGTTCTGTGCCTCTGCTGCTGTCCTCTGTTGACAGAGAAAGAAAGGCCTCTGCTTCCTTCAACACCTGTGTGGTGGTGATCCTTCACCCATCTACATCCCCCTCTCCTCAACATCCTGGGACACAAGAGACAATTCAGCTTGTTTCTGATATAAAGCAGATTACAATGAGAGGTACCTCCCCTAATTATTGCAGTCAAAAAATGCAGAGGACCACTCCTGACTTTCCCCAAAAAAATATAAACATTCAGGTTGAACAGTATCTTGAGAAGACGTAGAAACAATCTTACTGCTTCCAAAGCAGCACCATCTCTCTCTACAGCATTCTTGACAGATACTTGTTTAACCAGCTCCTAAAAATCTCCAGCAACAGAGTACTTGGGCAGAAATAATCTCAGCAGGTACCTACTGGTTCCACTGGTGAGCCTTTCTGCCATCCAGCCACAATGCCCCTCGCAGCAAACCCAGCCAAAGCCTTCCTACCCCGCTCATGATGGCCACGGAGGCAGCAGAGAGGCTCGGCTGGGGCTGCAGCAGCTGCAGGGACCGAATGGAAGATGCCCCCCGGCAGGCTGGTGAGTCCCTGAGCCCCACACCCGGCTGAGGTGCCAGTCCCCACGCTGCACGATGTGCAGTGAGTGTGCCAGCCCAGTGGGGGTCAGTGATGCTCTACAGTATTTAAGGTCCCAAACACCTTTTTTGCAGCATGCTTTGCCTTTTTTCCCCCCCCCCCGTTGTTGTTACATTGTGTCAACTTTTTGGCACGTGTTTTACCATGTGCGAACGGCTTGAAATAGAGCCCCGCTAACATCTGGAGACAAAAAAAAAATAATAATAAAAAAAAAAAAAAAAAAAAAGAGAGGGTGAAAAAAAGAGTGGGAGAAAGGAAACATTCCTCCCTTTGCTAATCGATCAAGGAAATGCAAGGGAGAGTAAAATGTACTCTATTTCCTTTAGAAATGTTTCCTTTAATGCCGATGAAAGCTGCCAGATGACAGACACTGAGGCTGTGTATCCACGGAAGAGCCGGGCTCGGGAGGCAGGGGAAGGAGCTGCTAGTGCAGCTTCTCCAGGCACGGGGGTGTCCCTGGCAGCCACAGCAAATCCTCCCCCGGCCCCCGTGTCCCCCGAGCTCTCCAGCACGGCAAACACCGGGCCATGGTCCTGCTGGCCGCTCCTTGCTACCTGCTTCCCCTCCCGCTGCTCCAGCCTGCGCTGAGCTGGCCATGGTATGGCAAAGACGTAGCTTTAAGTTTCAAGTGTAGAGTTGGCTTCAAAGAAGTAACATTTCATAATTATTCTTTTTAATTATTAGAGTGTTTGTGTTTGGGGGCCAATTTTTACAAAAAACCCCAGCCAACAAATACTTTAAGAAGTGCAATGACTATATTTGGTACCAAAAAAAAATTTAAAAAATTAAAAACTTATATTCTCACAGAAGTCCCCCACATTCCTGTACTCCTCTCTGATTGTATGTAGTAAGTTCAAAAAGCAAGACACATAAAAACCTTTTTTGTTGCAAAATAAATATCGGGTAAAAATTATAAAGGCTTTAAGAAAGTGAGCCTTTCCCATGCTTTCAAAAGCGGAGAAACCTCTAATTTTATTGTTCTTTCATAGGAAGATAAGATTTTCTAAACCAAAAAATTACTCTTCTCCTTGGAACACATCACTAATGTTGAAATCTTATTTTTAGTGAGATGTTACCAATGTGTGGGATCCAGAGAACAACCTCAGCAGCTCTCTACTAAAGCCCTAGTGAAGGTGAGGCTACCAGCCAAGTCCTAGTGGGGCTGGCAGGAAACCTCTCTCTGGGCAACTTATCCCAAAGCTGATTCAGTGGGAGTTTACCCCTCCTAAGGAAGGACCTTAGCAAAGGGGAACAGTTGCTGGCCGAGCTGTAGATCAGACAAATTTTGTCAGTTTTGGTGATCCCAACAGCAACAAGAACTGAGCCACTCCCTTTGCAAAGCCTTATTGCATGATAAACCCTGCACAGTGAAACCAGCAAATATCTAACTGCACATGGGGTGACACAACCATGCTTGTACGAATCTCCTGCAGGGAAAGGAAGGCAGGATACCAGGCAGGAATCACTCCTCCTCAGGGGCCATGGGCAGAGGGGCATTTCCTGAGCTATCCTCTGACCCACTGGGCTGGTTCTGTAATGCTGCACCAAATTTCAGGATCCTCTTTTGGAAAGGCACCAAAAAACACCCTGTCATTATGGGGGGTGCCAGTGGCAGCAGCCTCAGGGAGCAGCTACGTGGGGCAGCTCTGCCCGGTCTGGGTCCTTTGTCAGGCGTCTCTCCGAGTGTGCTGTCCCAGCCTGCTCCTTCCCTCCCCGGCTCAGGAGCCCAGCCCTGCTGGTAGAGCAGCAGAGGGTGATTTCAGGGCTGCTGCACCTGACCCCGGCTGTAAGTGATGGCTGTAACAGAGCAGAGCTCGACACCAGACCAGCTGCTCTCCTCAGAGCGTTGGTGCTCACTCCTCCAGCTGGGGACGACCAGTGACTGGCTGTCCACAGGCTCATGCTGCTGCTCAGTACAAGCACACCTTAAACATAGATCAAATTCTCCTGAGCTTTCTTACAGAGCTGAACCCAGAGCGCAGTCAGAAGGTACCAGGTAAGACTCACACTGATACAGACATCAGCCTTTACACTGAGGTAAAAAAATGAGCTGTCTTTTAACACATTCACAAAGGACTGCGGTTGGGTTTGCCATTTCCAACATGAAAGCAGGCTCAAGGAGCCCAAGCAATGGGGTACAGCTCTGTGGCGTTAGGTGCAGGACAAAGAGCAAACAATGTCTGCTGTCCCAAAGACTTTCATCTCCAACTATAATCTACGTTGTACAAGGGCACTTCAAACTACTTCTGTCCCCCTGCCCAGCCAATCTATTTCATAAGCCCAGGATAGGCACCATCAGTGTGTTAAGAAGACTCAAGCCCAGCCAAAAATCACATTATGGCTGGGCATGAATGACTCAATTCACTCTTCCATAGCCTGACTGTGCTCCAGCTGGTATTCTGCAGCTTGTCTCTGCCTCGTGGCATCACTGGGAAGGTGGCGGCACAAGCTGATTTTTACCAAAGGCTCTGCTCAGTGGCAAAGATGAAATTGCCTGAATAATGGCAAAGTTTTCCTGTGCCATTGGCTCTGGCCTACCAACCTGGAATGCCTCCTGCATGCCAGCCTGAGGAAAAACATCTGACAAATCCCAAAATGCAGGGAGGGAACCTATCTCTGCACTGCCAAAAGTGAAAAAGAAAAAAAAAAAGAAAAAAGAAAAAAATTAAAAAAAAAAAAGTGAAGAAAGACTGAATCTGACAAAGAGTAGTGTCCTGAACAAATGGCAGCTCTCATAGACCCAACAATGTTTAAGGCCTGAGGTTTTCAAAGGTGTCTGGCTGTATGAGAAGATGTCACACTGAATTTCAACCAGCACCTCATTTATTTCAGGTCTTTTGAAAACCCTGCCTTTCACAATCCGGCACCAGCCCAAAGCTTCCTTGCTGTTTTGAAACATGCGCTGTCTGTGTGTTGACAGCAGCCCTGCCATAAATCACATCCCTCAGGCATTGGAAACCACCTCACCTGTATGGCGAGCATCCACTGTTCCTTGCAATGAATTCCATCACTCCAAATTTCTCAGTAGCTGGAATCAATTAATGCTGGCTTTTTTTCCTCATTAAAGCAACCTCCTAGACAGAGGTTTCCTTCTTCACCCCAAAATCTGAGGCCTTTCCAACCAGGTACAAGGTCCAATATTTGTTTACTCTCTTGGACAAATAACAGGAACTTTACAACCTGGGATGGAGAAGTACTCTGAATCCGCAGGGGACATTCAATATTTGTTCCTATTCAGAATGACCACACATGTCATAATCTTAAAATGTGACACAGGTATTGAAAGCAAAAGTCCTTTAAAAATGTCATTTGATGTTGGTGACACCATATTTATTAGACTGATGTAATTCAGCAATAACTATAATTCTGCTCCTCCTTTGGGTCATGGAACCTGCTTTTACTGGCCAGGGTAGATGGAAAGTAATACTGATAACTCTCTAAATTTGAGAATAACATCCCAGTGGCAACATGCTTCATCTCAAGTCCATGATGGATTACTCATATCAGCTATCCACAGATCATTACGCTCACCTGATTGTCACATTGTCAGAGCTTGCTGTTTAAGGATATCAAAGTTTTCTTGCTTGGCCTCCATCACAAGTGAATTAGTGCAAAATATGAGATATATATTTATAATAGTTATTATTTTATTTAAAGAAAGTATGTGGAAATCCATCTGCACAATTGTATGTGTCACTCTCACACATCCTACTGCTTTTGATTTAAAATTAGCAAGGCTTAAAAAATAATAAGTTAAAAACCCTCACACCATAAAGCCAAGCTCTTTAGTGGCATTAAGTCTGATTTGTTTGAGGTGGTGGTTTTGACTCTAGGGCCTGTTGACTAACAGGAGGAGACACGAGAATTGCGGGTACTGATCTATTTATCATGATTAAAGACTTTCCTGACATTTCTCCTCAAGTTCTCTATGAGGAGGCTCTGATGTTGACCGGCATCTACAGAGGAATGCTCAAAGTACTATTCATCACTCATTCTAGTACTACTAAGATGGAAGATTCTTCCTGAATTGGCTTCCACATGAAGGGCACCAATCCCTGTCTCCTGAACTATTCACACAACTCATGACCTGAAAATTTTGTGCCAATGGAAACTGAAACCGCAAAAGCTTTCCCTCCCTCCCACGGCTGAACCAATCAGAAAGGACTGATTCAATATCCAGAGCTCATGATGAGTTCTGCCAGTCCAATGCCCTTGAACAGGCATTAGAAAAGGCCACCATCAGCAGGGATTGTGTTTGCCAAAAACTTGGAGTTGGAAAACGTCCTGAATGTGTCGTACCAGTGACGGCAACTCTGTATGAGCAAAGCTGGCAAAACGCTGTGCTCTGAACTTTCAGGGCTCTTTACTGGTTTCCTACATTCATAGGAGTTCACTGTGAAAACAGTAAAGGTGTCTAATCTTCATTAAACTCTGGTGTAACAGTAAGGAAAACTGATGGACTTGTTTACATGTGATATACAGAATCATTTGAAATCCACTAGACTTCCAAATTTAGATCTGACGTAAATGTAGAGACAGTTTATACCAAGCCTGATTTTAGCTGATGTAAACTTGGTCGACTTCTGTTGAATTCATATGACCAAACCCAGAAAGCCAACAGTGTTTTAAGTCAGTTGGTTTCCATTGGCACATAAAATGATGCAGCTTTATTATGTTGACAAAGTCAGACGTGATGGGTGGGTCAGAGAAGATATTATTCCCATCCCAGCACAGGAAAAAGGTGTGGGACACTTCTGTCCCAATGGAAAGCTACAACTTACAAAAGCCTTCAAAACAGAACCTTTTGGGACTTCAAACAGTTTAGAAATTTCTTTCATTGTTTTCCATTGTTCTAAGCATCCCTGCACAGGTGAGGACCTACAAAACAAAATGCATTATGTAGCTTGTGGGAAGTCTATAACCATTATTCTAGACCAGATGACTCCAGAAGAGTCTGAGATAAGCTTCAGATCCATGTCCAAACATTAGAACACCTGCAAAAAAGTCTTAGTTCCAGTATTGCTTCATGAGAAAGTCAAAGGAACCTCAACATAGCAAAAAGAGAGAGAGAGACTGGCATTTTGGAAATCTCAGACTAAAGTCTTACAAGCTCCTTTTCATGCAGATGAGCCCTGTCTGAGGTATTAAGGGTCATCATGTGATATTCCCAGCTAAGAGTGACACAAAATTAGTAAATTGCCATGGGGAAACAATATTAATATTTCATTTTACAGTCACATTTGTGCTGTATATTGTTCTATTCCTCCTTGTCCGCAGAGCACTAGAATGAAGCTACTGCACACACTGATGTCCTAAGAGTTTAGGCAGTATTTATTCAGTCAGACTGATTTTACTGTAGCCAAGCTGATGTCAGTTGCAGCATCTTCTAGTCACCCTGTTGAGATGTGAGCCACCATGTGCCACAATCAGACCATGCTCCAAAACATCATCCTGTGAAATTTTTGCTCTTTTGAACAAATGGTTCTGCAATTTCCCTAGGCCAGAACAGCTCTTGTAATCAGACATTTGCTGGATGCACACCATTCCTACATGCTACCTAACAGCTGTTACTCACAGTACAGGACTTCTGTCACTTACAAAGGACTCAAGGCCACAGGTCAGTCACCTTGTCTTCCCTGAGAGTTGTGCCACATAGGGCAACAGGCAGCAAGACTGTGAGTGCACACCTTGCAGTTGTACAAAACGGAAGCAGAGTCTGTAGACTTGACACAGCTTAGTTATGGCTCCTCATCCAATGCCCTGCTGTAATCAGAGCAAAGAAATAACAGACAACCCACCTGGGTCCCAAGACTAATTGGCTTTCTGTGAAATATTGTTTTTGTTTAAAAGACCACAAAACTTGGATCAATGGGCCTTACAAACAAGAAACCCTTTACTCATGACCAGGCATGACCAGAGCTAGTGCAGGGCACAGATCTCCAACCCCAGAGCAGCAATGTCCCTCTGGACTGTTTGGGGGTGGCCTCTTTTCCAAAGCCATTCTCTGACCCTCCTGCTGAGGCTCCTAAAACTTGCATTATCAGTGCATTTTTTTTGCCTAAGCCCTCAAGAAAATATGTGACTCTTCCCTGTGTGACTGAAGAGAGCAGTTTTCATTCCTCACTCAATTTAGAGACAGCAGGGCGGCAAGCGACCGGAAGAGTCCAAATGACAAGCTTTCTCTAGGAGCTGGCCATGTAACTGGCACAGGCCTTGTGGCTCTCCTCAGCCGCCTTTCTGACAGAGGATGCCATGGAGATGGCAATGCACCAGCTGTGCACATCTGCACTGCACATGCTCCACTTCCTTCACCTTCTGAATTCTCCCTGTGAAGAAACAGTAGAAATAAATCTGACCATGAGCAACCTCCATTTTTCACTCTCCTCCCCTTTTTGTTGCCGTGCACAGAAATTGAGTATACATAGAATAAGAGGTTACAGTAGTCTTAGCATCAGTAGTGGCCTAATGGAACTACACAAGCACAGCACACTGAAGCCTGTGCTTTGTCATTTTATCTTTAGAAGAAGACAATGGTTTTAGGCATATACAGATAAAAGATGGAATATTTTAAAATTTCCCACCCAAATATCCACTGTTATTGTAGCCATACATTCCCCAGTCCTGCCCTTCCACTCTACCCTACCTTTCTCCCTCCACTAAACAAGACACATCAGATTTGCCAGTGTTGGAGAGTCACACTTCACATGACCCATGTAAGCATCAAAAGCTGGATCAGTTGATGTGAGATGTTGAGATGGAGAATGGGAAAGAAAGGACCACCATTAGAATCAGATTCCAGGTAGTATCCTGCATTATATATGTGTGTATGTACACACACACGTATTTATTTATGCGTTTTAGGATTCTCACTAATTTTAGCCATGGGACAGAAATGAGAAGCAGCTGCCCAGCTCATGGAGATGACAACAAGAACACATGACTAGAATTAGCTCCACGTTGGCAGTGACAATCGCTAGGACTTTGCTGTCCAGAACAGCTGGCTTCTGCACAGCATAAAGGACCCACATCAGAGTCCTTTCAAATGCCTCCCTCCAGCTCAGCCAGACACAATTCCCTAGCTCATGTGATCACAAACTCTGCACTAAAAGGTGTGGAAAGTCAATATTGCCATGTCCCAGCCATTCATCAACACAAGTGAAAATTCGAGGTAAAAGGCTTCAGACTTTCTGCAGTTTTTTTGACAGTCACATGCTGAATTCACTCGTCTTTCACGGCAAGCACATCATGAGGAAATAGAGACATTTAAAAAGCTGGGGTTTTTTTCAAGTGTATTTTTAAGTGACAACAAAAGCAACTAAAACCCCCACAAAAAGTATCCCTTCTTTCAACCTGCACTCACAAAGAATGCAGCACATCATCTGCCCAGCGTGCCCCTGACAGTACAGACAGAATCAGAACATGTACTGAGCAGACAGTAAGTTATTAACCTCTCAAGATATTGTCTGGAACGAGAATTTGTTGAGGAAATTGTATTTTAAAGTTCAACACTGTTGCTAACTGAACACTGGTTCACAGCTTTAAACAGATAGTTTAGCATGGCTGGGACAGTGATTTGGAAGGACCTACAAAACAAAATAATTAATTTCCCACATCCAGCTGTGTTTAGGAGTGCCTTAGGCTGTGGAAGACGGTTGTACCCATACTCCTAAACTCTCAACAAAGGGGTCTGCTACTGCCATGGTGTTTCACTGAACTGCTTGTGTTCAATGGGGAGATACATTTTGTGAACTGTCAGAACTCCTGTCACTACCTGTGCTGTCCCCTTTTGACCCTGGTGATGTGAACACAGTTTTTCAGAGGTTTGGCTCTTAGCTCACACTTCCAGAAGTAATTATTTCTACATCTCTGTGCATGTCTTGGCAGACACACAAGGAAAAAAAAGCAAAAAAAAAAGTGAATGAGCAAGTTCCCAAATGAAAGCTGGTGACAAGGTATCAGATGTAGTCTCCCATATCCGCTTTGCACACACAGTGATCCTATTGCTATCGACATTGTTTCTCTCAATGGGGCTGGCTTGGCAGGGCCATGGGACAGGCACAGTGCTTTGCCACTCTCTCCTGCTCAGCTGACACAATCTGCGCTGGCACAGTCCAGGCAGGGGACATCTCAACTGCAGGTTTCACAAATCACAACAGGTTTACTCTTGGCTGCTTGTAGCATCCCAAATGTCTGCCAGGGCTGGCTTCTCGTGATCGGCCTGCCAGTTTGAGATGACCGTCTCCTGACTTTTGAGCAGCAGGTGTGACCTTGGCTTGTAGCCAGAGAAATGAAAACATGTGTTCATGACATGACATGATGAACAGCAAGGTGCATTTGGAAACATGAAAACAGTGCAGCTTACTAAAACCAGCAGGAAAGTTTGGCTACTTTTGATTCTTTTCATTCTTTTAATCCTCCCCTACCTCTCTGCACCACTGAGAATCACTCTGTATTGATTATGCTGACACTGACAGCAGAGCTGGAACTTTTTTTTTTTGCATCTCAGATGAGAAAGTGGGTTATGATTCATCTCACAGAATCTGAGTCAAAGCAATTCCTTATAAAAAAATCAAACAGTTTTGATGCATTTCCATCAGAAGAGAAGAGGCTGGAGAACACTCAGCAAATGAGAGTCCTCTTTAATTCTTCTTTTTAACACATTTCACTCTCAGAAAAAATCTGTCCTTTTCCCCCACTGGAAATAACTCATTTTGAGTTAAAGACACTAAAATACCTCCAAAAGCTACTAGCAAAAGACAAACCACCCCATCAAAAAAGACAGCATGAGACAAATGCCACCAGAAGAAGAAATAACAAATGCCACACTGTGCCCCACTTTGATGGAACAGTGATTGCCGGAGTGGAAAGTAACAGATTACTATGGTGAATTATCAATTTTCCTAATAGCCTTGAGCTATCTAAATGCTGAAGTGTGATAACATTAGTAGGTACATTACATTAACAGCAGTTAAAATGATCAAGTGTGATCCTGGAGCACATTTTTCCCCCCTTTCTTGTTTTCATAGCCTTGTTAGTAACCCTGGAAAATAGAGCTTCTGCTCTGCATGCTGGGAAAAGCCTTCAGACTGGTTGTGATTTCTTATCAGACAAGGCTCACAAGTCCATTTTGGTTGATTTTCACATAAAATAAAGATTGTGGCCACAGCTTTGGGTAAGGCATGGAAATTGAAGGAATTCTAGGCTCAATTCCCACTTTGCTACTGGATCTCAGCATGACTCTGGGTGAGTCATCTTAACTCTGCCAGTCAGCCTCTCGTTTGTAAATTAGGGACAGTAATTTCCTGGTCCTTTTCAGTTTCAGAGTTCTGAGGGATGCACCCTGTTCCTATCCTACATTTAATTTGCACATAGTACAGTGTGACCACAGCCTTGGATGCCACTGCAGCACAATGAGCCATAATGGAACACGGGAGCAAACTGCGAATTTAGTGCATCCAGCTTCAGAGAACAGGTGAGCTGGTTTTGGTTTTAAAAAGCAAAGAAAGGGTTCCTTCCTGTCAGGTCATGTACACAACTAACTCGAAACAAAGAAATTATACTGTTTTCATGTTATCCATGACCGCATGGCTGAAAGGGTTTCTAACTCCAGCTCCAAAACTGAATGCCTGTGCCTCACTTGCCAGCTTACCTACAAGTCATGACAAAAGAATGTCTTGAGGCTTTAAACACTCCAAAGCTCTATCTGAAGTGAAAATTATTTATATAATATTACAGTCCAGAAAAACATCTTCACTCATTCATAGACACTCGCATAAACCCCCTCTCAAAATACCTGTATGTGAGAATTTAGAGCTTATGATATCCTGGATGGAGGAAACTCCTGGTTGCACTCATCTCCATTAAACAGGAGAAGAACTTTCTCTATCCTGTATGTCCTAAACTAACAGTCCATCTTCAGCTCCTGGTCTCATCAAGGAGATTTCCAACCAGGGGTCCTCCAGGTGCCACAATTTGTGGATTTTAATCAGGTGATGCCATCCCCACAGAGAACCCCCAGGGACCAGCCAGCTAATTTCATGTGGAGCAAGAAACAGCCAGCAGGTAGGTCCCATTTTTACTTCTTAATGATCAGAGTTAGCTACAGACTAATGAACTGCAGCTTGATGGCTCACTATTCATTCTTCAGCCCTTCCAGTCCACAGAGAATTTACTTTCTAAGTTCACCATGAAGAAGCTGGATTGTCTTTGAACTGTTTGTCAAATTAAGATAGAAAGATTTGGTTTGTTTCAATGTAGGACTGTTAAATATGGGGGTTGGCTAATAGCCTCATCATTGTTCAAAGGTCTTTCTGAAAGAGGATGAGGTTTCCTATCCATCTGTACAGGCCCTAGCACACTAAGGGCCCTCTCACAACAAAAGAAGTATCTACCACCCTCATGGATTTTTTTTTTTTTGTCATGGCTATGTTAATTTTTAAACAAGAAGAATCATGTAAAATACAGCTGTACTTTAGAAATACACATCCCTGAATTTATCACATTTCACTCCTCTTTGAAGACAGCAGGAGATTATCAGTTTTTATTTACTTACTTTGGGATAAACCTAATTTCATTCATGGCCTGAAACCCACCTCTCTTTCACAGCATACACGTGACCATGGGAATCCTTTTGATAAAATGATACTTTGGTATTCTGAACTTATGCTTCATTAAATAACTTCTGCATCAAAAATCAGTTCTGTTTAAAAGTAAGAATATGTCTATTTTGACTGCCAGCAAGTCAAGCTAAACCAGGGAATTAAAAACACAGAAGTCATGCTGCTTTCTACCTGTTCCAGCTGGGATTTTATGACCTACAATAACAAGGGGTAATTGTGGTTTTGATGCAAGATTTAGATCCCATCTGTGAAGAGACTGTGCTTTAGAAACACTCATGATGCCAAGTCTTGACCACTCTTGTGTGGATATGAAGAGGAAAACGTAAGGTAAGTCTCCTGACTCATGCGGATACCAGGTGCTCAGGACTTAGAGAAGTGCAACCTTCTCTCACTCCTGACTACTACATCTGCTGGATCTTCATTTAAAAGATGTGCACTCAAGCCTTTATAAGGCTAAGATCCCTGGCATAAAAAGATCTAGGTCCTTAGCTTCATAAAACAGGTTTCCCAAAATTAATACAGAGTAAGTGGATAGGATCAACAGCAGAAAGAATCAAACTTCTGCATCCATTTCCAGTCTTTCAAATGCTTGAGAAGCAACTTAGACCAGCTCACAGCCTCTTGCCTTTCTCATGGCTGGAGATAAATGCATGTAGATATGGTATATTTTGCTCTCCAACCACTCACTGGCCTTCTCTTTTTCTCTTCTTACTTTGAAACTGTGTGCTAAAATTCACCATCCAGGTTGCATTGAGATTACTCTTAGAAATTTATTTCACCTCCACTTGCTGTGCAAGGATGCTGGCAGGCAGAGGACTCCCCGAAGAAGCTAGACGAGGGTGGCAAGCATTGACAGAAGTGAGACTGAAGAAACAGGCTCTGAAAGCCATTTACCAAGACAATTCAAGCCCCTGGGGAGCAGAGGGAGGGTGACTCCCCTTGTGGCAGGCCACAACAGGGCCGCTGGATGTTGATGGTGCTGCACTGTGACCTCCCTGAGCAGAGGTTGCTCCCAGGCTTTGTAGCCTGTGTACAAATGCTGGAATATGGCTTGAACATATAAAAATAATGACTTGAACAACAATGGAGAAAAAGGTCCCCATTATATGTCTGTTCTTCCTGCTTTTGTGAGCAGTTACATAACAGAAAATGACTGTCGGCTCATCAGTTGTTGAAAGTCTAACCTACTATTTTCTGACCCAGATGTTGTTCAAATGAGGACAGACACCATCTTGCAGCAGAACCCCTGCCTTTAGACAAAAGACACATCACATTACACAGCAAAATTACAATGTAATTATGCTCTTGTAGTAATAATATGCTTTTTTTAATGATAACCTTTTCAGAACAGATCTAAGAGTACAGGCAAGATATGACAACTTTCAGTTTCTTTTTCTGGTAATAATTCAGATGAAACCAAGTGGCTACTTGTGTCTCTTAGAGGCTGCTGATATGCCTGACCAAGACTGAAATGCAACACAGACCATGTTCATTTTAGAGCCTCTAGAACTGTACAGTGCTCAGAGCCATGCCAAAGGAAACAGACACCATGAACCAAAGGAAGTCCTACTTGGACCATCCAGTGTGTCTCCTCAGCTGAACCTCCTATGGACTCTACCTACCTATCCTCTCTCCCGTACCTGACTTGGACTGCTACCTGCTAACCCACATCCTGGCCCTCAAGAAACAAAATCAGGGAACACATTCAACACTGTTTGGATACCAAGTCTCTGGTCCCAGTGAAGGAATTTTAGCTTATGAAGCCAAATAGAGATGCAAAGCCAGTGATGGGAAGGGTTGGCAGATTCAACAGTGGTGTCAGTTATTCTTTAATCTTAACTGTGACATGGCATCTCAAAGAACCATTGGAGATGAAGGCTTCTCCATGGGGGACACACATATGACTGCTGCTGTTAATCATCTCAAGCAAATTCAGTGAAAAGGAAAAAATTAAGTTTGAAAAGGTAAAATGATCTGCCGCAGGTCAAGATGTCAAGATGAGAAGCAGAAAATAAAGTCAAGCCTTCTGTTTCTTTGGCCTTGCTCTTCAACCCAATTCTTCACCCATTGTCAAAGCCAGGGTTTGACAACAGAAAATACTCATAAAAAAATCTATATATCCTGAATTATCAGCTCAGAGTTAAATCAAGATTCCTTTACTGCACAAACTGAGTATTTCCCACAGGATGATTTCAGCATCTCTCTTCTCCCCATGTGCATCCCTACAGCATGCTGGAACTACAAAAGGAGACTGCTGCATTATCCAATACATAAAAAACTGGTGGTTCCTTTGGTAGCTTTGAGCATTTATGGTAAAATACCAGTGAGAGTTTCTTCCCACCAGTCAGGGAAACTGCTGTGGGGAGTGACTCAGCTGGGACATAGTCCAGAAGGCAACAGGAGATGAGGGGCCTCAATGGCACTTTTCCAGTCTTAATCAGCACTGTCTGCATGGTGATAGAGACTGATAAGTTGCCAGAAGTCATTTCTTTCTATAAGACTTGAAACAGTAGTGCAGAACAGTTGTGATCTTTGTGTGTGTGTATTTTGTTGGGTTTTTTAAAATGTGAAATCAAGGGCTGTAATTTCCCATGGTGGCCAACAAACAATTTTGATAGTTTCATTTTAATCTCCTATAAGTATCTATTTCTCCTCCCTCAACCTTACCCAATTTCCACTCCACTAAGTATTATTTTCTCCAAACAAATCAGACATGCCTGTCTACAATAGCACATTTATCAACAGGGAGGGCTGCGATAGAGAGAAACTATCCCTACTGCACAGAGCATAAGACATTTGGGAATCCTTTCTAATAAAAAGGGATTTGATTAAAGACAGCCAACTACCACAGATCAGCACCTTAATCATCAGCAAAGAAGGAAGAGCAGCTTAGACTTAAAAGACTTTAATTTGCCAATCTGCCAAAGACTTCCCAGGAGTAGTCACTCCACAAGTTACTCCAGGGCCTACAAGGGGATAGGAGGTGTCATACACCAAGGATTGGGGTGCTTAGACTTACTATAGTAGTGTGGTCCTAACAAAGTAAAGTTAGGCAGAATACCCAACATGCATGTTTAACTCCTAAAAATTCAGAGGAATTTTTTAAAACCTATTATGCCTAGTGATATTTCTATGCTTAAGCACTGCCTTGCCAATGGCAGCTAGAAGATTTCCCAGCGACTGGATTGTGCTGCTGTGGTAATCCTGGCAAGACAAAGCTTCCAGCTGCGATCTTGCTGCTCCCAAGCGTCTCCAGCATGCTGCTGCTGGCTCCCACCACACTCCCAGGCTCCCCAGGAGGGCAGTGTGATCCATGCTCTGCAGCCAACTGTGTGTGCTTGTGTGAGCAACCCCTGCCTAGAACAGTTCCCCCAACTCTGAAACCACCTTCAGTGGTTTCACCTGGGAAGCTGCAGAGAGGTGCAGTGAGCACAGACTGGATGGAAGTGTTGGCTGTCCTGCTCCTCAGCTCAGCTCATTGGGTATGCCAGCAGTACCAGACAGCATTTCTAGGGCGAATAGACAACTTTAGTGATTCCTACTCCTCTTCCTTCCCAAGGAACCTTCACCCTGCCCACTGCTGGGCAGATTCTGCTGACTAAAGAACCAAGATGGCTTGACTGAAAACCAGAGATATGGCAAGTGAACTTGCAGAAGCAAGTTGGTTACAGAGAACATCCCAGAGTGCTGGCAGACCAAGTAAAATGACCTTTCTCCAGCCTGACAGTTCAAATGTAATTATTACAACAAATTATTTTCATGACTTAATATAACGCCTTGCAGCTTTCTAGCAAGGTTAATTAGATTTCTCAATTCAAAACCTATCTGCTCTTAACCAACTTTTAATATGCTGAAATCCAGTTTTCTAAATTCAAACTAATAAAAGTGATTAGCTGACAGCTATCTGGTATGCTACAATTACCATGGCATTTAGACCTCAGGCATAAGATATTTAATGCAAATCAGAGTCAGTGTCTCTGCCCATTTGTCCTTTTTCAGATTATTTGATCAATGTGCCATATGAATCCTGTACAGTTCACACTACCATGCTAAACAACTAAAGAACAAGGGCAGAGATATTGGTTGAGACAGTTAACCAAAGTTGAAAGACTTTTTTTTTCCCCTCCCACACTTAATTTGTTCTTTCCACATGAGCATGAAGTTACTGAAAGGCACTGGCTGACAGCTCAAGTAGAGATGGGTATTTAGTTCTGACATAGCCAGAATTAGTACAAAACTCCCGGCCTGCACTGCCAAATCAGAAAAATTCATCCACTGTGACTCCTGAGGCTCAGGGAGGAGCCTGGGCTGGAGCAAATCTAGGAAGATGAGGGCAGCCTACCTCTTTCACTGTACCTAAGCATAAAAAGCAGTTGTACTCCTGCATTCTGTATTTTGTTAGAAATGTTTCCAGAAGGCTGTATGGGGCACAGCATGCTTAGGGAGCTGAGGAGATGTTCAGCCCAATACATGGTTCTCTTGCACATCAGGAATGCTAAGCCTCAGAGATGAACCTCAGTGGCACTCAGTGCAATTAGAAAATCAATCAGGTGCAGTTGGTAATTACACATGACCTGCCCAGGGTAGGACTAAGGTTGTTGCTTGATTTTTCCACCGTGCATCATGCATGATTATTCAATCTTTGATTATGCTACTGTTTATATAAATAACACTGGCAAAACTTCTGAGTGCTCTGAAGCCTCCTTTCCATTTTGTCATCTCCTGCTGAATTAAGAGCTATTGGCATGGCATTGGTCTGACCTCCCATCTGATAGCCAAATTGATGACCTAATACTGAAAGACTTTATGTTCCCACCCTTTCAGCTATGCATCCCTTCTGGATGAAGAAACTTTGATGTACCACCCTCTCAAACAGAGCAGAGCAATCCTAGTCATACAATATTAGTCTGCAAAATCCCAGCTTTGCAGCTTCATAAATACAAGTGGTAAACAAAACTAAAGCTTCACTTCAGGAAGCAATTTCTGAGCTGTGAGGAAAATTAATCACTAGAACAGCTTATCGGGGTAGGTGGTTGACTCACCATTGCTCGAAGTTTTTAAGATAAGATTAGATCTTTTTTATTTTTTTGAAGTCATGATTCAATCATGTTTCTGGGAGAAACTGAGAGTAGGACATTTTGCAGTATAATGGCAAGGTCCTTTCTGACCTTGGAGCCTGTGAATCTTGTTTGTTTATCTGCCTACCTTCTTGGGCTAAAAGGAAAACAGGAAAACTAAATGTGCTTTGGTCCATCAGCAAAGTCCTGCCACACAGTTCTGCATTAAGAAAATTGCTGTAATCAGATCTCGTGCTTCAGGGCTTCAGCCATTTGCCTGAAGAGGGCAGGAAAAAAGTTTCTACCTCTTGCCTGCCCAGCTAATGGCCAAATACATGCTATGTTTATTTGGTTGTAGCTTCATGTTTAAAACATCAGAGTGTGAACCCAAATGGCTATGGGCAGAGATGAAGTCAAAGCCAGCAACACAGAAAATGCTCCCTGGCTATTTTCTATTCAGTTAGCCATTCCTGCTCATACCTCAGATCTCTGATAGTCATCAACTCTGATGACTATCAGTGTTTACAGAGAAGACATTTTGGTTATTAGGGCACAGCCCACAGGTGGTAGAAGATACTGATAGAGAATTGGGACTGATACTAATGCCACCTACAAGGGCAATGTTTGTTTGATGAGTACACCTTGATCTTCTCATATTATCAGATCCTTGCCACTGCAACATCCTTGTTTGTTAGTGAAACTGTGGTCCCCACCTGCTTTTTGATTAAACCAGACCACGAAAGTTTCTTTAAGCCAGAAATGTTTTGGTCCAACCAAACTCTATAGCAAATAGATCTGGGGGCAATCTAAATGATTTTTTAAGAAATTATGAAATAAAGGAAGATAAGGAACATAAAATGAATGGCCTGCCCCAGTCTTTAACTCTACAAACTACAGCAGTTTGTTTCATAATAACATTATTACCCAAGCCTGTAAGAAACCAAGCACACAGGCAGATCCATCAATAGTGCCCAAGACTCTTGATTTCGATGCAGAGTTCAGAGGCCTTATCACCTATGTTTCATGTAAAGGCAAGATATAATTCTACACCTATAGATGCCTAAGATAATTATACTCCATACTCTTAAGAAGGAAATTAGATGCTTATCTTTTTCCAGGTAAGGAAGATGACACCGTTATGAACCAGTCAGTCCAGATTTGTCTTACTTGTATTTGTTGGATCCAGTTGTGGGTCCCCATGTATAACCAACCTGATTGACTTAAAATGGATTTCCTTTTAATCTGTGCCAGCACACAGAAAATGAAAATCCATGCCTTGGAAGCAGAACACATTTACACTGCCAGATTTTTTTGCAGCTGCAATGAGAAGGGATGGGGCAGGCAGGCACAACAGCAACCGCACCTGAATTCAGACTGGTAGCCTGGAAGCTGGGGACAGATGGTGTGAAAATGAACCAGACACTGAAAAATTCAACTTTATATCCAGTAAGACTATAAACATACAGTGAGTGAGCATGAGATTTATGCTGAAATTACAGAGGAATTCCTATGGATGATTACACTTCCAGCCCAAGCATGGAAAGCACATCCATCAACAGGAGTGTCACTACGTTACCAGTGCAGCAGTCAGGCCTCCCATTACTGAACAACGTAAATACAGAAGAGGGCCACGGACACTTGTGACATGGCTCACCAAAGTACTCATCAGAGGGAAGATTCTCCATGTCATACAGCATTTTCTTGGTCAGATGTTCCAGCTCATCCTCAGGCCTGAAGGCAGGTGTGCCTGATGCAGGTCCAGCGCTTGGATACCCACCCTGAAAAAAAAAAAGAACAGCCTGTGATGTGGTATAAAAGCATTCACACACAGTAAGGGGGTATATTGGCTGTTCAGTGCTGAACTTCATTCTTTGTCTTATTTTTTTTTTTTAAGACCCAAGGCATTCAAGCAAGTAAACACCTAACTTCATGTAATGAAAACAGACTCTGGAGAACAGCCAGTGAAGTACTATATATCCTCCCAGATGGGAAGAATCCCCATAATTAGATGTCTACTGGGTAGCACATAATAATAAATAAAGCAGATTATTCCAAGAATAACATGATACAATCATTCTCCAAAACTGAAAAAGGCTTTGGAAGCATTTAAGTTCAGACTTGGTAAAAGTTTCCATCACTTAACAACACAACGTAAAAGACAGTTGTACAGTGGTAGAGCATATGGACAAAGACAAATAACCCCAAGCTGCTAGTTATGTTCTCTTCTCCTTTGTTTCGACACAAATCCTGCTCTTAACATTAGTGAGATCAGGAGCTGGTCTAAATATTTTTTTTACTAGAGATACAAAGGTTTTAATACGTGTGTAGAAACTCAGATGTCTTGGCCTTCATAAACTAACAGCTGCATACAGTATTTGCAGCCTGTCTCAGAGAGTCTCCTCCCTGGAAAACACCCAAAGTATGGCATATTTTGAGAAACACAGAAGTAGCCTTATGCCTAGAAGTTTCTTAGAAGAAGCTAAGTTTGGTGTCCATAAGGAGAAACTCGGTCATTTCAGGATTAAAAGATGCTGACACCAGCTCTCCTTGTGTGCACTGCTTTCTTCAAAGACTTGCATATGGAAACTAACTTATTTATAAAACACATCATTTTAGTAAAGCAAATGATTTCATTGATTAATTGCTGCCTACATCAAGGATTGGACCTTTGATATGAAACAAGGAAACATTTTTTCCATGCTCCATAACTACTTAAATGGCAAGAAAATGTAAGATCACTGGAGAAACAATACACTGACCACTTCTAGGGACTACATCTGTCATGATGAATCTTTATTGAGCCAGTGATGTTCAACAGAGAACAGCAGCTTTAAAGCACCGCACTTCAAGAGAATTAACTGTATGCTTCCATGCTTTTTTCTTTCAGGAAAGAAGGAGATTTCAAATGAGACATCAATCAATGTAGAGAAGGCCTCAGAACAGCACTCTGCGATAAAACTTCAACCATCCACTCCCAAAACCCAAACACCTGCATCATGTTCCTGTCTCCATCACACTTAATTTTCTAGGGTCCATGCTAAGCTGTACCATCATCCTTCTCACTTGGCCTCAGCAGGTGCCTGTGCTCCCTGGAAGGGCTGGATTTGCTGTGCACACACTCAGTACAGCCGCTGCCCCCACTGCCTGCCTAAAATCCACACTGCAGCAGAGTAGCAGCAGTTCAGAAGGCAGAGGGGTGGCATGGTCCCCTAGGGAAAAAAGTGTACCTGGAATAAGCCCCAGGCTGGATGAATTTCCCTGAAGGGCTGTGCAAAGTCTGTTTGCCACACATTTATCCTCCTTGACTGAGAACATGGCTTGGACCTAACTTACATTCAGAGTTTTCCAGAGATGTTTTCTTTTTTCTTTGCTTATGATTTTTTTTCTGAGCAATATTTAAAGATTTTGTGCACTTCTCCAGGAATTCTAGTTGTCTAGCAGTTGTCCTGAGGAAGCTGTTGAGTATCTGGAAATGCTGAATGTCCACATACAGAGCAGTAAACTTTTTTGTACAAATGCAACCATGCTGATGTGTTTGGGTTACCACAATTTACTTTTTCACATGGGGAGGCAGACAGTATGGTGCACCTGCATTTGCCTTCTAAAACATGTAAGTGTCATCTCTGTGGGATACTTAATTTTGGTATGGATAAGGCCATTTGTATGACTAGAAGTTCTAGAAGCAGGTATTTGACACACAACACCCAGACTCCCTTGACCAGAGCTTTGTGGCTTTTTTTAGAAGGACTAGTCTACATCTGCTTCTTTAGAAATAGTATATAGCACAATCCTAAAAAATAAAATAAAAAAAAAAATTCTAAATAAGTCAATGTAAGACACTTAATCTTGGAACAACCTGGTTTTTCCTTTTGCTCTCTTGTTCCTAAGAGCTGATCACAAATCTTGCCTGAACATATATTTTAAGACAGCAAGTGCAGCCAAGGATTTATTAACTTGAGAAATCATTCTGATAACTGAGCTTCTATTCCCGTTATTGTACCTATTTCAGTTTCCATGCAGAAAAGAATGACCACTGCCATTCCATCAACAGAGACTCCTTTCCTAGACTTTGCAGGGAGAAGACAGCATGGTCTGAAGCTGATGATGGTTCCCATGCCTGTATTTCCCGTTAGTCATCACCAGCCTCTTCTGCTGGGCTCTGTCCACACACTCTCTGAAACACTGCCTTTACCCTTGGGCCCTGTAATATAAATGGACCAAAAGAGAAGGCACAAACCACAGTCTGTTCAAAGACAAGAGCAGTGAGATACATGGAGCTGAAGCAATTTGCCCAGAATCACACGTGGGCTCTAAGGCAAAGACAAATCCTGCATCCAGGCTGCTGGGAGCCCTACACCCTCCAGCCTCACACACAGCCCACTGGGGCTGTACCTGGCATTGCAGACCTACACTGAACACTCTGCAACCCAAAGCCACTGCACCTGCAGGCCACCACAGCCAGGCTTAGGCAGGAGCTGAGTGAAGCCTCTCCCTCTTTTCCATGCAGGCTTCACACACCTCCTGACTGGGGAGCCCTCCATAACTAATTCATAAGGGCTTGGACTAGGTCCTTTAAAATTGAAGACCAAAATCTGCAAATTTTTAGTTTTGTCTGTCTCTCTCTGGTTTTGGAGGCCACACTGCCTCATACACACAATAAATAGGCTGCTCTTGTATTCTATCTACATTGCACTTTTCCAAACCAGGCAGATTTCCTATCCAGTACCCAATGTCAGCAGAAATAACAAATACCAACCACAATGTTATGAGACACTTTAACTTATTTTGACTAAAATGCTATGCTTTTTTGACCAGCATTTAGTGTATGTGTGTGTAGCACTACCATCAGTAGTGCTAGGCACATCTTCTTCCTCCTCCCACGGCACATGCTGACTACATGCCTCCAGGAAAATGCATTTCATGCATATGAACGTGCTGTTTGCTGGGACATGAATACATACAAACACAGAGAGGCAAGAGTATCCTTAGTCCAATATAAAATGCTTGTTTCAGCAAAACAGTTTCCTTCCTCCTCCTTTGTTAGGTCAGGGTAAAAATACAACTGGCTTTCCTTACAAAACAGAGTTGTGGTGTTGTTGTTTATACTGAACTTCCTCTATTTTCTCCTGATCTGTACAATATTCAAGGCTGTCTAGAAATCCAATTTGCTGTCTGATCTACCAGTTAACTTCACGCATTCTCTTTTCTCCATGATGCCTCAATGCACACAAATATCCATTCCCTTAGCCAGACACAGCTCAAAGAAAGGGATTGCATTGACTTGCAGACCCCGAGCACCACTCTGTCTGGCTAACCACAGAAGCATCAGGGATGATAAACTGATCCACGAAAATGGAAAAGAGCTCAGCAAAAAGCGGGCAGGAGTGACTATGCTTTGGAAGCACAGACACCTGAGTACCTCCTTTGCTACTGTCATCAAACAGCGAGCCACTTGAGGAAAGAGAAGCTTGCAGGAGCAAGCTCAGGAAGAGAAGAGGATTGCAGTAGCATGTGTAGATACAGAAGCATTCCTAAATAAACACTGTCCTGCATACTTAGTTGGGATGTTAAGGAAAACACCAGCACTTCCAGGGTTAAGGCCTGTAGCAGACAGTATCTTCATGTTACAAAGGAAATGAACTAATTGCTTGTGTCACTATCAAAATGCTACAACATCTGGCTCATCTTCCTTATTAAAGTTCAGTTCCTGAAAAGCCAGGTCAAAAGAAGCAGTCGTGTGGAATCACTGCATAATTATTTTGGTACACAAAGCTGATACTTGTTTCAGTGTTTCCCTGGCACATGTTTTCTACTCCAGACCTGCTTCAGATGTAAGGGCTGCCCAGAAAAGGGATCTCTGCAGTCAGTGTGGTTCATTGACCAACAAGAACTTTCCCCATCCCCACGTAAGAATTTATCCATATGGGTAAAAACTGCAGTGCAAACTCTGCAAAGACATCTGAAGATGATGCTGTGATTAAGGCACCACCATTCAGAATACACTGTATGTGGTCATTTTTCTTGTCCATTTGCAAACATTGTAGAAGAAGCTGCTTCTCTCTGGGAGAAAATAACTTCAATTATGTGTTTTCAGTTACAGAAACGTGGAAATGATCTTCTTTTCAGAAGGTAGAATTAGCTGAATATGGAATTGAAAGGCAGCCAGAAACATCTTTCACTGATAGTTACTTTCTCTTCATTTTTCTCCTCCTGCTTCAACTGCATGAAGTTAGTCCTTTCACTTCACCTCACCAATACTAATTGCCAGTTAAAAAGTAAGGCAGCATAATTTTTCTTGTTCAATGGTTTGACAAAGACCACATTTTTAAAAAAAGTTATTGACTGTCCAAAACAATCACAAACTTTCAGAGCAAGAAATCCAGCATAGTGCCACATCTCTCATGAGTTGTGCTCCCAAGGAAGTATCAAGATTGCCTACAGCTGTAATTCAGTTTATAATTAAGGCCAACTCTTACAGAGAAGATGCATTAGAAAAAAATATTTTTATTCTTGATTTATTTT
This sequence comes from Poecile atricapillus, assembly GCF_030490865.1. Classification (NCBI taxonomy): domain Eukaryota; kingdom Metazoa; phylum Chordata; class Aves; order Passeriformes; family Paridae; genus Poecile; species Poecile atricapillus. Next base: position 16,888,826 of record NC_081256.1, read on the forward strand.
CCCAGTGAAAGGTTACAGCTGCCAGAGTACATAAAGATTCCTGAAAAGAGGATTCTGCCTGGAATCTTTGCAAGCATGCACGTTCCTGGGTTTACTCCTGGTCAGAGGAGAGCTCACCAAGATCCTCTGAAGAAGCTGCCGTGCATGAGGAGATACCCATTGGCAGCCAGTGCCCTCCAGCCCACTCCAGACAACCAAAATTTCAAGTGTTGGGCTACCAGGAGAGAGGGCTCTTCTGGGACATGCCAGAGTGGAACAAGCTGCCGGTTCCCTCACTGCCTACCTGTCCTACCACCCCAGAGCAAATCAGCAGCACACAATGTGCAGTTCTGCCAACAGAGCCCTCATTTGTTTAACACTGCCTGGCTTTGAAATAGGACAGTTTTGTAACTGCTTCAAAGCTCTAGAGGATATTTTTTTTTATTTTTAAACTTCATTATTGCAACTGTATCCTCACTTAGCTATCCGTGCACATTGCCTGTCCTAATCCTGCTAAGCTCTTAGTTTCAGTGATCTCTTGTGGCATTAAGCTATACAGAATTTGAGTAATAATAACAATAAAAGTATTTTCCTCTGTTTTAACTTCACAGCCTGCAATTTTGCACAATTGTCTCATTTTTTTACACTGTGAAACTGGGATGCAGACACGTTCAGTATCTTGTCGATAGCTTTAAAAGATTGTAGAGCCAGAATGCAAAATCACTATGGAATTTAGAGGTTTCCTGGACTTCTGAAAATCCAGCTGCTCATAGACATGTCTATTTTGACTCACCAGAGCACAGCTTTTAGCTTACAGTTATGAACCAAAAATCTTGGTCTTTGTGTACTGACGCTGAATTCAACAGGCTGACCATACATGCACCCTAATTACTCTGTAAAATGTGTTTAACAATATTTCTGTCTTAATTAATCAGTGCTGCAGAGCTGTTCAAGCTTCTGTGATATAAGTGACTACACAGAGACAGAGCCTTTCATTAAGCCTCAAGCATAGTAACAAATGAACATGACTGTTTTGTCCTTGGATTGTTTTATGCTATTATATGTAAACAGACTAAGTAGCTTTTCTTGCTCGTCTTCATATTCTCAGTAATGTTTTGAATCTGGAAGGGCTGGTTATTTTTGCTAGGTATTATAAAAACTGGATTCTCTGTAAACACCACCATCTGCTTCTGGCTTTTGCACTGAGCATGACTGTGTTAAATGACACCTTCCACTGCTATTCTGGTGAATCCGTGCTTCTGCTGGACATTATGGACCGTTTATATATTCAGGGTTAACAGCAGATGTGCAAGATTTTTATGGAGCAACATTGACCATTTCTCATTATAAAATACAAAGCAGTGGCTGGTTCTCCAAGTAATAAATTTTTTACATGTTATGTCAGGAAACAGCAGATTTAAGCTATATTTCACATATAAAATACTACATTTCAATGTCCCATTGGTGCTTAAATGTATATACAGAAACAAATGCAGCAGTGCCTGATCTTGCCTGGGGCCTCTTGGCCCTATCATTACACAAATATGCTTTACTTGTTAAGGCTTATCGCATATGAAAAGAGGAGCAGGCTGTTTTGTTTTGTGTTTTTCCATTAACCCCACTTATTTGGTAACAGACATTTTAGACACTTTAAAAAAAGCTAGGAACTCAAGGAACAGCTGGATGGTGCTACTTGAGAGAGAATGAGCCACCATTATTATACCCATATGCAAATAAAGAGACTGTACCATTTTAGCCCTATGTTTTTGTCTGGAAGAGCTCGGTCTGCTCCATAAAATTACATCAGGAGGTCCTATGCTTACTCATCTATTTGTTTCAAGATCAAAGGCTTTATTCTGCTCTAAGCTGCTTGCCTTGCCACATCTCTCTGGGCACAGAGTAAAGCACTCTCTCACTCCCATGGATCATCACCAGCAGTAAAGACCCTACAGGCTGCTTATCAACTTCCCTCGTCCTCCCATCTTAATACTGTGGGTTTCCAGGATGGTCTTCAAAGCATTAAATAATTAAGCATTGTATTTACTGTGATCAACAGGTCAAAATCTCCATTTCAGAGTAGGAGCCATAAGCTTCCATAGGAGATAACAGTCTCACAGCTTTGATCCTGAGCTGCACAGCAAACTGCTGTACAAGAGTTTAAATTAACTTTTTGACAACTTGGTTATAGATCCTGGGGTGCACAGTGCATCTAGGACTCCTTTCTTGGGTAGGTGATGAGCCTCAAGACCTGTACAGGGCTCCCTTGTGCCAGTCCAAGGTGGCATCAAGAGACATCAAGCTGTGGGGGGCTCCAGTGGCAGTGACTGGCACTCCAAGGGCTCATGGTCTCACCACCAACCAAGACATATTCCCATCTAATACAATAAGCACAGAGGCAAACCTAATAAAAATGGGAATGCTTCAATATTCTTACTGATGAAAAGAGATGTGTTTGCTGACACAGTACTCAACTCGCCCAGATGAAATGACTGAAAGAAGCACCTTCCTTCCAAAGCCTACCCTTCCAGAAGCACCCTTAAAATCCAATGAAATACTTGAGCCTTCTTAAGTTTTTCATTGGCAAAGCCCTTCAGAAGGGCAGAGCTGAAGAGTTTCCACAGGCACTGAGGGCTCACACAGGCGTCCGGCGCGGTGACCGCAGTGCCCAGGGAGCTCCCCAGCTCTCCTCACCACCATTCACCCCAGAGCTGGGGCTGGAGCCGGCCCCTCTGCACCAGCACCACCTGCCCTGCGGTTCAGCTTCGGCACCCAGTGAAAAAACAGGCGGCCCCAGCTGCGGGGCCTTAGCAGGTAACAAAAACAGAAGTGCCCGGGCATCGCTTGTGTCAAAAGAAAAATAAATCTCACCATTTTAATGGTACTAATTTTGCATGTGAAACTTGCATTCATACTGTATTAACAGTTTAAATATAGCTTTTTTGCCAGAAGCCTGAATAGGCTAGAAAAGATACTTAAAATATGCAAATTGTGTTTCTGTTTTAATACACAAAGAAACCTAAAATCACATCACTTTCCATCACCAAGACAGGTTTTAATATAAGGTTTTTTCATGTGAAAACTGTAACAGCAAACAAATGGTTAACCAAGTGTGTTTAACCCACTATCTGTATTCTCACTTTTAGTCAACTGTGACATGGGCCATTACACTTCCCAGGACGCCAATGACTTAAATGAAGACTACATATTTTGCTTAACATTAAAAGATTATATATATAAATTACAGTAAGCAAAGGCTTCTCAGACTGGAGCGCGTGTTTGGTTCAACTTCCATAGCATTGGAGGATAGGATTCCTGAGCTTTATCCTCAGCAATATTCTTAACTAGTCTGATCCTGCACCCTGCTGTTATAAATGGTGTTCATAATGCTTGGCTGTCTCGAGAGAGTTTGAGAGGCTCAATGAACTCTTCATTACAAAATGCTTTGAGATCCTTGAATGAAAGATGCTGAATGAGTACAAATCATGACTATTATTAATTACCTTTCCTAGCCAAAATTGTGCCTCCTTTCACTCACATGTGCCTACATTTTGTCTTTTAATACTATAACATCTTCAAAACAGACACTGATCTCCTAACATGACCTGAGTGGTCTTGTATAAATAAAAGTGATTAGAATAATATTTGAGGAATCAATAGTGTGACAATAGCAAATTTCATTCCTGATGGATTCAGAAGCTTCTTCCTTATTTCACAACTGGAAGACTTCACCATTTTACTCATGTTCCAATCCCAGAATCACCTGTTCTCTTTTCCTTATGTGTAGCTGCTTTCATTCTAAGAGCTTTCCTGTTTTTCATTTAAATTTGCACAGGCCATGTTTCTTGAAGAGGTTACTGGAGGGTGCCAACCCATTTTAACAAAATGAGTACAAGTTCCTTTGGAAAGAAAATTGGGAGCTCCAAACATGTCAGAGAGTGTAAGCACTGAGTACAATCCTTCATTTGACTTTGAATCTCTCATAAACTGAGGCAGAAAAAAGGAGGCAGAAATTGAAGAGACAGTTCAGACGTCTGGATTCTGCTCAGGCCATCTTATAGTGTTCACCTCTCGGCCAAGGTGCGCTTCAAGGGTGAAAAAATTTTCAAAGTGACACCTTTTCCAGTGATGCAAGAGAAAAAAGAACTTGCAAATAATAATGAGAAGACTGCCACTCATTGAAGCCAGAGGGAGATCTCATTTGCTTGCACATCCAGGTCTTGTGGTGAAAGACTGTAGAGAAGATTATTAAAAGGATACCAACACAACTCAAGACATATGTAAGCATTAAAGATCAGAATTCACCTCATCTCTACCTCAATTAAAGCATCTCTATATTTTATACCATCTATATGGATAGTTTTGTTGCTGAATTGCTTTATTGACCTTTAAGAGACTGAGGCTTTACTGCATTTAAACTAATTCTCCTCATGAAGAGCCCTCTGCAGGTATCTGTAGGTCACCTGGATCTCAGCTCAGTCATCTAACATCCCATCAAGTACCATTTGCAAACACATGTTATTTAATTCACGAGGAGCAATTGCCCTGCCCGTCAGTGTTGAGCAGACCACACAGCAAGCCCTGGCCTCTCTATCTCCAGCCCAAGAGGACAACAGCCCCCTCACAAAATTACCAGGCTGGAGTTGGTCATCAGTGGTGATTAAAAAGTTAGAGAACTCTTCACCTTCTGTTTTATGGAGGTCCCCACCAAAAGCAGGCAGTTTGCTCACAGACCTGATGCTGCTCACTCACATGACAGTCTGGGGAAGGGTTTGGCAGCTGGCTCACCCACGGGGCATTACCTGCTACTGTGATGCTGAGCAACATCAGGCAGAGGACAAGACACACTGGCAGTAAGGAGAGGGGTGGTAAAATTAAACAGTACCATCAGCAGCAGAGGGAGAGAAAGAAGAGACAGGAAAAGAAGGGGGAAAGAGTGTAAGGCTGCAGCCTCAAGTGAGTGTCACCTTGATAGCCTAAGCACTGTTGCTTTAGAAGAGACTTGTACATGTTTCACTATCAGTTACCTCAGGATAATCAGAAATCATATTTTCAGGACAAAGCAGTGCCAAATTCTATACTGCACTTGGAAGAAAAAGGCCAGGGTAAATGCCCGTCATCTAGATTATAATTTATTTCACCCAATGTACTTACAAAAATGATCTCTCATTTGGCTCACAGCAGTAGAAATTTCTCAACAAAGTCATAATTCTCCTGTAATAGAGTCCAGGGCAGTAAAGTATTACTCAAGTAAAAACTCCAAGTCTCCCTAGAAAAACTATCCCTGCTCAGGAATTTCCCACAATCACAAGGGAGGGGAGCTGAGAAAAGGGCAGCAAGAGAAGAGGAATGATTTTTCCTCAGAGAGAACCACAGGCTAAAAGACCCAGCATATCCCAACTGGTGGCCAAATCATGGCAGGGAGGCAAAGCAGGGGTTATGGGCTATCAAAAAATGCTGCAGGAAGTTTCACCATGACTATTCAGTATTCAAAGGGTCTCAACCTTTTCCTTGCAACCTGCTGGAACAGGAGTGAGTTTGCTATTCTATTCCTGTTGTGGATCCTATGAATTCTGCTTGTGCAGAGGGCAGGAGATGGCCCTTGGAGAAGAGCCCCAGGAGCAGGGAAGTGAAGGTCAGGTCTGGAATGAGGGCTCTGACAACATGAGGAGGAACAAGTAGGGAGGGAGACAGGAGAAAGAGCAAATTACATTTAGCAACACAAATAAAGCAATTAAAAACTATAATGGCAGGAGAGAAGTACTGGTAGAAAGAGGGGAAAACCACTCAGAAGGCAGCATGTAGTAAGTGATTTGAGCCAGAGCCCAGCATCAAAACGGAGGATGGGATGAGGCAGAGAGAAAGGAGAAAAAAGTGCAGCCTGGCTAGGAGCTTCCAGAGCTGGCAAGAGTCCATGAAGAGAGGGCACATGGAGATATGTACCCACCACAGACAGAGTGGCTTAGGGAAGTGCAAGGAGCTGTATGAAATGGAAAGATGGACTAACAGCACCCTCAGAGCAGGGAGCAAGCAGGAAAGCAAGACCAAAGGAGAGGCATCAGTGTCAGCTGATTTTACTGAATAATTTCCTATGTACAGGAACTATCCAGTGCTAACAAAACCCAGCAGTTTCAGTCTCTGGGTTTGATGGGACAACATGGGCCCAGGGCAGAACACTACACCTGCAGTGTCACTTTTGATTCCCTCATGGAAGAGGTGTGTGGGGTTTCAATGTCAATGATCCTCCATTCCACTTCCCCTGCCACATGTAGTGTGTGATCCCACATTTGTCACAGGAATGCTTTCCAGCCAAACAGAAAACTACTTTTATGGCCTTGATGCTTAATGGCCATAAATGCATAGGGGCTTGTGCTGTGTGCTACAGAAGTACCTATGGAAGAAAGGACAAGGAGAAGGAAATTTGCTTGGCACTGGAGCCAGAAGGGAATAGATTCCCTACATTCAGAGCTTTTCTACTGCTTTTCCTTATCCTCTGCTTTCTCATCAGCCTCTCAAAAAGCCCCAGGATCTTGGCAGCCAAACCAGGCTGTGCACTAAGGAAGGGAATCTAACTTCCCAGCTGCAGCCTCTAAGGCTGCCGCCATCCTGAGGGCACAGTCACTGTACTGACACACAGACCTAATGATCTATACTGTTCAAGGCATCAAATGCTTGAAGAAACTCACCCTGCTCAGAAGGCCACGCTCAAGCTGTATTTCTGTGCCATCTTTTGTGTGAGGCTGGGACTAACTCTGAGGAGGTCAGGAAGAGCCTGATGGCTCAATAAATGAGACACTTGGGAGAGTTAGTTGAGCTGACAGCTCAACAAGATCCATGTTTAATTGTCAAAACATTCCTCCTTGTACAGAGATGCAGCTAAGAAGGCTGTCCACATCCATCCTGGGCTGAAGACAGCCTTATCTCACTAATTGGTTGAGCAGTACTTAGTGGAGAATGGAGTGAACTGGCAGAGGTGGTGGCATGTGCAATTAGAGCTGAGGAGGCTGAGGGCTGTGGCTGGACACAACACTGTGCCTGGACCGTTCTGATACATTGGAAAGATCTCTTTGTCCATGAACCATTTTCAGGTCCTGTTCAGCCACAACAGCAGCAGCCTCCTGTGTTTTAATGACTGAGCAGCTCACAGGTTGACCGAGCAAAGGCTGAAGGGGAAAAACAAAGGTGTAGATATATATAGTTTTGCTGAATTTACTTGAAAAGGATGGGGTAGACATTCAGATGGTGCAAATCAGAGTCGCTCCAGGGAACTCGCTGATTTACACAGCAGTGGAGAATCTAGCTCAACACGTCAAAGAGAGCAATGTACTCAGGTGTACATTGGTAGGTTGAGAGGCACTATTTGAGTCAACAAGGCTGTCCAAACCTGGACCAGACTGACTGCAGCCCCCTGAGCCCTCAGCTGTGTTTGTCTCTCACAGAACATATGACACAGAAAGAAAACTGGCTTCTAGACTGCCAGACCAAGAGTGAACACCAGAGACAAAGACCCCACTCTCTGAGGATATGGGTGATTGACATTAGCTTCCTCGCAGGTGACACTCCAGGGCTTACTTAAAAATAAAGTTAAAAGTCTCTGTCCCCATCTGTGGAGCATGTCAGTCTAACTTTCATGGGCTCCTGTTACCAACTCCCAGCCCAAGCAAACATTTTTCAGAGCCTCCTCTCTCCTGGCTCCTTTTGAGGACCTGACTCCCTCTTTTAGAGGACCTTCAGAGCAAGCATGCCTCCTCCACCTCCTTCCTCATCCACACTTGTAGATGCAAGAGCCATGCAAATTTCAACAGCATGTCTAGAAAAACAGTTGAGAACATCAAACACTTTACAGACTCCTTCCTCTTCTTTCTCTAAATACAATGTACTCTCTCCATGTTCCCTTTCTGCCCTTCTACATTAGTTTTACACTTAAAGAAGGGACTCAGGCCCCCTCCCAGTGTAGGACCCTCATCTGAAAATCACTCACACACTTTAGAGTGTTTGCAACACAGAGGATGAGAAAATGAGGCCAGCAAAGTGCTGGAAGGGATTGCCTGGGGAGAGTCTGTGATTTCCATCACCGAGGCTTTTCAGAGTAGGAACAAACAAATATTTGTGAAGAATAGCTTAGGCAGAGTTGATCCTGCCTCTGAGCAGCAGACAGATCTTCAAGTCTGTTCCAGCTTTACTGTTTATGCTTCTGTGATTGTGATAGCAGTTGTGACATATTCTGCAACGGAGTTGAGCAAAGCCAGCTGAAAGCCCTATGGATCATCTTCAGGGCTGAAGCTGCTTACAGGAAAGGAAGCTCATATGCAGTGTTAAGTTACTTGGTGGTTTTGTTCCAAACACTAAATCAAGGAAAGTTTGTTCAGCAATGGTAAGTCAAAGAAGCTAAGTCCTAGGCAGGCCCTGTCCTGCTTTTACCATCTCCAAATGCTGTATCTCCAGCTTTGACTCCAGGTGCAAGAGGCAGCACATTCAGAGCACCCACTGTATGGTCAGTAAATATTTGTGTTAGACAAACAGCCGGCTTCTTTTGTCCTAGTCCTCAGGAATGCCCATCTGGCACTCGGTGCTGAATCTATTAAAACCTCCCAGAAGCTAGACAGGATGCAGTGAGTCTGGCCAGGAGCATGGAAATGGCAGGCAAAAAGCATTCAGAAAATCATCATAGGTGCCCCAGACTGCAAAATGCTCCACGTGTCTGTTGTGCAAAAACCCACGTGTGTCCGCAGTGGATTGAAGGAAAGAAGTTACTCCAGAATCATCAATGCCAGCTCTCCCTGCAATACAACCTTCTGGGGAAAACAAATGGTAGGGGAGCTATCTAATCTACTCATCGCAAAGACTTTATGCCACAAGACGGTATTTACTAGCTGGTACCAGACAACATTCAAGTAAGAACAGAAAGTCACTTTCCCAACACTCCTTGTGAATTGCTCCCATCTGTGCAAGAGAGCAATCCAAAGCCCTTATGCCCATGACAGCGCTGCAATCACACGCTTCGTGTTTTACACCCAAAATAGCGCCAGTCAGACCACGGTGAGGCTCGCACATCCCATGCAGCTGCGCTGATGAAGAGGAGCCACTGGAAGCGGTGCTGGGGGCGCGGGTTGCTAGGGAACGTGGCAAAGCCGCTGCAGATTTCCCCACCGCTCACCGGCTCTTTCCCCTCTTCCCATCTCGCTCACGCTGTGCCAGCGTCTTCGCCCTGAGAGTGCCGCTCTTCCTGTCTGAAGTGTGCAAAAACAAATCTGCCAGCAACAATGGAGCACGATTGCTTGGCATGTGTTCCCGAGGAAAGAAATCGCTCCAGCCTTTGATTTTCAAAGGCAGCCAGCTGAC